>NC_062578.1:37852500-38222500 GCF_022837055.1 Prionailurus viverrinus | reverse complement strand
GGCAAAAATTGAGACCTTCTCGGATGAACAAAACTGAAGAAATTCATTGCCAGTGGAACTTCTCTGTGAGAAGTGTTAAAAGAAGTTCTTAGGGAGAAGGAAAGTGATACAGATCAGAAACTCAGATCCACATAAAGAATAGTGTCAGAGAAGGCATAAATGGAAATAAAATATTTTGGTGTTTTTATTATTCTGAGTTAATCTAAGAGATAACTCTATAAAGTAATAATACTAACAACATGTTGGTAATTATAACATATGGATAAGTGAGATAAATTATAGCAGTTCATAAGGAACAGAAGGAAGCACTGGAAATATTCCATTGTAAGGTATGTGTATTACTTATAAAGTGGTATAGTGTTATTTGAAGGTATATTTAGATTAGTAATAAATTAAATATTGCAAATTTAGATTAGTGAGAAATGTATAGAGCAACTAAAATGGTCTTAGAATATATAATTGATTTGCTAAGAAAGTAGATAAAAAAGAATATAAGATATTGTTTAAAACTGAATAAGGTAGAAGAAGAGGGAGAAAAAAGGAACAAAGAAAAAGTGGAATAGAAAATAACTACAAATGTGGTAGATATTAATCCAAAATTACCAACAATCAATTTAAATGTGAATGATCTTAACACGCTAATTAAAAGGCAGAGACGGGGGTGCCTGGGTGGCTCAGTCGGTTAAGTGCCCAACTCTTGATTTCGGCTCAGGTCATGATCTCACGGTTTGTGAGACCGAACCCTACATCGGGCTGTGCCCTGACAGCGGTGTCTGCAAGGGATTCTCCCTCCCCCACCCCCCAACTCTCTCTCTCTGCCCCTCCCCTACTTGCACTCTCTCTCTTTCTCAAAAGAAATAAACTTGAAAAAAATTCTTTTAAAGGCAGAGATTTTCAGGGTAGATAACCAAACAAGAGCCATGCTGTCTACAAGAAACCCACTTTAAATATAAAGATTAATACACGCTAAATCTAAAGAGATGGAGAAAGATATACCATAATAGCGTTCAACAAAAGAAGGCTGAGGTAGCTTATTAATTTCAGTCAGAGACTTCGAAACAAGAAAAATTATCAAGGATAGAGAGTGGAATTACTTAATTAAAAAGGGGTCAATTCTCCCAGAAGACAACAATTCTAAGTGTGTATGTGCCTAAAACAGAACATCAAAACACATGACACGAATACTGACAGAACTGAAAAGAAAAATAGACAAATTCACAATTACAGTTGGAGACTTCAACACTCCCCTTTTAGTAATAAAAAGGGGATAAATCAAACATGTAGAAAATCAGTAGGGATATATATACATATATTGATCTGAACACCACTATCAATTACTTTATCTATAGTCATTTATGCAATACTTCTAACAAAGGCAGAATATGTAACCTTCTTGAGATCACATGGATTATTCACCAAGATATGTCGCATACCTTGTTTAGGTGTGGCCATAAAACACACTTTAACATATTTAAAGTGTAGATGTCACATAAAGTATGTTCTCAGAACACAGTAGAAGTAAACCAGAAATCAGTAACAGAAAGATACTCAAAAATCCCAATATTTAGAAATTAAGGATCACTTTTCCAAGTAACACATGACATTTGACACTCAAGTGTCAAGAGAAGTTGAAAAAAAAAAACATTTTGAACTAGATGAATATGACAGTACAACAAATCAAAATTTATAAGTGCTTAGAGGAAGACTTATATCTGTAAATAAGTTTATATATTCATATAAATATAAATATTTATATAAATATAATATAATTTAATTATATTAATTTAATATATTATGTAAATATAATTATATATTTAATTAACTTAATATATTATATAAATATAATATATAAATAAATTTACATATTATAAAATATCTAAAATCAATATCTAGGTTTCCACATTAGGAAATTGGAGAGAGAAGAGTAAATTGAGCCTAAAGCAAGCAGAAGAAAATAAATAATAAAGATTGGTACACAAAGCAATGAAAGTGAAACCAGAAAAACAACAGAGAAAATCAGCAGAACTAAAAGCTGATTCCTTGAAAAGATCAATAAAATAGGTAAAGTTCTAGTCGGGCTAAGCAAGGAAAAAAAGAGAGCAAATATGATCAGTATCAAAGATGAAAGAAAAGTTATCACAATGAATAAAACAGTACTATGGACAACTCTATGCCCACAAACTTGATAACTTACCTGAGGTGGAATAATTCATTGAAAGACAAAAACTGCCAAAAGTCACACAAAAAGAAACATTTAATCTTAATAGGTCCATAACTACTAAAGTAATGTTATCAATAATTAATAACCTCACGAAAAATAAAGTGCCACGCCCAGATGGATTTACTGGTAAATTCTATCAAATATTTAAGGAACAAATGACACCAATTCTCCTGATGTCTTCCAGAAAATGGAAGCCAGAATAACATTACTAAATCATTCTGTGAATCCATCATTATCCTAATCCGAACCTAGATAAAACCGTTACAAAAAGGGAAAACTGTAGACCAACACTGTTCAGGAACATAGATGTAAAAATCCTCAACAAATATTAGCAAGTTGAATCCAACAACGTTTTAAAAGATTATACACAAAGGCCAGTGGAATTTAGTTCAGTTATGCAAGATGGATTAATATTTAAAAAAACAATCAACGTGGGGTGCCTAGGTGGCTCAGTCAGTGAAGTGTCTAACTTTGGCTCAGGTCATGATCTCGCAGTTCATGAGTTCGAGCCCCGTGTCGGACTCTATGCTGACAGCTCAGAGCCTGGAGCCTGCTTCACTTTCTGTGTCTCCCTCTCTCTCTGCCCCTCCCCCACTCATGTGCACACACAATCTTACTCTCTCAAAAATAAACATTAAAAAAATGAAAAAAAAAACAATGTAACCCACAATATAAACAGGCTAAAGAAGAAGAAATCATATGATCATATGAATTGATGAAGAGAAAACGTTTGATGAAATTGAACACTCATTAATAATAAGAACTCAGCAAACCAGGAATAGAAAGGAATTTCCTCAACCTGATAAAGAACATCAACAAAAATCCCAAAGCAGAAGTCACACTAAATGGTGGGTAAGTAGAAGCCTTCCCCTTAAGATCAAAAACAGATCTTAAGAGATGTCTTCTCTCACCACTCTTACTTAACAATAGTCTGGAAGTCCTAGCTAGTGCAATATGACAAGAAGCAGGAATAAAAGGCATACAGACTGGGAAGGTAGAAACAAAACTGTATTTCTTCACAGATGGCATAATTGTCTATGTAGAAAATCATCCCAAAGAGTCAGCAAATAAAACAAACAAAACCCAACCCCAAACAAAACCTCTGAAACTAAAAAGGAAATATAGCAAAGTCACAGTGTAGAAGGTTAATATACAAAGTCAATTGCTTTACTATATATCAGTAACAAGCAACTGGAACTTAAAATCCAAAACAATACCATTTACAAAAGTACCCCCAAAATGAAATACTTAGGTAAATCCAAAAATATATATATAAAGGACCTAAATGCAGAAAACTACAAAACTCTGATGAAAGAAACCAAGTAAGATCTAAATAAGTAAATGAAGAGATAGTGTAGAAGACTCGATATTGTTAAGGTAGCAATTCTTCCCATCTTTGTCTTTTGATCAATGCGACTAATATTGCAATCAAATCCCAGCCACTATTTGATAGCACAGACAAACTGATTCTCATGTATATAGGGAAAGATAAAAGGCCTAGAATTACAAACACAATACTGGAGAGGAAAAACAAAGTTAGAGGACTTAACAGTACCCAATTTCAAGACTTTCTATAAGCTACAGTAATCACCCCAGTGTTGTCTTGGCAAAAGAACAGATGCATAAATCAATGGAACAGAATCAAGAAACCAGAAATACAACCACACTAATATAGTCAACTGATCTTTGACAAAGGAGCAAAGGCAATTAGAGAAAGGACAGTCTTTTCAAAAAATGGTGCAGAAATAACTGGATGTCCATATGCAAAAAAATGAGCCTAGACACAGAGTTTATACCTTTGATATGATAAAAATTAACTTAATATGGATCACATACCCAACTATAAAATGCAAAATAAGAGAAACCTTGGATTGGGTGATGAGTGTTAGATACAACACCAAAAGCACAATCATGAAAGAAAAAAAAGGTAAGTTAGACTTTATTAGAATTTTAAAATCTGCTCTGTGAAAAAAAATACTCTTAAGAGAATGAAAGACAAGCTATAGGCTGAGAAAGTATTTGCAAAACATATCTGAATAAGGACTTATATCTATAATGTACATAGAAATCTTAAAATAGCAATAAAAAGGCAAAAAGCCAATTAAAAAAAAAAGTGGGCAAACATCTGAATAGACACAAGTCCCCCCAAAAAAATACAAATGACAAATAAGCATTTGAAATATTTTCAATACTGACTGTCATTAATAATTTAAATAGTAATGAGATGCTACCACATACCCATTAGAATGGTTTCCCTCAAAAAAAAAAATAAAAACCCACAAAAACCTAGCAACACCAATTCCTAGCTCACACGTGGGTCAACAGGAACATTCACTCATTACTGGTGGAAAAGCAAAATGTTGCAGCTACTTTGGAAGACAGTTTGGCATTTCATTGTCTTACGCAGCAACCATGGTCCTAGGTAGTTACCCAACTGCTCAAAAACTTAAGTCTGCACAAAAACTACACGTGAATGTTTATAACACTTTTATTCATAATCACCAACAATTGGAAGTAATTAAATGTCCTTCAGCAGGTGCACGGATCAAATAATTTTAGTACATTTGCAGAAAGGAATGTTATTCAGTGATTTTTAAAAAGTAAGCTATCAAGCCAAAGAAAGTCATGGATGAAACTTGCCAGTCTGAAAAGGCTGTCTATATAGCATATGATTCAAATTTTATGACATTCCAGAAAGGACAAATTTATAAAGACAGTCACAAGATGAGTAGATGCCAGGAGTTCAGGGCAATGAGGGTCGAAAGGACAAAAACAGGGGATATTTTAGGGTGGGGAAACTATTTTGCATGACGTGGTATGATAAATATATGGCATCATGCATTTGTTGAAACCCACAGAACTTTATAGCGCAAAGAATAAACTTTAAGATAAAAACAGAAAGGGAGGCAAACCATAAGAGACTCTTAAATACAGCGAACAAACTGAGGGTTGCTGGAGGGACTGTGGGTGAGGGGATGGGCTAAATGGGCGAGGGGCATTAAGGAGGACACTTGTTGGGATGAGCACTGGGTGTTAAATGTAAGTGATGAATCACGAGATTCTACTTCTGAAACCAATACTATACTGTACACTAACTTGGATTTTAATAAATAAATTAAAAAAATAAACTTTAATGTGTGAAATTCTTTAAAAATCATTTAGGAGTTCAGGGGATTCCAGGACGGAATGGAGAATGTGACAAAATAATTTAAATGTATTAGAAACAGACGGAAACAACTTCACTGAAGGCAATGAGGGAAAACAGTGTTGACCTAAGTAACTTTGGAAACGAATGGAGTCCACATAAAGGCAAAATAAGGGGTACTTAAGCACTAGACCCTAGCTGATAAAGTTGTTTTCCACAGGGGCACAAGTAAAACATCCTGAGTACTATACATGCATATTGGAATTGAACAGTTATGTAAATGAATGGCTGACTGGGGGAGCCAGGTATCCCACTGTTGGAGTGGCAGGTTACTGAGAAGCTAAAGGAGGAGGCTAGAATAATCCATGTGGTAATGCTTTAAAGTCTGAAATACCGCTATGATTCATGTTTAGCTTAATATAGATACATATGTGCATATACAGAAATATTTGTAGAAATGCACACATACTTGGGTTAGTATACACATCTATATTTCCTTGCTCCATCAGCTGAGAGAGCTTAGAAGCAACAATGGCACCCTAGTAACAATGAACACGTCTACCACCCACATCTTGGGTTTCTAATATCCATTCTCTAGTAAAAACAAAAATCAAGAATCCCTGGAGAACCGACTGATTCTCATACTGGGGCAGGAATTATAAAAGATGAGTCTGAAGCATCTGAAGGGCCAGAGAGTAAGAAAGTACTAAAAGACTCTCACAATTATGAAGGTACGTCAAAGGCACGGAGGAGTCTACCGAAAGGGCTCCCAATGGCCAAATTGACAATAAAATTGAACAATAAAATACAAACAAATTGAATAAAATACATTTAGTACTGGATTAATCATAGAATAAATATCCATGTGTCTGTAGTGTTATAAATATTGAATAAATAAATACATATATAAACGAGAGCATAGACAAATCTCCCATGCAGAAGAACTATAAATAATTCATGCACATACTCAGTTTTCAAGGAGGTGGAGCATAACTCCCCACTCCTTAGGTGTGGGCTGCCCACGGTGACTTCCTTCCAGGGTCAAGTTATGGAAAGGGGAGGAAAGAGTAAATTCTGCAGTGCAGAGACCTGCCAAACACTACCTGAACCAGGTGATCAAGGCCAATGCCAAGAGTCATAAATCATGCTGGCCATATAAATCTTTGATACGATGGGGATGGCACTTTACCTTTGCTATCTTCCTCGCCCAAAGACATAACCCCAGCCTACACATGAGAAAAACATCGAACAAATCCCAATCTAGAGACATCTAAAACACCAGACTAGTGCTCCTTTAAACTGTCAAGATCATCAAAAACAAAACAGGCTAAGAAACTGAGCCTAAGAAGATATGATTACTAAACACAATGTGGTATCGTGGCTAGGATCCAGGAACAGAAAAAGAACACGGGGGAAAAACTAAGGAACTCTAATAAAGTACGGACTTTAGTTAGTACTGGCTTTAGTTAGCCAGTATTGATTCTGAATAATTGTAACATATGTACTACACTAATGTGAAATGTTAATAATAAGGGAAACTGGATGTTAGGAATATGGGAATTCTCTATAGCAGCTTCACAGTTTTTCCAGAAATACAAAACTGTTCTAAAATAAAAAGTTTATTTAGGGGCACCTGGGAGGCTCTTTACCTCTGGTTGAGTGTCTTACTCTTGATTTCAGCTCAGGTCATGATCCCGGGGTCTTGGAATCAACCCCGCATCGGGTTCTGCTCTGAGCGTGGAGCTTGCGTGGGATTCTCTCTCTCCTCTTTCTCTGTCCCTCCCACACTCATGATTGCTCTCTCACTCTCGCTCTCTCTCTCGCTGTCTTTCAAAATAAATAAGCTTTTTAAAAAGTTTATTTAAAAATGTATACAATAGCATATAAAATTATATAGAATAATGTATCAAAAACTGATTTGCCATGTTATCAACATGGTAAAATCAACTATATTTATTCATATTATATCTTGAAATCTAATACATTAAATTCAATAATCAGCTCAACAAATTCACTTTCTTAACCCCAGACAAGTCACCCTGGTTCTTGTGTTTTCTAAAGACCATCTGGGAGAACGAAATGTGTTTTAGGTATCAGCGCTTATACAAGTAAAAATACATTGACTTGTTATTTTTTGAAGCATTTCTACTTTAAATTTTATCGACCATAACCATCACAATAATGACGTAGTTATATATTCTTACGTTTCTTTCCAGGAGTAGAAGAAAACTGAAGTAAATTCAGATGTGGTGCTTGAAAGCACATCTCTGGGGACATATTTTTGGAAGGTCATTAAAACTGCCATCAGTGTAAAATTTGCCAAGTGCCCAAAACTCAGGTAGAAAACTGAATAATTCAGTTAAATGCTTGGCTCTTCACTGACTTGATACCAAATATTTAGATTCTTTTTTTTAAATGTTTTTTTTAACATTTATTTATTTTTGAGAGACAGAGAGAGAGCATGAGCAGGGAGGGGCAGAGAGAGAGGAGACACAGAATCGGAAGCAGGCTGCAGGTTCTGAGCAAGCTGTCAGCACAGAGCCTGATGCAGGGCTCGAACCCACAAACTGTGAGATCATGACCTGAGCTGAAGTCGGATGCTCAACCGACTGAGCCACCCAGGCGCCCCCCCAAATATTTAGATTCTTTATCAGGAAAGCTCATTTGTTATATCAAAATAATTTTGTCACTTGAAATTGTGTTGGGAATATGAAAACTGTCTTCATCTTGAAGTAATGAGTATATATTAATTTTTCATGGCTAGAAAGAATGTGCTTCTAACTTAGTAAAAAAATATATCTGTTTAATGTCACTTCCACAGAGAAATTAATAGCAATGTTTTAGGTGAAACTGGGAGAAAGGCAAGAAAAACAACCCCCGCCCCCACCCCATATACTCAGTCTTTTGTAGAATGTCAGATGAAACTTTTGTTGGAGGAACATTTAGGCATTTGTAGAGAATATGGATTCAAAATTAGCAATGTAAGGAATACCCCATTTGTAGGCCAATTTTACTGCAAGATGAAAAACTAAATGTTTTAATACAGGTGTTAGACTTAGAAAAAGGAATACAATACACAATTCAATTGCTTCTTCCGCCCCTCTTGAAACCTTTGTTTCTAATAGATAATAACTCTTTTCCAACTAGTTTACCTTTTCAAAAAGGAATATGGTATTTTTGCCCGGTCAACATCTACTTTCCTTTATTTTGGTAAAAATACTTTGGTTTTCACTTGACAGATCACCTGCCCACTCTCTCATTCCAAGTATTTTAGGTGAGGCTTTATGCAGCTCACGCCGCTCTGGAAATGCACGTGTAATCCAAGCCTGGAAAAATCAGTTCATTCCTTCTCTTGGTTATTGCTTCAAGAACGGGCATGTGGATGGAACTGGAGAGTGTTATGCTAAGTGAAATAAGTCATACAGAGAAAGACAGATACCATATGTTTTCACTCTTACGTGGATCCTGAGAAACTGAACAGAAGACCATGGGGGAGGGGGAGGAAAAAAAAAAGAGGTTAGAGAGGGAGGGAACCAAACCATAAGAGACTCTTGAAAATTGAGAATAAACTGAGGGTTGATGGGGGGTGGGAGGGAGGGGAAAGGGTGTGATGGGCATTGAGGAGGGCACCTGTTGGGGTGAGCACTGGGTGTTGTATGGAAACCGATTTGACAACCAACTTCATATTTAAAAATAAATAAAAATAAATAAATAAATAAAATAGGCACGTGACTCTAGTTGATCAACCAGAGAAAATATTGAGAGGTATTCTCTTTTTATTCTCATTTGTTGAACTGGTAGGATGCATTCCAGGAGTCATCTTGCCTCTCCTGGTAAGAAAGCCTACCTGAAAGTAAACCAACCAGAGGAAAACCAAACCTGAGATGGAGAGAGAGGGAAGGAGGCAGGAAAGGAGAGTGACTCCTGACACCTAAGTACAACCGTGCCTCTCTACCATCTCTGGAGTATTTCGGTCATAAGAATCAACTAACTCCCTATTTCACTAAAACGAATCTGAATTGGGTTTGGAGCACTTTGAACTGACTTGGTCCTGATGGTAAGCATCTTTCTTTTTTCCCAGCTGTCTCGATTTTTTCTCATCTTTAGAGATCTAGTTGAGGACAATTATTCTATAAGCTTACCTAGGCAAACCCAAGCCAAAGAACTCTTCCTCCTCTGAACTCATACATTAGTATATTTAGCATCCGTTTGCCTTAGTGATACCTCTTGTGTTGTTGATGACATTGTTACTCAATTTTCTCTGTGTATGACTTTTTTTTTTAATCAATAAGATGCTAAATTCCCAAAGGACAGCATTGTCCAATATCCCTTCGCTACTTCAAGTCCCAAATTGTTGAGAAGTGACTGACCAAGTTTTCTCCAAATCTGCGTGCCAAAATCCAAAAGGAGTTATTTTCCTTACACAAATATATAATTTGTCCTAGCAACATAAAGCCTTTGTAAGAGCTCACAGTTCCCAGTTTGCTTCCGTAATTAATTCATAGGTAATTTCATAAATTATATCTTTAGAACCCATATGAAATTAGTGAAGGCAGAAGGAAACTGACATGTTTTGAATATTCACAATATACTAAACAAAATCCTTGGGACTCCACATATATTTACCTGGCATATATCTCACAATAGTGCTGCTAATTAAATTTTATTATTTTTACTTTACAAATGAGGAAACAAGCTGAGAGATGTTAATTTGTTCAAGACCACACCCTAGTGAATGTACACTCATGTTTATGTGTTTTTGAATCTTTGCATTACCACCACCTAGCACGGTGGTGCATAAAAAGAAGATAAAAAGAAGATTCCAGCATAAAAAGAAGATTCATAAAATATTAGGCAAATGAATGAATGAGTGAATGAACAAATAATACAGCCACGATCAAAGGTGTCCTTTTTGGTTCCAGATCTCCACTATACTATGCCACCTACAAACAGAATCATCACCAAGATAATCCCATACATTTTTGTCTCTTGTTTTTAAGTTACAATGAATCACTTAGCATTATGCATGTGGAAAGACGGATATTTCAACAGCTTCACCCCACTATGGAGGTGAGTCACGGTAGATGAAGCAGCTTGGGCTGCTTAGATTAGAGGGGAATCTGAATATAAATTGTATTTACTTGTTCTGTGACCTTAAACAAGTTATCTATGTCTCTGATTACTTATCAGTAAAACTGGGATAATATTATCTTCCTTGTAAGACTGTTATGAGATGAAATAAAATTATGCTAGCAGAGCATCTGACATATAGGCATCTTTTTTTTTTGCTGTTATTACTATAATATTTTCTTTGAAGTTCGAACCAATTCTCTCATGGCCATCTAAGTCTTAGTAATGTACAAGTGTTTGATTTTTAACAATTTAGGCATGACTTAAAACATGGAGAAAAAAGACATGTCTCTCGTTAACAGCAACAGATATTCATAACTGAGCTCTTATAACTAAAAGTGACCCCAATATTACAAAAAAAATTTTTTAATATAGAAGACACTCTCAACATAAAGAACAGTCTCATTACCCAAGCCAGAAACTACAAGTCTGCCTTCCTGCCCTCAGCCATAAGTATGTACTATTAAATACCTTCATCTGTCTTAATGTTTTCAACTAATTACCAACTCTTTGCTAATAATACATTCAAAAATATTGAGTTCAATTCCTTTATTACCTTTACCATGTATTTATTGACGCTTTCAACAGCTCTAATCTGGAGGGTTTTGTGGCAGCCCGGGTGTAAAATTCTGGCAGCTTTAACTAGGGTAGAGATTTGGAAGTCGTGAGAAGTGACTTCATTTTGAATGTATTTTTAACGGTGGAGCCAACGGGGTCTACTAATGGATTAGATGTGGGGTTTTTAGAGGCTCAGAATCATGGAAGCCTCTGAAACTTCCGGCTGGAGCAAGTAGTGAATAATGGTAGCATTTCCAGAGTTGGGAAATGCTACTGCAGCAAGCCGGGCAGCTGGGATGGAGAGTGTGCTTTCAGACATGAGCATGGTAGGTATTCAGGATAAAGTTTCACAAACTGAGAAACTGTGTTCAGTAACTAATTCCTATGTACTTTTCAAGTGTGCGTGTGCCTTTGTACTTGCTTTTCTTTTTACCTGGGATTACCTGTCCCCCTTCTAACCTACACTCGCATGAAGTACGCTCAAGAGGCGGCTTTCCCAACACCCCCAGCAGAATTAGATTTACCTTCCTCTATGGCCCGATAGCAATTTAGTAATGTTTACAAAATACTAATAATAAATCAAGCATTATACTAATTACTAGGGATACAAAGATATAAAATTCCTTGCATTCAAAGAGCTTACAATCTAAAAGGGGTAGGGGAACCTACCCAAACTATTCAGTACAATGTGATAAACGGTATATACAAAATGCAATGAAACTATAGATGAGAGAATGGTGGGTAGTCAGGCTAAGGCACTAATATTTACTGAATGTATATTTGCCATATGTATGGTACTTTAATTGTTATTTCACTGAATTCTCACAACAGCCCTATAAGCCAAGCAGAAATCTTTAAGTACTTACCCCAAACTATACAGGTTGCACGTGGCAGAATTAGCTGACAAATCCACCCCTGACTCCTAGGCCATTTTCTATCAAACCAAATGCAGAAGGGGCTTCATGGGAGAGAGAAACTTAGGCTGAAACCAGAAGGATGAAGGTCAGAGGAAGTGGTGGATGTCTAGATGCTGGGGGCTGGGGGAATTACGGGCAGTGTCCTTCAGAGAGAATGGAGGGAGAAGAGGCTGGGTAAGTGGTACCATGCTTAGGAGTCTGGGTTTTATCCTGGAACAAATGGGATATTCTGGTTTTTTTTTTTTTTTTTTTAGTTTATTTATTTTGGGAGAAAGAGGAAGAGAGAGCGCGCATGCAGGGAGGAGCACAGAGAGAGGGAGAGAGAGAGAATCCCAAGCAGGCTCCACACTGTCAGCACGGAGCCCCACGCAGGGCTCAATCTCAGGAACCATGATATCATGACCTGAGCCAAAATCAAGAGTCGAACGCTTAACCAGCTGAGCCACCCAGGCTCCCCCTCTAATAAAACATTTTTAAAAGTGTAAGTAATAACCAGTTGGAAGAAATCAAAATATTTCTACTTTGAAATACATACACGGACCCACTGGTCATTTTGACATCATGAAGACGGAGCCAACGAAATCCAGCATCGCAACACTTTTGATACCTGAGAAAACCTCAGAAGCTGAATGCATCACATACATTTCAGTTTTTCCCAATGCTTTCACTATTTTCTTTAAAAACCATAAATACAAATGAATTCAGTTTCCCTAGTTTTCAGTGTTGGAGTATAGAACCCAAAGGGTGTCTTGGGCATACAGGGCCAACTCTAAGCACACATGAGAAATTATATTAGGATTATTGATTTACAAACAATAGGCAAAGCTGAATGACCATGGCAAAGGTAGGGCAAGAGCCAGGGCAGCTATGAGGGCTCAGTAAGGTCATCATGGACAGAACATCTGGGCACTGAAAGGAAAACAATTCAGCACCAATGGGAGGGTGGGCGGGCCATTGTAATTATCCCACCAAATAAGAATAAGCAGGATAAAAAAATAAAAATAGGTAACATTTATTAAAAAAAAACTTTTTAAGGGACAGGCACCTTTCAAAAAATCTGCATTATTTCTTTTAATCTTTTAAATTTTTTTTTCAACGTTTTTTATTTATTTTTTTTGGGACAGAGAGAGACAGAGCATGAATGGGGGAGGGGCAGAGAGAGAGGGAGACACAGAATCGGAAACAGGCTCCAGGCTCTGAGTCATCAGCCCAGAGCCTGACGCCGGGCTCGAACTCACAGACCGCGAGATAGTGACCTGGCTGAAGTCGGACGCTTAACCGACTGCGCCACCCAGGCGCCCCTCTTTTAATCTTTTAAAAAGCCTGTGTGAGAGGCATTGTTGTTGTTGTTGTTTTTTAAGTTTATTTATTTTGAGAGAGAGAGAGAGAGAGAGAGAGAGAGAGAGAGAGAATGAACCAGGGAGGGGCAGAGAGAGAAGGGTACAGAGGATCCGAAGGAGGCTCTGGGCTGACAGCAGAGAGCTCGATGCAGGGCTCGAACTCATGAGCCTTGAGATCATGACCTGAGCCGAAGTCAGAGGCTTAACCGACTGAGCCACCCAGGGGCCCAATGAGACCTACAGTTTTTATCTCCTTTTTATAAACGAGGAAGTAAAATAATTTGCTCAGATCACAGAGAGAGGAACGGGAATTTGAACCCAGGACATCTGACGACAAAGCCTAGCTTAACTACAGTTACAGTTGGAGTAGAGGAGATGATTCACTGCAGAATAGAAAGAGAAAGGAACTCTGGGCTGCTAACCGCCAGATCTAGATTACAGACAGCACTTATGGTAGAGGCCACATTTTAGAGGGGACACCTTGCACTATAGACACTGTAGGATTTGCTATCAGAGCAGGTTCTGACTTCTGACCCTTTGGCTGCCCATGGCATTCATGTTGTGGGCTCAATAATTTGAATAGAAATTCTCTGTTTGTTTCTATGACAGCTGATCAGCCCAGCTAAGTAAAGATAAGAATTTTCACAGTTTTCTGCTTTTGGCAGAAAAGCGACACATTTATGAGAGTGAAACTGCTTTGTATTTTAGAAAAAAAAAAACCATACTGTGGAAATAGAAAATTTGTTTTTCCTTATTTTGTGAAAAAATTATCATAGTCGGAACTTGCACTCATGCACTCCCACATGTTGTATTGCCTGATGAGCCACTTCTTCCTGGGTTGTTGTCCAGCCATGAGATTTTATTTCTTTTTTTAGATAGCTCTTACTAGACTTTGCTTTGACTTTCAAGCTGGTAGGTGTACAGTTGAAGGTTTTGCAAGTTTGCAGACGCCTGAGTGTAAATATAGTATCGTGCCGTATCTGATCCCTACTGTTCTGCAATTAGTTACTGGATTCTCAGTTACACCGATGTTCCCAAAACATTTTGAGAAAATAGTGAGAGATTATGAAATAAAAATCGGCCTCATGCCAATAATCCTGATTTCCAGGGCCCAGCTTTTAATCTTTTTATCCTTGTTTAGGGCTAGGATCCCCGAGTAAAATATCGGAGGGGCTATAGAGCTCCCTGTGTGGCCGGTGATTCTTAACTAGCTAGCTCATGTCAAAAGAGCCTTGTTAGCAAGATACAGGAAATAGAACCACAGACCTCTGGATGGTACTCTCAAAGTTTCCCTATCTTCAGAGAAAATATTCCCATTTATCAAACCTGTGTTTTACCCCTCTACCTGAGGTCATATTTACACATGTTAACTGAATAAACCAAACTATGGGCAGCCACGTTGAAAGGCTCTTACCAATTCTTGCTAATCTATTAACATTGGTTACATAAGGATCCAATGAAGTCTTCAAAATATTCCCAAACACACAAATTCAACCTGAACTTCTTATATGAGTGTTTTTAATGCCAGTAGTAGTTCTGTCCCAATATTAAGGTTATTTTTTTCTATTTCTGAAAAATGCCACCAAAATTCTGAGAGGCAATGCTTTGAATCTGTAGATTGCTTTGGGTAATATAAACATTTTAACAATATTAGTTCTTCTAATCTATTAGCACAGAGTATCTTTCCATTTATTTGTGTCTTCTTCAATTTCTCTCATTAATGTCTTTCATTAATGTCTTCACAGGTCTTTCACCACCTTAAATTGACTTTTAGGTATTTTATTCTTTTTGATGCAACTGTAAATGGGATTGTTTTCTTAATTTCTTTTTCTGGTAGTTCATTTTCAGTATATAAAAATGCAACAGATTTTTGTATATTGCTTTTGTACCCAAACGTTACTGAATCCACACCTTAGCTCTAACACATTTTTTGGTGGCAACTTTAGGGTTTTCTATTTGTAAAATCATGTTGCCCTCAAATAGTGAGTATTACTTCCTCCCTTCTGATCTGGATGCCTTTTGTTTCTTTTTCTTGCCCAATTTCCCTGGCTAGGACTTCCTACTATGTTGAATAAAAGTGGCAAGAGTGGATATCCTTGTCTCGTCCTTAATCTTAAAGCAAAACCGTTCAGTTTTTCACCATTGAGTATAATGTTAGCTGTGGGCTTGTCTTTGTGGACTTTAGATATTGAAATAGTCTACAGTCCAACTTTGTTGAGAGGTTTTGTCATAAATGGATGGTGAATTATGTCAAATGCTTTTTCTGCATCTATTGAGGAGATAATATGATTTTTATCCTTTTGTTAAAATTGGATATCATGTTGATTGATTATTTGGGTGTTGGACCATCCTGGAATCCCTAGGATTAATCCCACTTGATGATGGTATACGATCTTTTTAATGTATTGTTGAATTCAGTTTGCTAATATTTTGTTGAGAATTTTTACATCTAAGTTTATCAGGAATATTGGCCTATAATTTTACATCTTTGTGGTATCTTTGTCTGGTTTTGGTATCAGGGTAATTAATGCTGACATCATCAAATAAGATTGGATGCAATCCTGCCTCTTCAACGTTTTTGGAAGAGTTTGAGAGGAACAGATATTAAATCTTATCTGAATGCTGGGTAGAATTCACAAGTAAAGCCACCTGGTTCTGGACTTTCATTTGTTGGTAGGTTTTTTTTTTTTTTATATTGATTTAATCTCCTTTCTAGTAATCAGTCTATTCAGACTTTTCTTTTTTTCATGATTTAGTCTTGGAAGATTGTATGTTTCTAGGAATTTATCCATTTCTTCTAGGTTGTCCAATCTGTTGGTATATAATTGTTCATACAGTCTCTTTAGGATCCTTTGTATTTCTTTGGTATCAGTTGCCACTTCTCTTTCTTCAATGCTGATTTTATTTATTTGAGCCCCCTTTTTTCCTTACTGAGTCTAGCTAAAGGTCTTTTTATCTTTTCAAAAAATCTGTTCCTAGTTTAATCAATCTTTTCTGTTGTCTTTTTTGTCTTTATTTCATTTATTCCAACTCTGATACTTATTAGCCCCATCCTTCTACTAAACTTGGGGCTTTATTTATTCTTTTTCTAGTTCCTTTAGGTGTAAAGTCAGATTGAGAATTTTTCTTGTTTTCTGAGGTAGGTTTATATCGCTCTAAACTTCCCTCCTAGAACTACTTTTGCTGCACCCCATAGATTTTGTTATGTTGCATTCCCATTTTCATTTGTCTCAAGGTAGTTTCTAAGTTTCTCCTTTGATTTCTTTGTTGATCCATTGGTTGTTCAGTAGTGTGTTGCTTAATCTCCATATATTTGTGATTTTCCAGTTTTCTTCTGGTAATTGATTTCTAGTTTCACATCACTGTGGTCATATAAGATGCTTGATATGATTTCAATCTTCTTAAGTTTATTTAGACTTGTTTCGTGACTTAACATGTATATAATCTATCCTAGAGGATGCTCCATGTGCACTCAAGAAAAATGTGTATTCTGCTGCTGCTTTCGGAACGAATGCTATGTATACATCTATTAAATCCATCTGGTCTGTTGTTTACAGCAGAATGTTTTCTTATTGATCATCTCAGAAAATCATCAACATCATTGATGTAAGTGGTATATTAATGTTCACTAGTATGATTCTATTGCTGTCCATTACTCCCTTTAGGTCTGCTGAAATTTGCCTTATATATTTAGTTGCTTCCATATTGGGTGCATAAATATTTTAAAATGTTATAGCTTCTTGATGGATTGATATCTTTGTAATTACTATGTACGGGCAAAATTTCATTTACTATTCAAGACAGCTTTCTGAGAGAAACAATATTATCCCCCCTTCACAGCTGAGGAAACGGAGGCAAGGGGAAATTGAATGATTTGCTCTAAGTCATTAAACCAATGCCAGTGTTCTTACCACTGCTCTAAACTATTTATTCTATGGACTTTTCACAACAACTGAAGACAATGTATATAAAGCACCTGTAATCGGACATGGTCTAAAACATGTCCTCAACGAATTTTAGCTAATAACTATTAATTAATAAACAACAGATAAGTAACAACAATGCTTAGTTTGATGGACTGATCTATAAGGTTGTGTTTCTTGTTCATATTGTTGGATATGCACTTCTTGCAAATAGATTTGCAAGTACTGACTGAGCACCTATGTTGCAGTAGGCATTTTACTCCCCGGGGTGGGCCTGGTGCTATGTGAAATAGAATCTGTGGTGTTAATTACTATGAGCCTTTCCATTTTGCCTTTTTCTAAGGTTAATTTTTTTTTCTTTTGCGAACTTTGCAAATACCCATGAATCATTTCCATTTTCATTCTACCTGCATATAAGTAAGCCTTCTCAGGAGCTTTGCATTTCTAGATTTCATTCTGGGCTCTTTAGATCAAAGCACTCATATCTCTCCTATCCTATTTTGAGGTCTGTCTTTATGTCTAGGATCCTAGCCTATGATTTTAAAACAATAACCAAAACCAAACAAATCTCTCTGAGACACCATTATTACAGCTAATTGCTATCATGTATTTTTTCCCCGTTTCTCCAGCAGCTTCTCTCATGTCAGATCCCAAAAGCTAAATCTGGTAGGCTAAGTGTCATATTAAGCTGATACCGAATAACACCTCTTACCCCCTTTGTTATTCCATTGCCAATTATGCATTCCATAAAGGATTCTGTCATATGAGGATCTGTTACCCAGAGATCATGTACATGTAGCAGCTGTTTATTTGCAAATACAGAATGGGATGAACA
The DNA here is from genome assembly GCF_022837055.1 of Prionailurus viverrinus. Classification (NCBI taxonomy): domain Eukaryota; kingdom Metazoa; phylum Chordata; class Mammalia; order Carnivora; family Felidae; genus Prionailurus; species Prionailurus viverrinus. The sequence continues at coordinate 38,204,431 of NC_062578.1, read as the reverse complement.
CATGGTTCAGAAAGATGGTTTTTTAATGTTGGTATCTTCTCATTTACATTAGACTATCCACAATTCTTTTTCCCTTTTCCAATTCTGAATATATGGTAAATAGTCTCTCTTTTTCTCACTAAACTCCACTGAAATAGAAATGACTGGAATGTCACCAAGTGTCTCCAATAACTAAGGCATCACAACCTCAAAATAGCTCAAGCTTTAAATAGTGATACTGATCACATTGATCATAAAAATAGTGGCAAAATGAGCAGGTATAAGTTATTACTATGTACCATGCACTCCCCTGGGGACCTTACATATGTGTGTCACTTACTATTCATAATAACCCCATGACATAGGTAGGTGCTATTATCTCTATTCTGTAGATGAGAAAGCAGAGGGTGAAGAGTTTGTTGCTTACCCAAAGCCATAATGCTACTAGGTGCCGAGCTGTGACTTAAACCCAGATTGTCCTGTCTCTGTTTCCCCTCACTTTACACTGAGAATTAGGGAGAAGAGCAAAGCAGGATGAAAGGCAGGGGAAAGAGTAGACAGAGAGGCAGGAGATGGGTAATGGAGAAAAATGTCATTAATCGTCATTAATTTGTTAAATGAACATCCACGGAGTCCCCAGGACTGGCTGGGCGTGGTATCTACACCTAAGCCAAGTTCCTTGTCCAAGAGAGGCAAGTTTGGCTTAGAGAAGTAGAATCGCCAGCAAACAACTATAGTCCTCACCAAAGGGAATAAGCCATACAAGCCAAAGTGTGCGGAGCACAGAGAGAGAGGTTGGGGCCCTGCAAGGGGGAGCTGGGGAAGGCTTTTCAGATAAGGTGCCTTCTGAGCAGGAATGACAGCAAATACAGGAGAGTGTGCAAGCTGGCTAAGCACAGAAAGGGCAGAACAGGTGGAAGTCAAAGCAAGGACGCCACCACAGAAGGGTGACAGATGGAGCGATGCTCAGAGAATCCCTAGTGCTTGGGAGGGCTACAGAAGAGGACGCGTGGTGAATATGTGGGAATAAGAGCAGAAGGGCAGGCGGCTTTGAGAGCACATTAGGAGAGGGAGCAAGGAGGCAGATGAAAAAAACAGGGGACCGAACAGGACCACACCGGGCTTTTAGATCAAAGCACTCCCATCTCTCCTGATCTATCCTATTTTGACCGAGTGACCATTCTTCATAGCAGAACATATGAGGTTATGATAAACTAGAGTAAATCATGAACTGGTTTTTCAGGTGCTTTTTATTATGACTATGGATTATGACAGCAAGCCACCAAAAGAGGTGAGTTGTAATGGAGAGAAGAGTGGTATATACAAAGGTAATAAGGACGCTCCATGAGAGCCGGGGGTCCAAGGAAAGGAAGGTGTAGCCTGAGAAAACTAGGAGCCTGGGTAGAGAGGGAGAAAAGGCATATCTGAACTAGAAATGGCTGCTAATATATGAGGCAACTAGCGTGGAGCCATAGGGACTATTCAGTCGTGCTTCAGGCATCACTGGGTTTGGACGTCAGGCATAAGGCCAACAAGTGGGATGAGAAGACAAGATAACAGCATCGTTACATCCGTCTTAAAAATCAATCAAGTGATTCAGGTGGAAAAAAGCCCCTCTGAATTGATAATATATTAACCAGTGCACCCTAATTTGAGAAAACATTCTAATGGACAGGCCCAATGAAATATCCGGGTTGGGGAACAGACCCTCATATGACAGCAACTCCTGGGGTTAATATCTTTTCTGTTGTGTGAAAAGCCATCCAGTGCAATCAAGCTTTTCTTGATCTGGCTGCTTAAGGGCTAACTAGACCACAACAAATGTTTTTAAAGTGTCAGACCTGGACTCTGCCTGTAATCCTTCCCCACAGATAAGAAATCGGATTTCAAGAAAAGGAAAGGACTTTTTGTATCCTAAATTTGTCACAAAAGTCTTGTCAAGAATATAGCTCTATACTATACTTGTACTATACTGTACTTGTATTACAGCAGCAAAATAAACTCAATAAGCTCTAATTTGGCATTCCATGGAACAAAATTTGCAGTGGGATGAGTCAAAGGATATTGCTTATGACAGCTTATAATCGGACTTTGTGCAAGCATCATTTAAATCGTAGTTCCTCTGACAGAACAATCTTTTTATACTAGTTTCAACCTACTGCTCTGTCCCTATAGATTATTACTTCTAGTGCATATAATTCAAATGCAAGAGCTATGGCCAAGAGCCATGGAGTGGAGGTCAGTCTGGCAATGCAGGCTTGTAGGTAACTAGCTTAGAGCACAACAGCAGCCCCCAAGGCCACTATGAAGTTCAGTGTGGACAGCCAAGCTTTTGGTGCCACACAGACCCAAGTTCAAGTCTCAGATCTATATCTTGTTAACTCTAAGAAATAACTCAAAGCACTTGGCCCAAGGCCTGGCACAGAGTAGACACTCAATGATTAGAAGCTGTTGTTACTTTAAAATTAAAGCATAAAAGGGAAAAGCCAGAGCTATGACAGCTCCTCACTTCAAGGCATAAATTCCATCTTCCTGTCAAATGTACGTATCTCTTTCAGCTTCCCATGAATATCTGGAGCCATAAACTTGCCTAAAATTCTTAGCACAAGAGGCTGATGTTTTATGTACCATTTTCTTGGGTTCTCCTCTCTTTTCCATATTATTCTTCATAAGGTGATCTAAAAGGCAAGAGATTAATAAATAGAAACTGCAGATTTTTGGTCTTACCATTTTTATCTGCTCTCCTCAGTATCTGAAAAAGAAAAAGAAAAAAAAATTATGACCATTTTTGCAATTGCAGTGAACATCATATTCATACATAATTCACCCACCATTAAATAAAAGAAATTCCAATTTTAAATAAAGGTTTCCTAATTGAGAAGTTTCTTTATAGTAGTCAAAAACTGAAAACAACCCAATGCCTTTGCACAAAAGAAACCTGTGGCACATCCACTCGACAAGTACTACTGGGCAATAAAGAGGAAAGGGTTCTTGAATACACACAATAACTCAGACGGATCACAAAGTGATCATGTTGAGTAAAACCCTAGGACAAAAAAGAATACCTGCTATATGATTCCATTTATATAAAACTCTAGAAAATGCAAACTAATCTATAGTGACAGAAAGAAGATTAAGGGTTGCATACAAATGAGCAGGGAGGGTATTATAAAAGGACATGGGAAAAGTTTTTGGAGTGGTAGGTATATTTATTGTCTTGACTATCATAATGGTTTCACGGGTATGTACATATGTAAAAACTTATCAACTTTTCACTTTAAATGGGTGCAATTTCATGTAAGTCAATCGTATCTCAATAAATGGGAATCCATGGAAACAAAAAAATAATAAATCATGGATAAACAGAGCTCATGTGTCTATATTGTATCTGACTTTACTTCTACTTATCTTTGGTGGATAAGAACTGCTTGGCCATCAGGTATCTTAAGTCATGATTTCAAAATTTGCTTCTGGGAAATCGATCTTTTCTCTACTTTCGAGGATTGGGCAGAGCCTTCAGGCCTGGCAAACAGGGTGTCACATCACTCAGTCCACAGTGACTACTCAGGCATGAGCACAGTAAGGTCATGGTTTTGCTTGACTTATCATAAGAGACACGCTTTCTCTTCTGCTGACTCTGAACTTGGGAAGATATAGGTAAGAAGCTGCTGCCCACGCTTCTATCGTTATATATGTCATGGGTTGAACTGTGGGCCTCAAAACAAACACTGAAGTTCTAACCTCCAGTAACTGTGAAGGTGACCTTGTTTGAAAGTAGTCTTTGCTGATCTAATCAAATTAAGATAAGATCTTACTGGGGCTCCTGGGTGGCACAGTTGGTTAAGCGTCCAACTTGGGCTCACATCATGATCTCACGGTTTGGGAGTTGGAGCCCTATGTCGGGCTCTGTCCTGACAGTGTGGAGCCTGCTTGGGATTTTTCTCTCTCGTCTCTCTCTGCCTCTGCCTCTGTCTCTGTCTCTCTCTCTCAAAATAAATAAATAAACTTTAAAAAAAGAAGGTAAGCTCTTCCTGGATTGGAGTGGGCCCTACATCCAAAGACTGGTGATGTTATAAGGAGAGAGAGATTCAGAGATGCAGAGACAGAGGGGAGACCACATGGTAATGGGGGCAGATACTGGTGTGGTACAGCTACAAGCCAAAGAATGTACAGGAATCTGACCCTGGAAGCTAAAAGACACGCATTGAGCAGACTCTCCCCTAGAGCCTTCAGAGGGAAAGGTCCTCCCCATACCTTGATATCATCGACCCAGCCTCCAGAAGTGAGAAAACAAATGCGGTTGTTTAAGCCACGTGTGTGTGCAGTATACTGTCATAGAAGCCACAGAAAATTTATACAACCTAGAACTGGACATAACCAGTCCTCAAAAGAGCAGTGTCCATCCAGAGACTGAAAGAAAGCGGATCGTGATGACACTGTCTGAGCTCCCGATCAAGCCATTTTTACGAGAGTCTCCACTTCTCATTGCAGGAACCAATAAATTATTGTTTTAAATCTTAAGATACTTCAGGTTATTTTTTTTTTCTGTTAGCAACAATCAAATCAGCCCTAGCTGGCACTGTCTACTAAGGGGAAAACAATCCAGGTAATACAGCACACCACAGCTATGTTATATATACTACCAGAGAAAATGTCCCTTTATCATATTGCAAAGATATCCTTGAATCACATGAAAGGGGCATTCGAGGATCATTTTTCTGAGCAACAGACAGTTATGTGAAGTAACCAGAGCCACGCGTACATTTAGGTCATCACTTCTTGGTGGGCAGCTTGAAAGATTAGCAGTAGTTTTGATTACCAAAGTTTTCGGTTTTCCTCCTTTCCTTTCGGTATCCTCCTTTCCTTCTGTTGACTTCATGAAGATGAAGTATGGCTAAATCTAATCATTTTACAATCTTATAATAGTTTAATATTATTACCCAAAATCTCACTTATGAAAAATTTCCAACAGATATGTATCCCCCCTGACTTGTGTGCATAAGAAATTGGTCCCCCTTTACAAACTAAATTTATTTAACGATTGCAAGAAAGCTGCTTGTAGTAGTAAGAACTTCTGTGCTTAGAGCAGAATGGGACACAAAGTCTTTTTACTCCACGGAGCTAATTTCTAGTGGGGATTTGGGGAATCCACCTCTCCATCATAACCAGCTTCCTTCCCGTCCCTGAAACTATGAAGCCCCAGCGGAGAGTCAGGGAGACATGAAACACAGCCTAATTCTTACCTTTACTATGCTCGAAGATTCTATTTCAAGCTCTATTGTGTCCTTAAGAGTTCGAAGTAACTAGAACAGGAATAACCACATACCAGAGAGTTGGACCCAGGACGTCCATCATTTCATTTCAGAAAGCAGTATCTTAAATAGCATTCAGCCTCTTAGCAATGAAATTAAGACAGTAGCTTTATTAAGACAGTTCTTTGTAATGAAATATGAACAGAACGGTCTCTGCTGCAAATTTTGCCTCTGAGCCCACAGACTAATAAAAAAATGTACTGCAGGGGCACCTGGGTGGCTCAGTGAGTTAGGTGTCAACTTCAGCTCAGGTCATGATCTCACAGTTGGTGGGTTCAAGCCCCACGTCAGGATCTGTGCCGACAGCTCAGAGCCTGGAGCCTGCTTCTGATTCTGTGTCTCCCTCTCTCTCCCTGCCCTTCCCCTACTCACTCTCTCTCCCTCTCTCTCTGCCCCTCTCCTACTTGCACTCTCTTTCTCTCTCTCTCAAAAATATATAAACATTAAAGACTTTTTTTTAAATGTACTGCAGATGAAAACTGGGTTCATTACACTATGCTACCATAGTAATCTGGATGGGCTAATCTTACCAGTTGCTACCACAAGATACATGGTAAATAGATGCAAATATTAGGGTCAGAATTAAAACTCAAATGTAGGCCATGCTGTGTTTTTGCAACAATCTGCGGATTATCAAACAGCATCCTTTACCCTAAAGGCTATTCTTTGACGGTCTTCATTAAAATGTCTCATTTCTCACCCGAGGTTATTCAAGGCAGGTGTTAAGATGCAAATATTGTCGTCAAGGCCTATTTGTCACTATTTACTGAACTAATATCTGCTAAGTGCTTTCTACTGTGTCCCAGGTTAAAATTAGGTAATGAGATAAGCCGGGAAGACTCCTGAGAGATGAGGATATAGGGCAGGGAATTTGGTTCTCATCCAGAACACGGGGTACCATCCAGAAGGGAAGACCTACTAGGTAAATCATAGCCTGTGGACCTGGACCTCCAGAAGGAAGGACCTCCACGAAATAGGATGCAGGGAAGTGGCCACGGAATGGATGGAGCAAAAGTAATCAGCACAAACATTTTTATCGTCTCAATTGTGCCTGTAGTAGGGCTTGTGTGAGAAAACGGGTTTAAATGTATGGTAACACTAAAGCGAAGTTTCCCTTACTTCTGCAGCCTCTTAAACCTCGGGGAGTGATATCTGCCTTGCCAATTAGGGTTAACTGCCATCGTCCCAACGGAACAACCGCACTCAAATTATCCAGGGTGCGCTAGACAAGATAGGAGGTATATGGCTCTAACAGAATTCGGTCACAGAACCATTATACCTGGAAAACTGTTTCTGCTCTGACAGTCCTCCGTCCATCTCATCTCTTAGACAGATATTCCCATCCATGTGTAGAGACAGGGCTTCAGGATTAAGTAGCTTTGCAAAAGAAGACTCTTCCTTATTTTCACCAAGTCCCTGACCAGCCAGGCACTGTGCATTTTGTTCAGTGGGCGTGAGTGCGCATGCCTGGCCCGGGGAAGGAAGGGAAGACAAACAGGAAGATCATCTCTCTCCCTCACAGCCTTCCAGGCCCCACTTCTGCCCCTAGCGACATGAGGAAGGGCCACTTCCTTTCCAGCTAAAAAGCAAACAAAACTGTTGGGGAGAAGGCAGTGGCATCAAGCGGTGGAATTATAACTAACTTCACTTCGGATTTATCTTGCTTGCTTCGGGGGATGATGTGAAAGGCTTGATTTTCTCCCTTTGCACGGTAGCGGAGTCGATTAATAGAATGGTTCCAAAGAGGGACCACATGCTTTATGGACTAGTATTCTACATCAGAGTTTATTCCCTGTCAGCTGGAATGAAATAACCTGGGGACGGACAGCATTGCAGGTGTTAAGAAGGAAAAGAACTGTCATCCTCCTGGTCCTCCCATGTTGCTATGCACGGAACCCAGTGAAGCCACTCTCCTGTGGGTGGCAGGGGGGCACAGCACAGATGCCTTGGCACCAGCCCTGGGTTTCCTAAGCCCCCCAGTGGGCACTCAAGAGTATTTATGATGAATATATATAATGTATATATATCGTATATATTCTGCCATTTTTTAGACAGAATCGAATAAAATAAATTAGATTTCTAATGAAACAGTCTCTGTATTCATCTGTGCATTTGGCAACTGTGATCCAGGCATTCAATAGGGAACAATGATCTAGCAATAATGGTGCAAATTTATATAGCACACTTCCTTTATCTGTTTTTTTTCTTATCCTATGCACTTGCACCGAAGGCAACAACTTCTAGAATTAAGCGGCATACTCATCATGATTGCTGATTTGGACATGAGGAAAATGAAGCAAAAGCCAAATAGGTATGGCAAATCCCTCTCTGGTTTTCTGATCTGTGGCTAGTTTCTTACCAGCTGGATATATCTAGTCATGTCAGCAACGGTAGCCTCAAAATCACTCAGAGGACTCGTTAGTACAGTGGCCTGGGAAGACAAACACTAAAAATCAAAGTTTTCCTCAAATTCAGAAATCAGTCCAGGTGACGCAGGTGACTCTGACGGGTTTCATTCCTGTTCCTCTTTGGAGCAGGGAATCTCTATTACCGACTTACGATCTGCATAGAATTCAAAAAGCAATCTTTCTTAGCAGTGCTACTGGAATATATGAAAACAAATCGAGTAAATTATGTATTTATATTTCACATTTTATTTTTGCTAAAAGCAATATGATCCAGAAATGAATAATTCAAAAATCCTTAAGTAACAAATCCTTTGTCATGTCACAGATTTCACCAGAGTGCTGGGTTTTTCACAAAACATCTCAAAGAAAAAGTGTAAACAAAATCTCTTCTACTCGAGATAAAATCCAGTGGCAGGTTTTTTTTTTTTTTTATATATAGACACTGGCGTTTTCCTGACAAACAAGCATGTCAACACCTCTTGTGTGAAATCAGTTTTGTACTCTTATTTTTAAATTCTAGAAATAGATACAAGAAGGCAAGGGTATCCTATTCATAGAGCACATGTTCCTTCAGAACAGGGACCTGATGCTGTTTATTTACAGAGCTTGAGAACAATCATGTATATACAACAATAAACAAGATTTTAATTTCCTCTTTTTTCCTTTTCTTTTCTTTTCTTTTTAAGTAGCAGTTTGAACACTTGGGCCAAGATTAGTGTGTGTGTCAAAGAGGACGACTTCCATTTATACAGCTCAATCCATTCGTCTCCACAGTATCGCCAGGATTTGTTAACTGCTTCAAAAAAAGTCATAGAGAAGCACTTGATATCCTTGGGGGACCCAGTGAAGATCAGGCCAGTATGAATGGAGGGTCCCTTTGCCCTCTTTGAATCTCTTTGATGGCAGCTTAGCCATCAACCTCCTAACAGACGTGAGTTCCTGGGGCCCTGATGCTATCCCTGAAGATTCCCTTCTCCCGTGTGCAGTGTGCCTCCTTCTCTCAGCCTGGCTTCCTCACGGGCTTTTTGGCCCTGAATGGCAGGATTTAATGAATAATTTAATGAATAATAGCAGCCAGTTGGACCACTAGCGCCAAAACATCACCTGACTGGCCAGAGCCAAGCAGAGATAAGGGCTCAGAAGAATAAGGGACTTAAACCGGAGAGAAAAAATGGGAATCAGATGATTTTGGTGGGAAGAAGATGGCTGGCCACAGAGGCCTGGATCCCCACCTGGAACTGCATGGTGAGGAGGGGAGGAGGCTGCCAGGAGATGCAGCTGAGTCTCACCTACGACGTTTGCCTTTGACCGGATTTAATGATCAATATGGTTTTCTCTCCCAATTAAAAAATCCAGCTAATCCATTCAAAAGACACTTGGGAGGGCTCCTCACTCTGTCCCCCCTATCTTCATGACAACCGCTTTACCATTATGGTACTAATGAGTTGATTTCCTGATGGTTTCATCTCTCCACAAATAAATGTATTTTCATTTTAAATACACCTGGATTTTAATAAAAAATGATCTCGGGGAACAGTAAAGAGCTCGCAGCACTCCTCAATGCCTTTTGCCAATTTTCTACCATGTCTAAATAAGTGGCCAGAATTGTCCCCACCGACTACCTCCAGGGGACAGCATATATGTGACAATGCAGAGACTGAGGGAGCCCAAGCCGGCAGGCAACTGAGGGATAGGAAAACCACTAATCCTAACAGCAAAGAGCTGGGTGAAAAAAAAATAAAGAACAGAAACAGCAGAAAGGGGCAGTAACGCAAAATTGAGAAATAAATAAGAAACAAAACTGCTGTACATATAAAAACCCCGGCGTGAGGGTAGAAAAAAGAAAACAAAGAAAGAGAAAGAACGATTATAGAATCAGAGAAATGAAGGAAAGGCATCAATACCGAAGGGAGGGAGAGGCCCCAAGGAAGAACATTCAAATGCTAGAATTGATGAATAGCAATGAAAACTTGGAGAGGTATAGGGAAGAAGAATAACAGGAGAGAAAAACGGAAAAATAGGAGGTGGCAGTGAAAAAAGTAACAGCATGAAAGGGATCTTGGCCACCGCTTTAAAAACGAAAAACAAGTATGTTTTCAAAGTAATTGTTCTCCGTGGGGGCTGGGGAAGGGTGGCGAGGCATCGCAATCCCTAATGCTGTCCCCGTCGCCTAAGAGCTTCAGGGAGATGGGGAACTGCAAACAGGTCACATCGGAGATGAGTTGAGTTAATGATGTTCCCTCCCTCCCTTAGCCCCTTTAAAACACTCTATTCACCTGAATGGAGATTGTTGTAGCTACCCATCTAGTCCCCCAATGAAACCCACGCCGTTGGAAAATTTAACTTCTGCCATTCATTCAGGGCTGTTAAGCCCCGAGCTGCAGGTGCAGGACAATCCTTTTTACAAGTTGGGTGGTAGTCATTCTCCCGCATTTTCCTTGGTGCATTTCCAGGGGGACAGGGGAGCGAGGTAGGAGGTAGTTCTCGCTGGTGTTCGGGGTGGGGGTGGGGGTGCAAAACACCTGCTGATCAGCGCCTGGACCGACCACCCTCCTCCAGGGGAAGAGGAAAGCCGCGACGAGGGGGTGGAGGTCGGGGACCGCCGACCCAACTCCTTCGCCCGGTACTTACGTCCAGGAAGATCGACATGCCCTTGGACAGCTGCAGGGCAGAGCTGAGCTCCTCCGAGGAGTTGTTGGAGGACGGCGACGTCTCCCGGGAGTCCTCCATCCTCGGGAGCCCAGAAGGCGGAGGGCGGAGCGGGGCTGGGCGGCCGCAAGGGCTCGGGCAGGGGCGCGGCCGCACTGCCGCGGGGCTCCGGCTCCCGAGCCGGCGTTCGCTCCCGCGCGCCTCCCCGGCGTCTCTCTCCGCTCGCTCCCCCTCCCGGCTCTGGCCTCCGCGCTCCCACGCGCTCTCGCTCGCGCCTCCCCCTTCCCTGGGCTGCCGGCGCCGGATCCGTCTCATCCCTGCGCTTAGCAACCGCTGCGCCCCTCGCGGGGAACCGACTCTGACCCCCTCGCTGCCATTGGCCGCCGCCCCCTGGAGCCCCCGCCCCACCCACGTGCCGCCAGGCAGGAGGTGGCCGAGCGCCGGGGTGCGAGGGCGCGTGTCCCCAGAGCCAAAGCGCCGGGTGCGGGAGCCCCGAGCCTACCCCGCGGCGGAAACCTTACGAGTTAAAAGAGACTCGAAGAGATTTTGCCAACTTTGCTTTTCGTCCAAGCGAACCTGTCCGCCCCACCCTCCTCAAAGGTGGGTGGGCTTAATGGACACCACCAATTAATGGGGGGGGGGGGGGTGCTGATCTGGTGTAGGGGAGAAATCATCACGTTTTGGAATCTTCGAGGTCTGGGTTTGAAACCTGCCTCAGTCGCTTTGTTATTCTGTGATCTGGAAAGTTGCTAAGTCTTTAAATCCCAGTTTTCTTCATCACTACAATGGTCACGAAAATGGGGCTTACCTCAAAGGCTTATGAGGTTTGCATGTGGTATTGCCGTCCACAAAGGTAGTGAGTGGCAAGGACTCTGCACAGAGTGAGCCTCCAAAAAACCCTTTACTATGCGGAAAAGATGGTCAGGTAAAGTTCAAGCAAGAAATTTTCCAGAATAGAAGTCACAATAAAGGATGCAGTCCCTATCTATGCTTAAGCATTTCAACTAGGGTAATTACTCAATATTTGGGGGCTTCCGTGAAGGATGCAAAAATGGGAATCCAACCTTTCATCAGGAGAGATATCCACTGTTTACCGGGCATCAGAAACGTGCCAGGAGCATGCCAGCTGTTGTGTGGATTAGAACAATCTGGGAGCAAGATGAGTCAGAGAATGGTACCATGTTTTAACAAGACTTTACCTATGAGAATTGATGGGGTGGATCCAGATCTCCATTTTGTAGCCTCCTAGGAAAGTAAGTTCTTGCTAGATGTGTGTGTCCACAAACCATCCTAGAAAAAATGTGTCTTAAGGCATATAAAAAAAAGTGCTATGGGTTTCTTAGGAGGAACAGTTTATATTCTGGCTGTTGGGACCTTTGCTTGATAAAAGGGGCAGTATTTGAAATGGATTTGAAATCCCATTGGTAGATAGTCCAATTGGTAGATAGGCCATAGTGGATAGAAATAGAAGGAAAGGACATTCAAGGCAGAGTGAATAGCGTGAACAAAGGCACAGTACCAGGAAAGCACACGGACTCTGGAATGGATCCATTAGGATTCTTTAAAAACATGCAGAATCCCAACAGGGACTGGGCTTACTGAACCAGAATATCAAAGTATGAGACTCAGGAATCTGAGACCCATTCACACTCATGATTCATACACAAGCGCTCTGTAGCAGGGCCAGGACTGGATGAGGCCAGGAAGGCGCCTTGGGCACAAAATGCAAGGAGATGCTCCCCTGCAGGATCCAGAGAGTGGCTGCCTTCTTCAATTTTGCACCCTAGGTGTCCCATTCGCCTCACTCAAGGCCCAGCCCTGCTCCACAGGTCAGTATTTGAAAGATATGGGTCCAGTTGTTCTCCACTCTGGCTCGACAGTGGACTTAATTAACAAGGGTGTGTGGCAGCTTAAAAATGTGGCTACAGATTCATTGACACGCTTCCTATAGAGAGGCAGGTCCCCTCCCCTGAAGGTTCCTGCCTGCTTCGGTGAATAAAATGCAGCAGAAGCAATGCTGTGTGCCTTCTGAGGCTAAGTGTGTAAAAGGCCCCAAGATTCCACCTTTTCCAGCGGACTCTTTGCTCCTGTGCTTCCTGTGGGAGATCTGACTACCCTGAGCCACCACGCTTTGAGGAGGCTATATGGAGAAACATATGTAGACACCCTGGCTAAGAGTACCAGCTGAGCCCAGCCTCTGATGCATCCCAGCCTAATCAGCAAAAAAAGTAAATAGAGAAGCCTCCAGATAATTCCAGCACCTACCTATTTGATACACGCCAGATGGATGCCTGTGCTTCACCCCCCAGAATCATATTCAGTTAGCATAGTGCGGGCCTTGGGCCTCCGTGGGGTTTTTTTTTTGGGGGGGGGGGTTGTGTTTTTTTTAAAGCATCACCTGTAATTTTGATCTGCAGCTAGGATTGAGAACCACTGAGGTGGTCTATACTATACGCATAGGAAAACAATAGAATAAAACATCAGAAGATAGATAAAGGTCATCAAGTGAAGACAGTTGAAGTCCAGGGGTAGAATTCTGGACTTCATTAGGGAGGGAGTTAGAGACATTAGATTAATCAGGGTGGATGTTAATTGGAGCTGTGCTTGAGAAACATTAATCTGGTGTCCTTGTGTGCTTTTACCTTATTAACGGCAAATCTCATTATCTGAACTGCTGGAATAGCCCCTTCCCTTTGCCAACTGCTCACCAAAAGAAAAGACAAAATCATAAAAAACAGACTGTCCAACTCATCAAATGGGCACTGGTCTTCAAATTTCTGTAAAAGAAAAAACCAGAAAGAAAGGAGGAGCGGTGCTGCTCAAGAACATCAAGCTACAAAGTTTAGGAAAAGATGATGTAATTCCTGCCATGCGTGGAGGAGTGAACAGATTTTTCTGCAACAAGTTGAAGTCCGGACCCTGTAACCCAAGCTCTGGGTCCCTCAGCCCTTAAATTCAGCCCTGCAAGTGTTAATATGTTGATGCCAACCTCACAGTAACAAGAGCAGGTGACAAAGAAGAAGATATTCTCCATTTATAAATGAAAAATAGGAGAGTAATCAGTAATCATCACTCAAAACCAGGGACCTATTTGTAACACTTCAGTAAGAATATTCCTTTTACCTTTGCCAACCCCAGTGATATTTTCTGTACCTGTGGCTTTGCTTATTTCCTCTAATGGGCTGCAAAGAAGAAATATAAATTATTAACCTACCAACCAGTCATTAATTTTTTTTATGATTTCAGCATCCACATCATAATGCTATAGCTGACTTCTTTTTTTAATGGAAATGTCATGTTCATGGAAGGCTCCAATAGAAATGGATGGCAATTAGATTCCCATTCACAGCCAAATTCAATAGGCTCTACAAAGTGGTAACCAAACATATTTTTAGTTGTTTTTTTTTTAATGTAGAAAGCATGCATTTTTGAAAACTGTTTTCACACATCATTTTTCTGAAACACAGATGCTTCCCTGCTGTATGTAGTATCAGTTACAAATGGAGACAGCCGACTTGGGGGAGGAAATGCATCTCCTTACCAAATCTTTGTAGCAAGATCCTGGGGGAAAGAAAAAGAATTGTAATTCTAGATTCCAGCTCTCAGGCTTCTTATGATAAGACATTGACACGGAAGTATTTCTGGCATTTCAGGAGATGATTGTAGTGCAGGAACGTATTGTATTTCAATCCATCTCTGTTTCACAGAGGAACTGTTATCTAAGCATTTCAGACAGCCAGGAATCTATCTTATTTATAGTCTAAAAATTCTGTGGAAGGTTGCTCTTTGGAGCAATGGTTCAGAATCCTTCCAGTCCGTTCAGTGGACGTTTTCATTGCTTTGGCAGCCTAAGATCCAAACCTTCTTCCTTATCGAAGGTCACGTCTCCATGGTGAGGATCCTGATCAGAGGCAGGATGCATCTCTACTGAGGAAGGAAGATGGTCCCAGGGGACAGGGACAGATCACAGACCTGTCAGCAGAGACAGATGTGGACTCAGTTGACAGGATGCTTTGCTTGGGACTTTAAGTCTGCAAGGGACATGATGGGAATTTTATTAATGGTGATAGACAAAAGCCACACAGTGTTGAGTGACCACAATGTCAGCAGAGCCCCTGAAGACAACTTAACCATATGATAAGGGAATTTGACTGTGGTTTTGGTAGCCTTGATCTCTAGCTTTCCCATCCACTTCCCATAAGACCAGGCATCCTTCAAAAATTTTCTTTTCTGTTTTACATTGGTCAGCTAGTGTGTGTATGCAAACATTTAAGTTCTATTCTCTTAGAAAACTTCAATGATATAACACAGTGTTATCAACTATAATTCCTTTGTTTTACATTAGCTCTTCATGTCTTCATCCTGTAGCTAAAAATTTGTACCCGTTAACCCAACTCCCCCTACCTCCCCTCTCCTTTGCAGCCTTTGGCACCTACTCTTCCACTCTCTGTTTCTTTGAGTTCAACATGTTTTCTTTTTCAGGCTCCAATATAAGTGATACCATGCAGTATCATCTGTCTCTGTCTGGTTTATTTCACTTAGCATAATGCCCTCAAGGCTCAGCCATGTGGTCTCAACTGACAGGATTTCCTTCTTTCTCATGGTGAATAATATTCCAATTATATCTCTATACCACATCTTCTTTATCCATTCATCCATCAGTAGATGCTTAGGTTGTTTTCACATCTTAGCTACTGTGAATAATGCTATAAGGAACATAGGAGTGCAGACACCTCTTGAAGATCCTATTTTCATTTCCTTTGGAAATATACCGTGAAGTGGGATAATTGGATCTTTTGGTAGTTCTATTTTTAATTTTTGAGCAAGCTCCATACTTTTTCCCATGGTGGCTACACTATGTAAAAGTGCATTAGAAAACTCTGAAAAGTTAGTAAGAGTTAGTTTTTGATGTTTGAACCATGACAAATTCAATCTAAATTTCTTCTGTTACAGAGAGCCATTTGTGAAGTCATTGGGGAAAACATCGGCTAGAAAAAAATAATTCTATTCAGACATTTGTTTAATGTCTGCTTCATGTGAGGCAACTGACAGGCAGAGCTGGGGAAATGTTGAGAAAGGCTGGCCCTTGCCCTTGCGAAACGTATGCAACTTAAAGAGACGTTTTTATAATGGATAATTTTAAAGCAGTGAGACAAGAGTTAACACCAGAGGTTGGCAGTGAGCACAGAGAGAGGACAGCGGAGGGCACAGCTCCCTGTTAATACCTATTCTGCATGGCCATTTATGTAACTGTAGATGGCAAAATTAGGACTCAGAAATAGTAAGTACCATGGGCCAAAAATGATTTACAAATAATGGCTATTTTCCTACAAGCTATTTTACCCTGGGGATTTTTTTTTTCTGTTATACTACTGTGTGAGTAAAATAAAGTTGCCATCTATTGGTTTAATTGACTTACTCTTCTGTACAAACAAGGTTGAGGTATTGCGTGCAAGGGGTTGAGTAAACACTAGGCACAGAGAAAGTGCTCAGCAAAGATAATCATTGTTATCCCCACCAGCACCACTACCTTGCAAGCATGTTGGAAGGACCAGAGAGACTTCACATAAAATGTATGGTAGGATGTCCGGCACATAAGGGCATTATAAACATAAAAAACAAAATTCAACTGAGTAAATTTGAAGATCAACTAATTCTTCAATTGGGCAGTATCCCAACTAGCAAATAGAAGGGAGGTTCACTGAGCTAAACAAAAGCAAGAGTTTTAAAGGCAGAAGGCAGAGAGAGGGCATTGGAAGAAGAAGGATAAGGAAAGGGAGGGAGAGGGAGAGGGAGAAGGAGAAGGAGAGAAAGAAAGAAAGAAAAGAAGGAAGGAAGAAGGGAGGGAGAGGAAGAGGAAGAAGAAGGGAAGGAGGAGGAGGAAGAAGAAGAAAAAGAGGAATTTATTAGCAAGGAATGCATTATTTAGGAAAGTCTGCCCTCCTAAGGAGAAGAGAAGGGGTCTATCAGTATGTTCCCTAGTGCTGACCAGGACATTCTAAGTTGGCTGTTAAAGGTTACATTCTCTGGGGGATTGAAACTGCATTTAGGTTAGGTGTTAAGTCTTGGCTTACTGACTGGGGGCCTTGGTTTACTGTCATGACACCATTTGGGGCCTGTGGTTTTCTTTTTAACGGGGTTCTGGTAAGCAGTGGTGGTCGCTGTTACTGTAAGATTGTTATCCATAGCCTTGGACACCACTGTTTGCTCCCTCCTTGAAACTCTTATCCTGCCTCCCTGATCCTGTCCCTCCCCGCTTTAGTCTTCTTCTTGGGATCTTCTAATTCTTCCAAATGTTAGTGTTTTCTAAACAGTGTCCCTGTTTCACCTTTTCCTTTCTTTCTCCCATTCTCACCTCCTTTCTCTCCCCTGCTTACTGACAATATCCGGTCCCATGGTTTTCATTGGTCTTTAGGCTGACGACTTTGTAACCAGCAGACCTCTCCCCCTCACCTGTAGATTCTTATTTCAGCCTGTCTGGTTCACGTCTCCTTATGACTGTCACTTAGGCATTTTGAATTCGACATGTCTCAAAATGAATTCATCATTTTCTCATAATTATCCTATCTTCCATATCTTGTTGATGAATGTCATCCTTCATCCAAAAAAGAAACCTGGGAATAGTGTCAAACTCCTTCCAGCACTGCCTCTCACCCTTCCTCTGTCTCAGCCTCACCCCATCCAATCAGTTACAAAAGTTATCTTGGAATCTACCGTCTCCTTCCATCCTGATTGCCACCACACGAGACCAGATAACTGTCATCTCTCATCTGGAGCAGTGTCCCAGCCACCTGCCTGGTCTCCTTGTCTCCAACCTATCCTCCCACTAATCCATGCTTTCCACCCTCTACAGAGAGAGACTTCTAAAATGCACATCTCAGAGTAGCACACACCTGCTTAAAATCCTTCCGAGGCTCACTGGAGCCTTCAAGATAAAATCACCTTTGCTTCTGTCACCTCTTGCCATTCTCCCTCTGCCTCCTCCCCAGCCTCAACATTCTAACCACACAGATTTACTGGAGTGGGATGGAGTGGTTAAGCAGACAAATTCTTATATCTGAAAAACCTGGGCTCAAATCCCAGCCTACCTTCTTATTACCTTTGGATAATACTAAGGCATTTGACTGAGCCTCTCTTTTTCTCAACTCGTAAATAGAAATAAGAATGCTACCTAAGGAGCACGGTTTAGATATTCAGTTAAATAATGCATGTGAAACACTTGGCATGGTACCTTGCACAAAAATAATGGCACTAAAATGTGGCTATTTATCATTACTTGCAGATACTTGGACATGCATTGCTCTCCCAGGCTCCTGGGCTGTTGCCCTGGGCATTCTCTGCCGAGAATAAACAATCTTCCTTAATTGGCCTGCCCATCATTTAGTTGGGTTTTAAGAATCAGCTGAGACATCATTTCCTCTCCTCCCCCACCAATCCCCAGGGTTGGGTTGTTTTTCCCTCCTCCTTGTTTCCATAGCCCTCTCTACCTACCTGGTTCATGTCCCTTATCACATTTTTCAAAAAGTAATTTTTTAGAATCCTCTTTAGTTGCCTGCCTGCCTAAACTCTGAGATGCTAGAAAGAACTGCATTTTTTGTCTGTATCTTGTGTCTGATAAATTGCTAGACACGTGGTGGGCACTGAATAAATGTGGAATGAATGAATAAAAGAAAGATAAAATAAATCTTATACTCAACATGGGAATTAGAGTAAGAGAAGGATGTTATCTGCTTCCTTGTCATAAGATCCAATTACATGAATTGATGATAAAAAGATACAGAGACAGGGGCACCTGAGTGGCTCAGGCAGTTGAGCCTCTGACTCTTGATCTCGGCTCAGGTCGCCATCCAAGGGTAGTGAGATCAAGCCCTATGTTGGGCATGGAGGCTGCTTGCAATTCTCTCTCTCTCCCCCCGCCCCTCCCCTCCTCATTCTCTCTCTCTCTCTCTCTCTCTCTCTCTCTCTCTCTCTCAAAAGTAGATACAGACACAAAGAAGAGGGACTTCAAGATCTGGAAGAAGAATTATAAGCACGGACCACTAGGCTGACTGGAGCTGTGCTGGGTCACTAGATGGCAGAGGAAGGGAAACATAGCAGGGCCCCCCCCCCTCACTCCTCAAAATGTCAAATGCTGATGAACTTAGCTACCGTATCACAAATAGAAAATACTGTGTAGGCAACAGCTATCATAATTTGAATAAGCATCTACCTTTACAAACATTCAGGCTCACAGAGAGGTGGGAGAGCGGATCGGACAACTCTGTGTAGATGCCTCAAGAGTCTTATCAAGGCCCTAGAAAGAGGCTCAATTCCTTTCTGACTAAGTCTCTTCATACAAATGTAGACATCTGGGAACCGCACAGTGAAGTCCTGGGCATGTATCACTGAACCCTGGGGACCCAGGATGCAGAAAGGGTAGCATTAGGGGAGCCAAACCCAGCTCTGAGGTTATCAGCAAGTTGCTTAACCTGTCCGAATCTTAGCATCCACTTTGTAAGATTTCTGTGGGGTTACAAGAATGGATATAAATTTGGCTGTGAGCACTTTGTGGTAGACTTGGAATATTCTGTTGATCACTCTGCCCCCAGTGCTTAGTGCTGCCTTGATGCAGGGGAAGTTTCCATTGATACTGGCTGAATAAGTCAGTAACCAGTGCACAGTAGGGTCATCACTATGGGTGCAGTACTGTGCACGTTACCAAACTCAAAGAGGTGTTAAGGGATAATGTGAACAGTAAGAATGTGCCCACTCTCTACCCCAGTTCTGTCCTAGAAATGACTTTCTCATATGCCTGCAATTATGGAGAATCTGAAGTGCCCACCTCCACCCTGCTTAGCATTTTTCCCCTCCTAGTTGCTCCTTTATATAAGAAAAGTTGTAACATTTCCTTTAAAAATGCAGATTAGCCTCTGATTACGGACATATGTAAAAACAGACCGAATACTTGTTTTCTCCAAAAGAGAACCCCCCAAAACTGAAATGTTTCCTAGTTTGTGAGTAAGCCAAGGTTATGTGAAACAATTATTCAAAAGTGATTTTCTAGTAAGTTTGTTAAGCTACTTTTCGCTATACAAGAGTCGGAAACCACATTCTAATCATATAGTTGTTCTAGTGAATGTGTCAGAACCCCAAGCAGGCACTTACCATATGTTTTTATGAAACAACTAGTCCCTTTGGACTATAGTACATCCTTAAGGTGATCTGACTCCATCCTATTAAGAACCATATAAAAATGCAACATTTTATTTACAATTTTAGAGAAAGATTTTGAAAGTGCATAATATATTAAAGTAATTTACAGATTGAAAAAACAATCTTTTGAATGAACTGCCCGTTTTCCACCAGGTAAAACCGTTTTAGGATTTTGTGTGTGTTTTTTGTTTTTTATTTTTTTTCTCTTTTTCTAAATTTTTTTTCAACGTTTATTTATTTTTGGGACAGAGAGAGACAGAGCATGAACGGGGGAGGGGCAGAGAGAGAGGGAGACACAGAATCGGAAACAGGCTCCAGGCTCTGAGCCATCAGCCCAGAGCCCGACGCGGGGCTTGAACTCACGGACCGCGAGATCGTGACCTGGCTGAAGTCGGACGCTTAACCGACTGTGCCACCCAGGCGCCCCTGTGTTTTTTGTTTTTTAGAGAGAGCACAAGCATGGGAGAGGGACAGAGACAGAGAGAGAGATTAAGCAGGCTCCACTCTCAGCATGGAACTTGATACAGGGCTGGATCCCACAACCCTGGGATCATGACCTGAGCCAAAATTAAGAGTCGGATGCTCAACCAACTGAGCCACCCAATCATCCCCAAATTACTTTAGGGTAAAAAGAATTTCCTAACTTCACTGGGTTCTCTTTCATTTTTGCCAATGGAAGTCATCATAATAATATTGACAGGGAGAGAGAGACAGACAGACAGACAAAGTACACACTGGGTCATGCACAGTCTCCCACTTTGACCTATGTGTCCTTAGGTAAATCATTTAACCTACCTGTGCTTCAGTTTCTTCATCTGAAAGAGGGAATAATAATAGCACTCACCTCATGGAGGGCTGTGAGGATTAAATAAACTATTCCACGCTTGGCTCAAAATAGTTGTTCAATGAATCTAATCATCATTAATTTATATAACAAGCAGTTATATAAATCTTCTCATAGCTCCTTGTGAATATGGGCAAAGAACCTGACATGCTTTGATGGAAATTTTTAATATTCTTTTAAGAAGGGTGGGAATGATCTCAGCTCCCTTTACCCCTCAGAAATCCAGTAATTCACCTGGTCTTAAGAATTCTGACATAAACAGTTCTGGAATCCATTGCCCTCCATTTGTCTGCATTTCTGCCTCATCTCACTTCTGGAGCATCTCACCCCTGATGCTAGAGCCTCTTCCCAGAACTCCTTACCTCTCACATTTCCCTCCCCTGTTAGTTTTCCAACCCACAGAGCAATGATCTTAGAGACCTGGGATTCCAATGTTCTCCCTGCTCACAGATTGTCAGTGGCCGCCATTGGCCCTGGGATTCAGTGCAAAAGAATCTTTGTGTCTTGCATGTCGCTCTCAAGACCCTGCAAAATCCAGTTTTATCTCTCCCCAGGAGCCCACCATGACCTCCCCATAAGTACATACATATGCACATATACTTACATATGCATGCACACACATGCACATGTATTTGTGTATACACACACACACACACACACACACACACACACACACACACACAGAGTTCCTTCAGTTCCTGACCTCCATGCTTTTGCCTCCCCAACCCCGATTGATTCTTTAGGTTTCAGTTTAGAGGTCACTTCCTCTGGGAAGCCTCAAGCAGCCCTTCCATGACAATTCAAACCATGCAAGCTGCCCATTGTCAGGTCTGCGGACCATACACTCAAAAAAAGGCAGAGGCCAACGTATCTGGCTTACTTTCCACTGTGTATATTAAGCGCCCAATGCACTGCCGTGGCTTAGTAAGTGTTGTTGAATAAAAATCTGTTACATGATAAATTGCCATGTTTATTCTGCCCTTTTAAAGTTTAAACTTTGGCAAATCAGTACCTCATATAAAAAAGGACTATTTAAATTAGATGAGTTTTCTATTAGTTTCTTTCATGGAAGTAGTGCATGAGAACAAATGGTAAACAACAGCAAAAAATGTTTAAAATGTACCATTAAACACTTTTCCCCAGGCTGAATTGCTTGGAGCTATTGAATTTTTCTTTCAGAAACAGCATGAATTTAATGTTCATTTTAGCAAAAGACAAAAAAGATTAAAGGTGAGAAAAAGAATTCATTTCACAGTCCATCATTTTCTGCCTCAAAGAGAAATTAGCATTCAATTGATGGGAGGGAGGTAAACTAATTCAAGTCTATGTGGAGGGTAGTTAGCCAACTCCTATTCAAGTTAAAATTATGTCTGCCCTTCAACCCAGCAGTTTACTCCCAGGCATTTTTCTCTAAGGCGATAAAGGGACAACATCACAAAGAAGATGGCTTAGCCTGGATTGCCTAGAAAAGAGTCTAAAGCAAAGCTTTGTGGACAGGTTCAATCCCAGAGCCATAAAAGGGATGGAAAAGGGAAAGCCAGGCAAGAAAGAAAGGAGAAAGAAGAAAGTGGCACTTAGTGAGGTGGCCACAATGTTACAAGAAAATAAAGCCAGTCCCTAGCTAGGCCACATTTCTCTGGTCTGGCTGTGTAGACCCACTGCACCTGGGAAGCGTCCTGGGGTAAAGGAAGGAAGGGGGACATCTGCTTGTCATCTTTCCAAATCTTCTGTCTTTCCCCAGTCAGTGTACCCTGTCCCCTACTCACCTGTCCCTCTGGCTATTAGGGACCACAGTACTTCCAGGTTGTGCTACCTGGTCCATCCAGGCAGCCCTGGGAAGTCAGTCCCTCTGCCCACAAAACAGGGACCCAGGGCTCTGCTCCCTCTGAGCTGGGAAGTGGTGGGAGGAGTCAGAACCATGGGTCCCTTTGAATCTGGTTGGGGCTGCAGCTGCCCTTCCGGAAGCTCTCCTGTATGACCCTTATCTTTGGGGGAGCATGAGACAGCCCCCACAGCTGGGAGATGGGGCCAGTGCCAAGGCAGTGCTGCTCTGCATTGAGCTTCAGTGCGAAATCGGCTGCAGGCCTGGTGGGCAGGTGGGTCCAGGAACACCTGAGGAAGAATATAAATTGGATCAATATAGATGTACACTCTACATTCACTGTAACATGGTTTATGAGCCCTAGTTTTTATACCGCTTAAACTTTCATGAATAGAGGGGTAAGCCCAATAAATTTTAATGTATTCAAAATTGCATTAAATCTGGTTAAAAACAATTTTGAACATATGACAGAATGTATGCCATGACGTAAAGAGAATGTGACTGAATGTGTGTGTGTGTGTGTGTGTGTGTGTGTGTGTAAGCCTAGAGATAGTAGGAGGAAAGATTTCCAAAATATAAAATATTTCTGGTCATTTCATCTGGGTGGTAATACTTCGAATGGCTTTCATTTTTACCTTAATATGTGCTTGTGCTTAAAAAAATGTATACTAATTATATCTTATTTTATAATCAGAAATATTTCAAAGTTATTCGCATCACGAGCGATGTTTAAGAAATGATATCATGGCACCCGTCATAAATAAGAGCAGAGGAGTTTCCATTCGGGGTCTGCCAGACCACTATGACTCTGACCTGGAAAGGATTAGTGTGAATAGCACTAATCCATAATATCACCTATGACATTATTACCAAATACGAATTTACTTAATGAAGATTTAACTCTGGAGCAACAAGGCTGAAGGAAAGATACACTGAAGCCCACCATTCAAGGACTTCCATACATGTGCCTCCTCACTATCTTCATAGCCACTTATTGGGACCCTGTTTCAACCTGGACAATAGGTCCTCACGACCCTGCCTTTCCCTCTTCCACAAGTTTGCTCCTGGAGCCCCATCTTTGTCCCAGCACAGCAACTGTCTGCTCCACAGGGGCTGGGCAGGGGGATGTGAAGGCCTCTTTCGGGCCTCAGCGCATGTGCTTCCTTCCCTGGTTACCTCATCAGAGTCACAAACCCACTTTGCAAATTATTGTGATTCTTAAAAACTCCTCTTCGACATCTCAGTAGAATTCAGAATATGAGATATTGTCAATAATCCCAAAGAAAAAATTTAATTTGCTTACCCAGAGCATGAATAACTAGATTTGCAGTTCTAAATGGACAAATTGATCATTTCACGTGACAGGAACAAATCCTGCTTGAAAATGATACTCCGTTGCAAAATGAGATGCAATAAAAATGTATTCCAAAGCACCAAGGTTGAAGAAATGAAATGACAGTGTTTTCTTTAAAGATTCTTACAATCTCAGGCTGGCTCTGGCTTCATGATGCTATTAGTTCCAAAGCACGGAGAGGTGAGCCAGTACACTCCATTGCACTCCCTCCAGAGGCAGGCTCACCTCCTGCCAGTGCAGAGTAGAAGTGAGGGGTGGGTGAGACCAGCCTGCTGGGAGCAGAGGCGGGCTGGCTGGGTCCTGGCATCCAGACAGCATGGCAAGCAGTCTGTGTCTGAGGAGACCAATAGGAAGGAGGTTTGTAGGGGAAAAACAGGTTTCTAACATGCAGAATGAGTAAAGCCCTGGGGAATTTAGTGTCAACAAGAGAGCCACAGACCCAAAATGGCATCGCTTAGGTTAAGGCCCCCAGTCAGTAAACCAAGACTTAATACCTAAACTAACTGCAGTTTCAATGCCCTAGAAATCTGACCTTTAACCAGGCAACATGGGAATTTCTGGTCAGCACTAGGAAATTCACTGATAGGCCCCTTCTCTTCCCCTAAGAAAGGCAACCGTGCTAAAATAATGGATTTTTTGCTAATAATATCCTTTTTTCCACCACTTTCTCTTTACTTTTGAAGACTTTACCTTTTATGTAGCCCTTTGGAGCTCCCCTCTACTTGCTACATGGGATGCTACCCGAGTCATGACTCATTTAATAAAGCCAATTCAATCTTTAAAATTTACTTAAAATATCTACAAAGATAGCTCATAAAAACAAAGCATTCTTGGGGCGCCTGGGTGGTGCAGTCGGTTGAGCGTCCGACTTCAGCCAGGTCACGATCTCGCGGTCCGTGAGTTCGAGCCCCGCGTCAGGCTCTGGGCTGATGGCTCGGAGCCTGCAGCCTGTTTCGGATTCTGTGTCTCCCTCTCTCTCTGCCCTTCCCCCGTTCATGCTCTGTCTCTGTCCCAAAAATAAATAAAAACGTTGAAAAAAAATTAAAAAACAAAAAAACAAAAAAACAAAGCATTCTTAGAGGCCAGATATATATATATGCACACACATACACACAGATACATACACATATACATAGATACGCACACATACACACACACACACACACACACACACACACACACACACTGTCCAATAGACAGACATGATCCCTTGTCCAATTTTCATTTAGACTTGAGCCCATTCTCAGAAGAACTCTTCAATAAAAAGAGAGGCTACTGAGTCCCCATGAATAAAGACCTCTGCAGTACCACAGCCAAGTTGTAATTCCTTAGTCCTATCCCAAATTGACCCACAGATATTTCCTGGTAAATTATACACTGAGATGCTGCTGGACACAAAGTCTGAGCTGACACTCAACTTGGACAACTAAGTGCCATCACGAGCCCCTCCCCACATTACAGCAGCAGTGAATGGAAGTCAGGTGATAAGTAGAGAACTGTCCTGTGTATATTACACAGTTGGTTCACCAGGTCCACAGACCCACCCAGTGGTCATTTCCCCAATTCTCAAATGTAAAATAAGAATGAACATATTTGGTAAGTGGTAGACTCTTCACATTAGTTTCTTGACCTGTGGAAAAAGAGCTCCTGGAGTAGGAAAGGTCAAGTAAAATCCCTTGAAGCTTCCCTTTTCAAGCCAAAATAACAAACCAAAGCCAATGTCACACCTTGGATGGAATGGCAGAGATTAGTGGCGTTTTCAAAGACAAAGGCTATAGGAATCATATCTTCGTATAATCCGTCAGACTGGCCCCTGCAAGAACTGAATAGATTATAGTGGATAACAGTGTACAATACAAATTTAGCCCAACAGCCATCTGTGCCAAATGTTGTCATCAATAACAGAGATCAATATAGCTTCCGGTATGTGGCATGTGGCTATTGATCTAGAAAATGCATCCTTCGCCAGCTATCGACAGAAGGAATAAAACTGTTCAGATTCACATGTTGTATACGTGGGATACATGTGGATATGTATTCATGGTTTTGCTCCAGTGCTAGTTAACTGCTCTGATATCTGTTACAACATTGTTGAAGGGAGCCTGGATCATTCGGATATCCCATGAACATAATATCGGCCTGTTATATTGTTGACATCACTTTATTTAAACATAATGAGCACGAAGTGGCAAATATTCTCCAGAGGGTGAGAGTGAAACTCTGAAATATATCAGAAGGCTGTTATTGGGAAAATTTTGAGGCGTTAGTGACATGGGGGCATGTCAGTCATCTTCTTAATGGTAAAGGGCAAGTCATCTTACCTTGTCCCTCCTACAGCTAAGAAAGAAGCACAATCCTAACTTGGCTTCTTTGGGTTTGGGAAGCTTCAACTCATTCATCAAGTTATATGAAGGCTATCAGTTTTGAGTGGGATTCAGAGAAAGAAAGGATTTTGTGGCAGGTCTAGGCTACAGTACAAGCAGCCCTACCAACTGGGCCATATGGCTCAGCAGATTCCATGGTACCATAGCTATCTGTGTGGAGTTTCTAGCAAGGTTCAGTAGGAGAATTATAGAATAGACACCCAAGGTTCTGGGGAAAGGTTGTTATCTGCAGCAGATAAGTATATGAAGAATTGAAAAGCAATTTTTGGCATGTTTCATGGACCCTAGTAAATACTGAGCTTCTGATGATGGAACATTAAATGACCATCCAGCCAGAATTATCTATCATGAGCTGAATCCTGTCAGACTCACTATGTCATATGATCAATAGAAATCCATTATAAAGTGAAGGTGGAATATCTGAGATTGATTTTAGTCATTCCCAGAAGGCAAGAGTAATATACAAGAACAGATGATCCATACCCCATATGCTGAGCCCCCTTCTGGGGCTCCCTGAGATCAGATGATGGAGGAGGAAAAAGCCCAGGCTTGGTTCACAGAGAGTTTAGCTCAGTATGTTCTACAAGTTGAAAATGGACTGATGAGGCAGGGGTGGCTCTGAAAGACAGTGGTGAGATAAGATCTTCCCAAGGGATAGAACTTTTGTGCAGAGAACCTCATACTTTGTGTAGAAAGAAAAATGGCCTGAATTAAGAATGTACATAGAATCATGGGCAGTAGTAAAGGCTTGGCTGATTGGTCAGAGTCCTGGAAGAAACAGGATGAGAAGATTGGGGACAAGGAGGTCTAGGAAAGAGGTATGTAATATAACCTGGGGGAAGGGGCACAAAGTGTGAATATCTTTGTATTCTACATTAACGTAACCCCCTGGAAAGCATCCAGTGCAGAAGAAGTACCAAGTGGACAGGATTATTTACCTATCAGTGTCTGTCCTTATCTACTTCTGTGCTTCTGCAATGGGCCCATCAATGGAGTAGCCATAGTTGCAAACATTGAGGCTATGCATTGTTCAAAAAGTACACCAGATCTGATCTAGCTAATACCACTACTGAATATCTGACCTCCCAATAAGAAAGAGAAATCCTGAGCATCCGATATGACATCATCTCTTAAGGAAATCAGACAGTTGGTAGCAAGTTGATTACATAAATCCTTTCTACCCTAAAAAGGACAGAAATTCATCCTGAGGTAGGAGTACAGTTTTACTTTTCCTTCCCACAGTGTATCAACCAGTATCAACCAAAAGAACAGGATTTCTCTTTATGGGATCTTATATAACATTGACTTGGGACAAGAGAGTCACTTTACAACAAAGGAAGTGTAGCAGTGGACACATGATAATGGGCTCCACTGCCCCTACAACATGCCAGCTTACAAATTTACAGACACAGAAACAAAAACAAAAACAAAAAACAAACCTGTGATTGTATATCAGCATCTATTATATGGTATTGTATCCCCAGTAGATATAATACACCTTACTCTTAGAACTTAGTCTTAGAACCTAGGAATGACTGGTCACTATCATTCCCAATCACCCTCTTGGAAAATTTATGTTTCCCACCTCTGTAAGTTTAGGCTCTGTGGAACAGAGATCCTCATTCCCAGAAAGGTAATATTCCCACCGAAGAACACAGTTAAAGTCTCACTAAAGAAAAGTCTCTGGCTACCACCTGTTTACTTGGGATTATTGTTCCAATAGACCAGCAGGCAAAGAAATGACTGAGGAGGTAGGACTGGTATTAATTATATGAGAGGTAGGGAGAAATATACTTGGCACACATGTCTTCGAACATCTCTAGGTATGTAGTCCTATGCCCGATTTTAATTCAAATGGGCAAATATAACAACTATGATCTGATTAGGGAAGGGTAATCAGAGGCTTAGAGCATTTGGAAATGTGGGTCTAGGTTAGCTACCAGGCAAGCCACCTAATATGTTTATTTTTTTATTTTCTTTAAATTAAAAGTTTTTAATTTTAGAGAGAGAGAGAGAAAGAGAAAGAGCTGGGGAGAGGGGCAGTGGAGAGAGGGGCAGAGGGAGAGAGAGAGAGAGAGAATCTTTTTTGTTTAAATTTTATTGAAATTCAAGTTAGTTAACATACAGTGCAGTCTCAGCTTCAGGAGTTGAACCCTCTTACATATGAACCCAGTGCCCTCCTTAATGCCCATCACCCATTTAATCCATCCCCTCACCCACCTCCCATCCAGCAACCCTCAGTCTGTTGTCTGTATTTAAGAGTTTCTTATGATTTGAAAGAAAGAATCTTAAACGGGCTCCACGCTCAGCATGGAGCCCAACACAAGGCTTGATCTCAGGACTGTGAGATCATGACCTAAACCCCAATCAAGAGGCAGACACTCAACCAACTGAGCCATCCAGGTGCCCCCAGGCAAGCCACCTAGACCATCAAAAGTATGAGCTGAGGATGAGAGAAATATTGAAGAGTAGTAAAGGAGGGTGTTAGATAATGAGATTCAGTTTCTTCATCTGTACTAACGGCAGTAGGGTATTGTTTGTCTTAATAAGGCTCCTTTTGGAGGTTTACACAGAAATTATGAGTAAACAGAAGCCAGAAAGAGCTGTGAGTGTACCATGAAAACTTAATGCAAGAAATAAGTAGATCTGAGTGGTACAAGGAGACTGCCAAGGAAGTTGCTGATGCTCTGCCCAGATCCCCTTTCCCACACCAGTCCTGGGGGTGGATCCCCCAGGTCCTGGGGTGTTGACTCCTGACAAACTTTTTTGCAAGGCTGATGAGTGCCACCTTACTTAGAGATATCCCAGTTATGGACCTGGTCCCTCTTTGAAGGTGGCTCATATCCAATGACTGACTTATTTGGCCATATACTAGCCCAGCTCCCTTGCCTCTGGGAGGAGAATTGCAACCCCAGTGGTAAGTAGATGAGGCAGAAACCAGACTTCTTAAACCATACTTCCAACTCTCGTGCTGTCCTGATTTTCTCATTCCCTGCCTGGCTCCTCCCGAGAACATTCCCTCCATAAATCACTTGTACCAGTGTCCCCTTTCAGAGTCTGTTTCTCAGGAACCTCATCCAAGACACAAACCTAGTTTTCAAAAAGTGTTACTAGACGAACATTCAGTGCTAGACTCACAGAAGACTGAATGCTGAACCTTAGATTTCTGGACTAGGAATGCTTCCTTCTTTCCAGACTGTAGCTGAGAGTTGTGAGTGGTGCTGGAGACTAGAACAGGCCTGGAAAGGAAGCAGTGAGCAGTCATTAGCTACGCTGACTAAGACGTGCAAGCACTGGAGGCTGCGTGACAAGTTCAAGGCAATCCATGTTCTGTAGCCAAACCAGAAATCAACTCTACAGGGTAAGAAATGTGAACGGAAGGAAGAGGAAGTCTCTGCACTTTGGGGAACTGCCCTCGTAAGACCAATTCTGTATCTGGGGCAAAGACGTCAATAGGGATTTGTTGTCTTTTCTAAAGAGAACATCGCACACTCACAATCTCCACTGCATTCCGCCAGTCAGACAATATCTTACCTCCTGAGGACATCAGTCCCCCAGTTAGAGATTTCTAGTAATGACACTACATAAATATTTGCTTAGTGAATGAGTGAATCCTAATATCCTCAATGTCAGCTTGTGTGCGTCTGAAGTGCCTAGAGCCTGCTTATCACTGTATATAATATTCATAAAGCATTTTCAGTCCCATGGCAGAGGCTCTTTGCAGACAGAGTACAGTTATCTCTCTCCAAAGGATATGGTGAAGATTAATTAGTTAATTTCATAAAATGCTTCAGGGATGAACATTGCTTTATAAGAACTAATTATGAATATCACACGGTGTGCATGCCATATATTTATGCCTCTGAAGTTGAATGAAACTTGGGTGTTTTTTTTTATTGCTATAAGGAAGTTATTGGAGTTGATATACCATTTCTTTCTTATACGAAGGCTATTTTGTAAGGTTATTTTGCGGTTCAAAATGTAGGTTTTGTGTATCATACCACAGAGATAGCTGCGTCCGGTTGTGCAGCCAGGGAATTGACACTAACTACTTCTTGTTTTGGTTCATTCAAAACAACAGAGCCCATTATAATCTAAAATACATAAAATGTAGCAGAGCTCATATTCCTCCTCTACTGTATCCAGCTAGGCGTTTTGGGGAACACCAGTAAAACTCTCTGTGCTACAGTTAATCTGTCAAATTGGGCTATCCCATGGAACAAAATGATACAATTCAGGTATAGTCTTAATTAGTATGCAGGAATTGCCGTTATAAATACTAAGTTGAACAATCATGACTATTAAGTGTGCAAACCAAAATATTTGATTTATGTCTCTCATTGTCCCTTCAAATAAATTTATTCAGTAGAAGCATTTTCTTAAACCATGCCACTGCATTAAAACTCTTGGCAAGCCTCATAATTTTTCTGCTTATTGTTGGGTTATGTCAGAAGACAGTCTCAACCTGACAATTAGAATGGCCGTTGTTGGAATAATAAATCCGAAGGTAAATCCTTTTTCCCAGCACAGTGAGGGCTGGAATGCCTACTTTTGGCACAGGGACTCTGGCCTTCCAGCCATGCAACTGGAACATTTAGGCTTTGGACTTGGTCTTCTAGGCTTGGAAAAGCATGGCTCTTCTTTAATAGGAACCTGGCTCTTAAGGCATGGAATGTAGCCCTACAGGCATGGAATGAGCCCTCCCCGCCCTTTACCCCCAGGCCTGAAACTTGGTCCCATGCTTTGATTGTGTCCCTCCAGTGTGGAAGTGGAAAGTTGCATGCAATCATGGAATATGCCCTCTGAACATGGATTCAGCACTTCCAGGCCCGAATTCCATCCTACCATGTATGAGATCTGGTCTTCCAGATATGACCCTACAGCCATGTAACCTGCCTTTGTACTTGGAACTATATAGTATATCCAGGGAGGCTGGCACACCAGGCATGAGGCCCGACTTCTAGGCACATAACCCAGCCTTCCTGGCATGAACCATGGTCATCTGGTTGTGAAACCTGGCCCTAAACATAGGATTTCACCCTACAAATAAGGAACTCTGTGTAGAACATGAGTCTAGAGGAATGGAATCTGACAAACCAACTCTGGAATCTGATGTTTTGGATGTTGATTTAAAACTTTTATGTTGCCTTTCCAGGCATAAACTCTGATTTTCCACATGAGACACAGCCTTACAGGTATGTAGTTGGAATTCCAGTGAAAACTAACACTCTGACCATGAAATCTGGCCCTCCAGGTATAGAATGTAGCCTTTCGGTCAGGGAACTTAGACGTCTAATTATGGAATTGGACTTTCCAGTTACAGAAAACTAGTACAAAATGTGAATCTTGATTCTCTAGGCATAGAATTTGGTCTTCTATGTGTGGAATTTGGACTTCTGCAAATTGGCTCCTGGGAATAGGCATAGATGTTGACTGTACTAGGAACCTGGTGACCTGTCATGGAACTTTGCACTACACGTATGTGACCTCAGTTTGCAACATGGAACTCAGCACTACAAGCATGAAAGCTGACACTCCATTTATGGAATCTCAAACTCAGAGTATGAAACCTCTGTCATTTCATATATAGAAGTACAATCTCCAGTCATGGTACCAGGCTCTACAAACATGCAACTTGGCATTCCATGTGTGGAATCTGAATCTCCATGGACTTACTGTGATGAATGTGGTAAAGTTGGAATCTGGTGTATAAGTCATAGAAGTTGTCCTTGTAAGACATGATCTCGTGTTGCCCAGGTATGGAATTTCATTCTCAGTGAATGCATGCTCAACATCCAAACATGAAAACTGACCCAGAAAGCATAGAACCCAGTCTGCCATATATAGACCTTTGAATTTCATGCATAAAAACTAGGCTCTATAGGCTTGGAACTTAGCACTTCAAGTGTGGAATATCGATCTCAAAGCATGGAACTTGGCTCAAGTGTGGAACATGACACTAAAAATATATAACCTTGTATTTCAGTCATCCACATGGGCTTGTCAAAACTTGCAAACTGATCCAGTCATGGATACTGGAACCCCACGTTAGTAATCTTAATGTCAATGTAGCAAAGCCTTAAAAGCATGGAGAATGGCATCACATGTGTGGATTCTCAATCTCCAAACATGAACAACCTCAGGGTGTGGATCTGGGTGCCCAATCTGTATTTCTGTCATAGATTTTGACTCTCTATATATAGAATTTGGTTTTCCTGTCAAGGAGCTTGAAACTCTATGTGTGGAATCTCAACATCCAGGAGGTAGAATATGGCCCTACAAGTACAGAGACTAGCATTTCATGCTTGATTTCCAAGCATGGAACCTGGACCTATAATCATGGACATTGGCACTGGAGGTATGGATTATAAGAATGAAACATGGCCAGACATATTTGAAGCCTCATATTCCAGACATGGAAATTGGCATTTCAGCCATAGGCATTGGCCCTCCAAAACAAGGAAACTGATCTCTGAGGCACTGTATCTGCCACACTATGCGTTATGGACTGAATTGCACCCTCACAAGTTCATGTCTAGAAGTCCTACCCCTCAGTGTGACTTATTTGAAGATAGCACCTTTAGGGAGGTAATTAAGGTGAAATGAAGTCATAAGGCTGAGGCCCTAATCCAATAGGACTGATGTTCTTATACAAAGATAAAGAGGCATCAGAGATCACTCTCTTGGTGTGTCAGAGAAGGAAGGAAGGAAGGAAGACCAAGTGGGGATATAGCAAGAAGGTTACTATCTGCAAGCCAGGAAGAGAGGCCTCACCAGAAAGCACATTTTCTAGCACCTTTATCTTGGACTTTTAACCTCTAGAACTGTGAGATAATACCTTTCTATTGTTTAAGACACCCAGTTGATAGTATTTTGTTACAGCAGTCCAAGCAAACTAATATACCATAAGGAGTTTCAATCTCCACACTGTAAGCATAGAACGTGATATATATTATTTGTGTAATTTGAATCCCTGAGCATAAAACCTGGCACTACAAACAAAGGACCTCACACTTCCTGTGAGAAATCTTTATTTCTAAGCATGGAACCCGGCACTCCAATGTATAATCACACACGCACTGATGGGACATGTATCTACAAGCACATCCAGTGTTATATGTGTAGAATCCCAATCCTCATGCATGAGACACAGCACCGCCTTACATGCACTGAACCTGGCTCTCAAGACATGAACCTGGCCCTCAAGGCATTTAAGTCACAGAGGTTAACACTACAATACATGAAACTATGCATAATATTTTTCAGTACATATTTAATACTGCAATTTCTGAACATTTTAATTGACTGTACAAGCTTAGCATCTCCCATCATATGTGGAGCCTCGATCTCCACACATGGCATCTGGCCCAAGAACAATTTAACTTGTCATTCCATGTGTGAAATCTCAATATTCAACCTAGCCTTCAAATCATGCCAACTAGTACTCCGTTTCTGGAATCTCGATCATTAAACATGGCGCCAGACTCTATATACATGATACTGACACTCTATGCATAGAATCTCAATCTCCAAGCAAAAACTGGATTCCATATCCGTGGCACTTGGCATTTCATGCCTGAAATCTCTAACTCTATGCATTGCACTTCGCTCAACTAGAATGGAGACTAGCATTTCATATGCAGAACCTAGATCTACAAGAAATTCATCTGGTCTTAATAACGTGGAATCAAGCACTCCATATATATAATTTCAAACTGCAAGCACAGAACAGTCTTCTATGGGTGAAACTTGGCATTACAGACATTGGACATGGATGCGAGTTATGGCTGTTGGCTTTCCAAGGCAAGGAACCTTTAACCTCAGGCATGGAACATTAAATACACACATATAGTCTCAATATCCAAACATGGACTTGGCCCTAAAAGCATGGAAAATAGCATTTTGTGCATAGAATTTCAATCACCAAACACAGAACCAGGCCTTACAGCATGGAACCTGGAACCTCACATGTGGATTATCAATCTCTACACATAGAGTCTAGCCCCCAAAAGAATGAGACCTGATGCTCCATCTGTGAAACTTCAATCTTGACATTGGACCTGTCCCTGAAAGCTTTCAACTTGTCATTCAATGTATGGAATCTTAATCTCCAAACATTTAACTTGGCTTCATATATTTGAAATCTGTAACCCAAACAAGGAACATGGGCTTTCACTGTTCAAATTTATATTTCCAAGACATGCAAACTTGTCTTCCAGCATGGAACTTGTTACTATTCAAATAGATTTTAAAGATTTGTATCTTTATGTGAAATATGGACCTAAAGCTTGTCACCTTTCTCCCTATGTGTAGAATATAACATTCATGTATGGAACATGGACCAACAATGATGGAATGTGGCACTCCATGTGTGGATTTCAACCTCCAAATGTAGACTTTGGCCACAGAAGTATGGGTTCCAGCATTTACATTTGCTTGTCACTCATTGACCTACACTCCTTAAATCATAGAACCTGGTCTTCCAGGCATGAAATCTGGAACTCCATGTATGTAATATTAATCTCCACGTATGGAACCTGACACACCAAGTATGGAATCTTCATGCTGTCTCTTTTGGATATAACCCTTCAAACAGGGTACTTGGATTTCAGTTTGTGAAATCTCAAGTTACGAACATAGAACATGACTTGATATGTTTGCAACTCAGAACTCCAGTCATGGAACCTGGTGTTTCAATCACAGACCTTGACTCTACAAAAGATGAAACATTGATTCCAGACATAATACCTGGCATACCATGTATGGATCTCAATCTCCAAGCATGGAATATGACGCTCCATTGGGGAATTTCAATCTCTGTATGTGGAACCTGGCTCTAAAAGCATGCAATCTGGAGTACCACATTTGAAATATCCATCTTTAAGCATGAATCTGAACCTATAAGCATGGTAACACACCATGTGTGTTACCTTAATCTCCATGCATGGAATTTGGAACTATTAGCAGAGAACCTGGTTCTGTATGTGTGGAATCTCAGTCTCCATAAATAGAAATTGGATTAACAGTCACGGACACTGTCACTTCTTGTTAGGAGACAAAAAATGCATCGTGGATCATGGAGTGACATGTTAGAATTTCAATCTACTAATATGGAATTTGACCTGACATGTGAGGAGTCTTACACTCCAGACATGGAACCTCATATTTTAATCGTAGACTTCAGCTTGCCAAGTCATGGGGCCTAATTTCTTAAGCTACCTATCACATCATGTATGGAATTTTGATGTCTAGACCCCAACCCTGTGAGTATGGAAACTGACACTCAATGTATGGAATTTCAATATCTGAATAGAGAAATTAGCCTTACAAGCAAAGGACACGACATCCCATGGGTGGAAAATCTGTCATCAAGTGTAGAACCTGACCCTACAAGCATGGAATATGACAGTGCATATGTGGGAACTCAATCTCTAAGAATGCACCTCAGCCTTACAAGCATCAAGTCTGATATTCCATGTGTGAAATCCCAATCCTCAAGCACGGAACACTGTCTTAATGTGAGAAATCTGGCATTCCAGATACAGAGATTGACTTTTCAAGATATGGAACCTGATTTTCTAGGCAGCAAACTTGATACTTCACCTTTGAAATCTCAATATTAAGCATAAAGCCTGGCCTTACTGGAATGGAAATTGATGCTCCATCTGTGGAATCTCATTCTTGAAGCACAAAACATGTTTTACAAGTGTGGAATGTGGTAATCCAGCCTTCATACCTGACATTTGAGTCATAGAATTTGATACTATAAGGACCTAGGTCTCCCAGGCTTGGAGCCTAGTACTTCATGTGTGAAAGATAAGCTTCTGGTCATTGATTTCGTTCTAGGTGTGAATCATGCCTTTCCACACATAAAATTTGGTTCTCCATATAAGACTCATTCTTACTGTCTTGGCATCTAAGCTTCCTTGAGGAACTTAGCCCTCGGAGGATAAACTTTGGCCCTCTAAGTGTTGAATGTAGTTATTCAAACATTGATCCTTACACTCTAGATAATCTAACTTTATAGGCATGGGAAGTCTATCCAAATGTGAATCCTGCTTTTCCAGCCATAGAATCACTTCTTCTCAGTGTGGAATCTGGGCTTCTATTGGTGGATCAGGGCCTTCTAGCCATGGAATTAGGCCTTCTAGGCAAAGCATGGCCTCCTATCTGTTTGAGATCTCTCTTTTTTTTTAGGCTTGGAACATAACCTCTTGGGAGTGAAACCTGAACCTAAAGAAATAGTATCTAATCCATCAAGAGTGGAATTTACTCAACTGGACCTGAAATACTGAATCTAGACTTCTTAGCATGACACAAGTTCTTTCAGTCTTGATAATTAACTCTAGACATGGAATTTGATTATCTATGTTTCAAAGCAGCCATCAATGGGTAAAACCTGGATTTCTGAGTATGGAGAGATAGCTCCCCAGGCACTGAACCTAGTCCTCCCTTTAAAGAACTGCCTCCAGGCACAGAACATGAAATTCCATGTGTGGAATCCTAACCTCCAAATATGGAACCCTACAGGCATAGAACTTGGCACTTCCAGAATTTCAAATTCCATGCATATTTCATGACGCTTGACCCTTGGCAAACTGTATGTGGAAGCTCAATCTCCAAGCATATAACCTGATCTTACAAATGTGGAACCTAGCACTCCCCATGATACTGGGCAGTTCAGTCTGAAAATACTCTACAAGATATGAATCCTGGCATTTACAAGCAAGGAATCTGGCACTCTATGTCCAAATCTCTTTCTATCTATCTATGTCTATGTCTTTCTTCAAACATGGAACATGGTCTTACCAGTGTGGAAAGTGGCAACCCAGACATAGTACTTGGATTTTAGTTATATGCTATATTATGTAAATAAGCCAAAATGGCCTCTCTGCATTTGTCCCTAAATTGCTTATTCTTCACTACAGGCTAACTGTCAACTCAGAAGCCCACAGACATCATACACAACTTTATATATATAAAATATATATTACATTATATATATTATATGTATATATTATATATTATTGTATATTATATTGTATATTATATATTACATTATATATAATATATATAATTATATATATATAAAACATTAGATATATTACATATAAAAATAACCCAAACAAGCAGAATTTTAGCCATTTAGAGACTGTCTTCTTTACAGACCTTATGAAACTACACTCAGATCTGCTGGTCATTGATGAGATAGAGCCTTATGTTTATAAGATCCCAAGCTACCACTGCCCTTTGGAGCTCTGTGACCCAGAGATTCCCTGCCATGCTGTTGAGCAATATCCTCTAGACTTAAAAGCTCCCACTTTTATCTCCCTCTCTCCTAGGAATTCCTTTACCTTCATCCCTTTCTGAATGGTCACACACTCACCATAAGTCTCTGAATGGACTCATGCTATGAGGGACATTCTCCTCTCATACAACTCTGTCCAAGCACTGTACGATAAGCTTGTTGTGTGTTACTTCTCATAATCATACCTATTTCCTTGATCGGTCCCAAATCCTTTAAAAACATTTTTTTAATATTTACTTATTGTTGAGATACAGAGATAGACAGAGCATGAACAGGAGAGGGGCAGAGAGAGAGGGAGACACAGAATCCGAAGCAGGCTATAGGCTCCGAGCTGTCAGCACAGAGCCCGACGTGGGGCTTGAACCCACGAACTGTGTGATAGTGACCGGAGCCGAAGTTGGACACTTAACCAACTGAGCTACCCAAGTTCCCCAGACCCAAATCCTTTAAGTGAAACCCATGTTCAAGTAAAACATGGATCCTGGTCTCCCAGGCCTGGAACCT
Organism: Prionailurus viverrinus; assembly: GCF_022837055.1. NCBI lineage: Eukaryota > Metazoa > Chordata > Mammalia > Carnivora > Felidae > Prionailurus > Prionailurus viverrinus. The sequence goes on along the minus strand of NC_062578.1, from coordinate 38,166,675 downwards.
GGTACTGTGTGTTTGTCCTAATTCCCAAGCAAGGAAACTGGCCCTATAACAATAGGATCTGTCACTCCATACCTGGGATATCATTCACCAAGAATAGAATCTTGTTTCTTTGACATGAAAATAAGAACTCCATATACAGAATATCTGTCTCCAAAAATGGAATATCAATCTGCAAACATGGAACCTAGCTATACATGCAGGGAACCAGCACTCTGTATATGAGATTTGTATTTTTAGAATTGATTCAGGTCTTCAGGATATGAATTGTGCCTTTCCAGGCATAAACTCTGATCCTCCATAGGAGAACTGACCCTAAACACATAGAACTTGGATCCCAGGCATAAAAACATAGCCCTCTAAGGCATGCACATCACCCCTATCCCCCAGGTGTTTAATGTGTTAGTCATAGTTATTTCTGAATTATGAGGTTTAAGTGGTTTTAATTTTGATTTGTGTGTGTGTGTGTGTGTGCGTGTGTGTGTGTTTGAGTTACATGTTTTTCTGGAGTCATTATGTAATTTAAAAGGAAGAATAAATTTTCACAGGATAAAAAATGCTTTCTTTTATCAGAAAAAAATAATTACATAACATATATACTAGTTTATAATGCAATCCTTTAAGAAAGTCCACAAGCTGTTGTGTGTAATTTTCCATTGCTATAGCTCTTATGCCATCTTCTGGTCTAAATATAATTCAACTATTTGGAAATGTCTAGCATCAGTGGTTAGTACCTTAATGTTATTTCAGAAATTTTACTCGTCCTGCAAATACCTATTTGCACATCAAGTGTAAAACTTTAAGTCAGCAACTTAAAATTTTATGACCACATAAAGAAAGTTTAATAGAGTGGGAAAAGTACATTGGGAAATCTTGTCAAAATCTAACTTCAGAGATAGGTTGAAATAAATGCATTCTTGGATAAACCTCCATAAACCTAAAACACAATATAAATGTATTTCCAAATACTGATTTAGGTACACTACAGAAAAAGCATAGGATTTAGAGTAAAAAAAAAATGGGTTTGAATACCATCTTTGCCAGTAATTTATGATATAACCTTTATAAATTCACTTAACTTCTCATTTACCTTATTTCACCCCTATTAAATGAAGATAACACTATCAGCCTTTCTCTACTACCTCTAGCCCTTCCTGCTTATTCTTGAACTTCTAAATTACTACAAATTACTATGTATTGCTCTCTGCACACTAAAGGCATCAGACATCTTAATTCAGAAAAAAAGATAAACCAGTAAATTTCCATGATAGACAAAAAAAGCTATTCAGAGTTCTTTGACATTCTATGACATTCTAGTTTATACTCTAGAATTTTGAAAAATATGCTGAGCATGTGCAAAGATACAAGGGTTGAGAGGTAGTGAAATAACACCATCATAGCCAGACATATGATGGATTTTCACAGATCCAGAAAGAATAAAGCTCTGAGCACCAAAATCGATTGAAAGAGGTGAGTGAAGACTTAAGGAAATATAATACTGAAGGTTAGGGTCACTAATCACGATCAAAGATCATTCATCTACTGATGATGACTTTCAGAGTCAAATCTTTAAGTGCAAAAGCTGAAAGCTCCCAGGAGTTCTATGCCTGGTCCAAAACCAGAAGCCTAAAATATATCTGTTCAGTAAATTCTCACTTCTTGCTCTAACTGGATCCCCACTTTCTGCTATGGACTATGGTGTCATTTACCCTCTTGCTCCCTGTATCCCCTGTTTCCTCAGGTGGGATCATAGATATCACTGCACATTTATTTTGGAATGTGTGATAACTGATTAACATCTATCCATTAGTCCAAATCCACCATCACCACAGGTCAGGATCAGGAGAATAGGGACCCGTGTTTTGGTTCACCATTAAAATTCCAGAACGTAGGGATGTTGAACATAGAATATGCGTAGCATATGCTTTTGAATCAATGATTAGATAAATGCAAACAAGAAAAAGGGTAAGAAGACAAAACACAGGAAAGAGGTAAGCGTTTCTGCATTTGGTTCATATTATGTCTTCCTGGTGGCCACAAGGCTGTAAATATCTCATTCCATTCTGCTTTTATGACTAAATAAGGGAATTTTTCTTTTTTTTTTTTACTTTTTAAAAGTTAAGCTATATTTTTTCTAGGGGAAATTTAAAAGTATAAGAATTACAAAAAAATGTAAAAATTACCATCCTTTAGAATGGTTCCCCATAATATCTTCACATATTTAACCCCAGTATGTTCTGTGATTGTGCCTTAAAAAGATAAGTATTATTTTAAAAGTTAAAAAAATAAGTATTATATGAGTGCAGTATTCTGTTCTTCCCTAAATATCTTAGAAAAACATAATTATTAAAGTAACATATGCTCATTAGCTGAATTTAAGTTTTGTTTTGTTTTGCCTCTCTATGTTAAGGGATATATAAAATTTTTCTTTAAAAATTTTTCTGTTGCTATCAATGCAATCTCATTCCTTTCATTCGGAGGAATAAAGAGCATCTGTGTCTCTATTTTAAAAAAATCATGTCACCAAAGTGCGGAGATTTAAAAGAAGATAATAAAATAAGGGACACTGAATAGAGAAAGGATTTAGTCCTGATTGCTTTAGACATGAAGATAAGAGAGGCAGCTATTTGGGGCTCCTGGGTGGCTTCATCGGTTAAGTGTCTGACTTCGGCTCAGGTCACGATCTCACTCGTCCATGAGTTCAAGCCCCACGTCAGGCTCTGTGCTGATAGAGAGCCTGCTTTGGATTCTGTGTCTCCTCTCTCTACCCCTCCCCTGCCTGTGAGTTCTCTCTGTCTCTCTCTCAGATATAAACATTAAAAAAAGAAAAAGAAAAAAAAAAGAGAGGCCGCTATTTGAGGTATTTTATTACCTTCCTTTAGGTCAGCTTGTCCTAAACCCCCAATTCCCACAAACTCCTCTCCATACCTATCTTCTTTGTTTGTTACTATTAAAAAATATTTTTAATGTTTATTTATTTATTTATTTTGAGAGAGAGAGACAGAGAGAGCGAGCGAGCGAGCACATGAGTGGTAGGGCAGAGGGAGACAGAATCCAAAGCAGGCTCCAGGCTCTGAGCTGTCAGCACAAAGCCCAACACAGGGCTCGAACCCCTGAAACATGAGATCATGACCTGAGCTGAGGTAGGATGCTTAACCAACTGAGCCACCCAGGCGCAGCCTCAATACCTGTCTTCTAACCAATCACCACACCCATGCTGATTTATTTCTCCCCTCTGACGTTGTCCGTGGCACCAGAGCAACCAAAAGCAGTCCCTGGTCGGCGATGAAGGCCTAGCACAGCAGTTCCATCATGAGGAAGCCACATAGACATGCATCTGAATGGCAGTTTAGGACTGAACACGCTAGACGGAACAGCGCCCTCCACTGTAATCGAGTGTACTGCCCTGTACATAATTAAGCCCACCGAGATCCACAATGCTTTTGACTGGACCCCACCCCAGATTCTGCAGGACTGGCCCAGGCTACTGGGTCCCGGGCCTGAGCCTTTCTCTCTCTCTCAGAGCAATGAAAAGTCCAAAGCAGGATCTGCAACCAGCAGTGGCAGACCCCAGCCTGAGGGCTTGCCCTGAGGTAATAAGGTCCTTTTGCATTTGGGAAACAAACACAGAAAAGGAAGCTGTCATCACTGCTTTAAGGGTGATGTCAACAACTCGCATTATCCAGAAGTGGGGTAAAATCATAAACCACACAGTAAAATTGTGGTTAGAATTTTCTTGCGCCCCCCCCCCCAGCACAGAACTCGTAGGCGGGTTAAGCAGGCTCAGGCATGCCTGGAGACTCTGGACACTTTCCCACCCACTCTCTACCCTCTCCCACAGAAGCTAGATTATGCCCTACGGTTCAGCGAGTTGCTGGCTGAGCTTCTGTTTTAACCCGAGGGACCTCCCTGAAACCTCTTTATCTCTATGAGACCTGCTGTGGCCCACAGGCCCCACTGTCATGCCCCACTGATTAAATCAGTTTGCCTGACTATTGGAAAATAGCATTGGGCAGAGTTGGATCTCTCCTTTCCTCCCCTCTCCCAGAGGGGCCGTGCAATTGCTTTTCTTGCCCATAATGCTTGAATTCTGCCTCCCAGCTCCCAACGTTCTCAAATAGAGGCTTGGCCAAAGGGCCAGTCCTCAGAGGCCAGTCTGTCCTAGTCTGGCCGTGCCGTCTTCAGCTTCTTCTCCATGGATCCTGCACGTGTAGTTTTTTCTACCACTTAACAGAACTTAAAGTGACTTACTGAATAGTCTCCCTCCAAAAACAGCAGTCACATTATAATGAAAGGATCTCCAAAGGACAGGATGATACATCCACCAGTAAAAATGTAACCTAAAGAGGAAACAACAGAAAAAAAAATTAGAAGCAAGAAAGCAGAGACACAGTGACAAGTGCTTCGGCAGTCCAGAGAAAGTTGAAACGTCACCTTGTGTTGGGAGAAGCCAGGATTCAAACAGAATCAAGCATATAACTGCAGAAAAGCTTGAGAAATTAAGCCACTGGTAACTCTGAAAAGTAGGGTGATGCAGATCCAGCTGAGACTGAAGAAATACTTGAAGTGTGATTAAGAACTCCCTGGGGGGGCGCCTGGGTGGCGCAGTAGGTTAAGCGTCCGACTTCAGCCAGGTCATGATCTCGCGGTCCATGAGTTCGAGCCCCGCGTCGGGCTCTGGGCTGATGATGGCTCAGAGCCTGGAGCCTGTTTCCGATTCTGTGTCTCCCTCTCTCTCTGCCCCTCCCCCGTTCATGCTCTGTCTCTCTCTGTCCCAAAAATAAATAAACGTTGAAAAAAAATTAAAAAAAAAATTAAAAAAAAAAAAAAGAACTCCCTGGGTTCCCAGATCTCCCTCCCCTCCCCTCCCCTGTGCCACAGGGTGACTGCAGGGTAATGACATTACCTTCCTCCAACTTCGGACAAGCTGGGAGCTTTATTCTTTGTGAAGAGGTTGAACCAGATAGATTCTGGACTCATGGACACAAGAAGACATAGATGTGGGTGCTGCTGTATTATATACTAGAAGAATAAGTGAAAGGCTCTGTTCTGAATTATAAAACTCCTCTCTCCTTTTCCTTATTTGAGTCCTAGAATGCTATACTTTAAGCTTATATCTGCTAAACAGGAGAATGGAGGGTTTTTCCTTCTGGCCAAAGTCCTACAGATGATGAAGTTCTGCCCACTGAAATAACGTAGCCAGGTTACCTTTCAGAGAAGCCTACTGGACAATAAGCACCCATGCAACTATTCCAATCACGTATAAATATGATCAGTAGTCAAGGGTCAGCAGATATTAGAGGAAAGCCACAAGCATGAAATGCCAAAGCAGACATGAAAAAAAAAAAAAAAGGAAAAAGAAAAAAATAGGAAAGAGACCAAAAACATCTAAAACAAAACAAAACAACCCATAAACATCTCTGGTCTGATCTCCCTTGGTGTCTGACCATGCCCTCAGTCCTGCACCTGGGGAAATGGGGCAATCGGGTGGCCTGTATGCACCCAATGGCAATGCCCAGATCCAGGGGTCTGAACCAGTCTTCAGGGTCAACGATTCAAGATGGCCTGAATTCACCAAGGCCTCCCTGGGAAGAAGGAAAGAACAACCAGAAAAGAAAAAGAAAGGCTCCAAGGCATTGGCTGAATGTGAAGAAAAAAATGAATGAGAACTGGTAGAAAGAAATAGAAAAACACAGAGAGAAATTGTCAGGGGGACAAAGGGCTCATCCAAAAAAAAAAAAAAAAAAAACAAAGAAAAAAGAAAAGAAAAAAAATCTGGTAGGTATTCATCTTCTTCTTCATTAAGCTCTGACTCTCCTAGCAGATCTTCAGATTCTGAAGATGAGGATAAAAAATAAGGGAAAAAGAGAACCATTCACATAAATCTTCTGAGAACTCCATGTCAGCAACTGAAGCAGACAGTAAGGATAGTTTAAAAAATAAGTCTAAGGACGCAGCTGAGAAAGAAAAGGACATGAGAGGACTCATGGAAAAAATAAAGATGTATCCTGAAGATAAGCCTTTATCATCAGAGTCCTTATCAGAGTGAGATTAGAATGAGGAGGGTACAAGCAAAAAAGAAGAAAAGGAGTGAAGGAGAAAAAGTAACAAGAAACAAAAAAGAAGCATAAGAAACCGTAAGAAGAGGAAAAAGAAAGCTACTAGTTCAAGTCTTGACTCATAGGAACATTAAGAAAAATCAAGATTCCCTTGTAAAGAAACTGCAATGTCTAAGGAAATTTCAACTGTGAACATTATGACATAATTACTAAAATGCACGAATTTTCTTGTTTTTGGAATTATTCCTGGACTATTCAGTAGCCATTCAGAGGCTACTGTGTGGAAGGGCCATATTGTTGCCTGCTGCTCGAATATCTTTTTTTTTTTTTTTCCTCTCTTCTAATGCTTCACCATTCTGGCAGATGATACACAGCAAGTGTGTTAGTGGTTAAGATATTTGGGAATAAAGTTGATACTGTTGACTAGAGGTATCTAGTGATAAATCCACAGAAACAGAATCTGGATACATCATTACGATACAATTAGAAATGACCAGATGACTCCAGTTAACATTTTTGAAACAGGGAATAGATTGGTATTTCAAAATCCTTACTCTGTAGATGAGAATATTTTAGTTTCCCCCTCCTTATATACTTTTATTTACCTGGGGAAGGATGTTTTAGGGTGGAGGGGGCTGCTTTGCTTTCTCGTTAGCTAGCAGAACGGCATGCCTTGAAGCCTTGAAGCATGGTTGGGGGGCCAGAGCCCGGTGCGGCAGTCTTGCCCTTTGACATTCTGGGCTCTTTTATTTGCTGCTTTAAGTGAACCAGAGAAACAGCCCTTTGCAGCCCGACAGAGCCTCCAAAGTTCTGGAATTTACCTCTCCTTCAACAACACTGAATTTTTTTTTTAGCATTAGAATGTGTTATAACATTTGAACTAATTTTGCCTACCCTTTGGCTTTGGAGAGGAATCATTTCAAATAGACCCTGGTATTTTTTGAACTTGTTAGCTAAAGATTCTAAAATGCATGTTTTGTACTAATTAAGTTTTAGCCAGTCAGCAAAATTTTATGTAACCAGTGACAGTTCTTATATTTTTGTATGAATTTTGTTTAGGCTGCAATGTTTGGCTTTTATTAGCTCTGTATTCTTGCTATCTTAAATTCTTTACTATGTTTAACAGCATTCTTGCCAAGATATTTTTTCTTTTTAAACAGATTTATAGTGAAGTTGAGACTTAACCATAAAAAAAGTTGAGTGGCAGGCCTGGTATGCTATGTCTTGTTACATAAAGCTATTGCCAGAATGTTTGTAAACACAATATTAAAAAAAAAATTGTCTCTGTATATTCACAACAAATTATGATAAATTAAGTGAAAATTACATTTTTGTTCTTCTTGTGTCATATTTTACTAAGGCTTTGTGCCCCATATCTACTGCTGAATTATTTACTGGTAACGTTAAAAGGAATTGATCAACCATTTCACTTTACATTTTTAAATAATCAGGTAACATGAAATACAATTTGATGTGCAATTTTGCTTGTTATACAGAGTATGCTAATTATAGTGGTATATGCACAAAACATTTTGGCATAAGAGGCTGAATAAATGCTATTTTAGTTAAAAAAATAAAAAAATAAAAAACCATAGACAACCCACCCCTATGACTTGTATCTTTAGAGAGATAAGGTATTGAATTTCTAAAACAGTATGCAATAAAAAAGGAGTATTACTTTACAAACAATAAGGAGATGCTAGAGTTTAAAAATATGATATACAAAGGGAATGCCTGGTAAAGAGATTGATGATAACGTAGACAAAGAGTCTAAAAACTAGTACTAAAGGAAATGGATTAGAGAAGAAAAAAGTGAAAAAAAAAAGATTAGTTTGAGAGAGTCAACATTCAAACTTTAAGAATTTCAGAAAAATAGAATGGAGAAAATAGAAAGAAGGAAATCATTTTAAGAAAATTGCTCATAAATGAAGGACACAAGCATTCAGATTTGAAAGGGCCCAATGATGCCCAGTACAGAGAGTGAAGGAGGCCCGGATCAAGGTCTGATGTATATAAAATAATGAGACTAAAGAGACCAGTGGGGAAAAGAGAAGATCCTAAAAGCTTACAAAGTTTAAACTAAAAAAAAAAAAAAAAAAAAAAAAGAATCAAAATGGTATCAGACTTCTAAGGAGGAACACTGCAAGCCAGAAGCCATTATGGAAATATCCAATATTGTGAGGAAAAAGAATTTGCAGCTTAGAATTGTATACTTAGTTATTAAACAGGTAAATAAAAACAAATTTTAGGTGTCTGTGACGGTTAATTTTATATGTCAGCTTGGTTGGTCCACAGTGCCCAGATATACGGTCAAACATTATTCTGGGTGTTTCTGTGAGGAGAGTTTAAAAGTTAAATCAGTGCACTCTGAGTAAATCAGGTAGCCTTGGATCATTCAGGTGGGCCTCATCCAATCAGTTAATGATCTGAATAGAACAAAACACTGACCTCCCCTGAGCAAAAGGGAATTCCGCAGCAAATGGCTGGCTTTTAGACTGGAACTACAACCTTGGCTCCTTCCTGGGTCTTCAGCCTGACAAAGCTTGTACTTGGACTGCAGCATTAACTCTTCTCTGAGTCTCTTATCTAGCCTGCCTTGGAACTTGGACTTACTAGTCTCCATCATCAGGTGAGCCAGTTTCTTAAAACAAATCTCTTTATACACACACACACACTTCCTATTGGTTCTGTTTCTCTGGAGAATCCTAATAAACAATTTCTCAAAATTTTCACTTTCCATGTGCCCTTTCTTGGGAAGCCCCGGAAGAATGCACTGTACCCAATCATGAGAGTAAACATAGAAAAAGACACTGCATCCAGGACATAAGGTGCTCAACAGAGGTGAGCACATAAGGGAATTCCCAGGTTAAAGGGGAAGGAAGTGTCTATGATGAGACAGCTGTACCACAAGCCAGAAAACAGCTAGTTCGTCAGGAGCAGAGGGGAGGGCTCCAGAGAGGATGTCTAAGACAGAGAGAGAGCAAGAGAGACAGGGAAGAAGGAGAAAGAAACTCATAGACAATGGGAGACGTGACTGTTTCGAGAGGTGGAGAGTTTAGGGAAAAATTAGTGATAGATAAATAGAAAGTAAACAACTGACAAGAAGAATAATGGCCTCCGGAGAACATGAAAAGCAATGTAAGCAAGGATAAGTAATTGTAGTATAAGACATAGGTCAGCGGTTATACAGTAAACATCAAATTGTAATTCACTGGCAGAAGCTGAATGAAGGACTAGGTGAATTAATATTTACCCACATGCCATCATATAAAAGAGTAATGAGGCTCTTCCTGCAAAGAAAACATACACAAAAAAATATACACATGTTTTTATTAATATAAAAAACACGTGAAGGTACAGAGTACTGCATGAAGTATGCTACTGTTGGGTAACAAAAGAAAATATTTAAGTTTATATATCTACTGGAACACGAGCAAAATAGCTCTGTGAGGACACACAAGATAACATCTGAAGACAGGATGTGGTATCTGGGACACAGAACGAAGGGAGAGCTTTTCAATGTTTGTAACTGTTGAATACTGAACTATGTGAATATACTTTCAAAAAATAAAAGTACGTAAAAAATTCAGAATTTCTTAGCTTCAGAAATATAGATATATATAATGTATGAATATAAGTATATAAGTCTAGAAACATATATTCCACCATTAGATGACTGGGGATATACAAAATTAATTCTGTCTTGCACTTAAAAACATAATCCTGAAAACCCCCAACTCTTTCAACCAAGATTTCCCCTGTTCTTTTCTGGATGTTTATATGCAATGCTGAAGAGATTGTTTCCACGCCTATATGATTCTATCACCCAAAGAAATATTAGAGACACCAAATTACCGAATCTGCAGTGTTAGTTTCTGAGAAACTAAGAGTTAAAAATACCTATTTTCGACAATAAATATAAATCAATTTAATAATCTAATGAAAGAATTTTTAGCATTCCCTCTGCTTGCATTCAAGTATATCTTTGTTATACCAGATTACTAATTATTTTTTTCCATTTGTATGTACTACGTTGACAACTTGAAGGCCTCTTCTGATTGAGATGCTCAAAGATGTCACCCAGAATGACGATCTTAGTTTCCTTCCACTTAAATTCGACCTTTTCCTAACGCTCTTAACTCTTTGATTTCAATTCCAATTAAAGGGAACTCCTGCATGTTTCAAAGGGAAGTGAGTGGCTGGGCCTTCTGTACCTACCGAATCAGTCTTACTTTATAGAGACCAGTCAAGAAGTTGGGCAAAAGTGGGAGCCATGCACACAAGTACTTTCCAGGGACCAACGCTAAGGTGGCTGAACAACACAACCATCTGCTCCATGAACTGGAGTACCACTGCGGTATTTGAAGAGATCCCAGTGCAAAGATCAAGGACAGTAGTAGGTCATGGGGAGGGCCCATTTTGGCAGACGATCTGAAGGGCTCCATAGAAAAAAGCAGATAAAGAAGAAATGAAACTACAGAGGCTCATCTTCACCTAATTCTTTGATTTGTTTGTCCCTTATAGTAAGGTTAAGGTCTTTATATTTCATGTTTATTTCTTTCATGAAAAAAAAAATCAAAGAACAAAGAGGCACAGCAATATTTATGTGAACGGGATGACGACTTACAAAACTGACGTGACGGTTTTGTGATGGCTACACTAATTTTCTGACACTTTTAGGGTAGTAACATATTTTTCTTGATGAAATGAATATCCTAATAATATTTTTTAAGTAATTAATTGTTGTGGGGAATAACCTTAATACTTTAACACTTGATATATCAGTGAATATGAACAGCAAAGTATTGCCAGAAACAGATGCTCAGAACAGTTAAATGTGCTCACGGTGTCTTTTAATATCAAAGCTGTAAAGGAGATATGTGAGCATCCAGAAGCCGTTAAAGTATGCTGAGTCATTAAAGATTATTAGAGCCAGTATCTTTTCCCTACCTCTTACCTAACTTTTTTGAACGTCTAAATTTCTATCCAATAAGATGTTGCTTTAGACTAGTACATTTTCTGTCCTAGATGGAGCAGAGCATAGGGGTTATTTAAAAATGTAGGTTCGGGAGAAAGCCGTCCCAGGTCCTGATTCTAGCGTCACCACTTACTAGCTCTGTGACCTTGGGAAATATTCTCCTTCAGTCTCTCAGGGGCTGTTTCCTCATCTGTGAAGTAGGGATGAAAACAGTAACTATCTAATAGATTTATTAGGAGAATTAAGTGTAGTAACAACCAAAACAATTTAAAATGGTTGGTATATTGTAATCACTTCATAAATATTGGACATCATTATTCCAGCTGCACCCAAAAGAGTTCTTTAATTTTTGTGGTGTACTTTACAGCAAAGATGTGCCCAACTTCCAGACTTCTGGAGGGCAGAATTGAGGTAAAGCTGAAAAAAAGAAAGGAAGGAAGGAAGGAAGGAAGAAGGAAAGAAAGAAAAAAAAAAAAGGAAAGAAAAAGTTAACCCACTACTTTATGACCATACTGATGGGAAGAACAATTAGCCCCATAGAAAACTTCTGTGGCTGATAAAATTCCAGTGTCAAAATCTTTATGGCAAAGACCCTTTTTACAGAAGTGGTGCTGATTTTGCTTCTTTCACAAGTGCCGCTTCTGTGTACCATGGGGAATTTTGGTTATATTGATTCTGCAATAACATGAACAGTTCAGAGCTATAGTATAATAGTTGTTGGCAAGCAAGAAAAGTTGTCACTTTATAGGCTATCTAGTTTTACTCATTATTTGGGTAGGAACCATATTCTTTTGTGACTTTCTACATCTTAAATAGAAGCAGACTAACTTGGACATTATTTTGTAGAATAATTTTTATGCTCTAGTGTCTTTCTCCTTTAATCCTAGAGGTCCTATTGTCTCACGTGTGGTGGTTCAATTTTTTAAAAATATTTTTCTCTTTGTTCTTCTGCTTGGGTAAATTTCTAGTGGTTTATGGACCCTTTCTCCTGTAATCAGCCATTAAGGCTCGCCAGTAACTTTTTCACATTATATAATGTACTTTTTAGTTCTAAAAATTTCTATTTTGTTCTTTTTCAATAGATTCTATTTCTCTGCTTAAATTTTAAATGTGTTTATCTATTATAAATATATTTTCCTTAATATCCTTGCACATAGTTAAAATAACTGCTTTAAAAACCTTGTCTTCCAATTTCAATATCTGGGTCAACTTAGGTCAGAATCCATTGAAAGTATTTTCTCTTGAGCAGGATCACATTTTCCCCTTTCTCTATATGTCTAATAATTTTAGATAATATCCTGGACATTATAAATTGAAAAAACTCTGGATTGTGTTTTATTCCTTTGAAAAGTATTCATATTGCTATTGTTTCAACAAGCAGTTAACTTGGCTGAGCTAACTCTCCAAGCTTTGTAATTCCTTCATGGAAAACAAGTGAATACCAATTGTGCATGCATAGTTCATGGAATCAGCCATAATGGTGGACAAATTTTAGCACAGAATTTAGAATTCCTTCCTGTATTTCTCCCTTTTTTGAATATCTTTTCTCATTTTCCAGTTACTATAGCCACACCAAATTCTGTCTTCTGGATTTCTCAGCTAGTAAGACTATGGGTTTTTTAGTGAAGCTTTAGTTACCTTTCTTGGAATTTATTGGAGTTTTTTTTCCCTCAGGCAAAAATAAGTATATAAATTAAAACCTTAACGGGGCGCCTGGGTGGCGCCGTCGGTTAAGCGTCTGACTTCAGCCAGGTCACGATCTCGCGCTCCGTGAGTTGGAGCCCCGCGTCGGGCTCTGGGCTGATGGCTCAGAGCCTGGAGCCTGTTTCAGATTCTGTGTCTCCCTCTCTCTCTGCCCCTCCCCCGTTCGTGCTCTGTCTCTCTCTGTCCCAAAAATAAATAAACGTTGAAAAAAAAAATTAAAAAAAAAAAACCTTAAAATAAAACAAGTATAAAAAAATGAAAACCTAGAGTTCTGGTTCAAGACGGTGACACAGAAAGATCTTGAATTCCCCTCTTCCCACAAACACATTGAATTTAAAGTTACATGTGGAACAATTTTCTATGAAAAAATCTCCGAGCTAGCTGATTGACACCTACATATAGGGATAACGAGAAAAAACACCCTCATTCAAAATGGTAGGACAAACTGAGATACAATCTTTGTTTCTTTAAAAAAAATTTTTTTTTAACGTTTATTTATTTTTGAGACAGAGAGAGACAAAGCATGAACGGGGGAGGATCAGAGAGAGAGGGAGACACAGAATCTGAAACAGGCTCCAGGCTCTGAGCTGTCAGCACAGAGCCCAACGCGGGGCTCGAACTCATGGACCGTGAGATCGTGACCTGAGTCGAAGTCAGATGCTTAACCGACAAAGCCACCCAGGCGCCCCTCTTTGTTTCTTTTTTAATTGAAATATAGTTGACACACAATGTTACATCAGTTTCGGGTAAACAATATAGTGATTTGTCAAGTTTATATGTTATTATGTTGTTATGCTGTGCTCACCACAAGTATAGCTACCATCTGTCACCATATAACACTATTACAATACCATTGACTGTATTCCCTATGCTGTACTTTTTATCCCCACGACTTGTTCATTCCATAACTGGAAGCCTATAGTTGAGGCACAATCTGGTCGTTAACCCCACCCCCAGTGCATCAGCCTACAACTGGGAGGGAACTCACAACACCAAATTCTCCCTGAAGAGTAAAGGGCTGCAACCTTACATCTGGCACTTCGGTTTTTAAGACCTGCACCTGAGAGACAAATTCCCAAAACATCTAGCTATGAAAACCAATGGGGCTTGTGTGCATGAGACCATAAGGCTATAGCAAACTGAGAAACAGTTCTTAATGGTTCCCAAGGACTTGCCCATCTCAGGGCCCAGCACAGAGACAAGCAACCAAGAGGTGTCCAGACTTTCTGTGAAGGGGCCTGTTGGCCGAACTTGTAGCACTGACCTGGGGACAGGCATCTAATTTAACATACATTTTCTAGCATCAGCAATCAGACAACAAAAGGAAATCAAAGGCAGTAAAATTGGCAAAGAGGAAGTCAGACTTTCACTTTTTACAGATGACATGATATCATACATGGAAAACCCGATAGATTCCACCCAAAGTCTGCTAGAACTGATACATGAATTCAACAAAGTCGCAGGATACAAAATCAATGTACAGAAATTAGTTGCATTCTTATACACTAATAATGAAGCAACAGAAAGACAGATAAAGAAACTGATCCCATTCACAATTGCACCAAGAAGCATAAAATACCTAGGAATCAACCTAACCAAAGATGTAAAAGATCTGTATGCTGAAAACTATAGAAAGCTTATGAAGGAAATTGAAGAAGATACAAAGAAATGGAAAAACATTCCATGCTCATGGATTGGAAGAATAAATATTGTTAAAATGTCAATACTACCCAAAGCTAGCTACACATTTAATGCAATCCCAATCAAAATTGCACCAGCATTCTTCTCGAAGCTAGAACAAGCATTCCTAAAATTTGTATGGAACCACAAAAGGCCCTGAATAGCCAAAGTAATTTTGAAGAAGAAGACCAAAGCAGGAGGCATCACAATCCCAGACTTTAGCCTCTACTACAAAGCTGTAATCATCAAGACAGCATGGTATTGGCACAAAAACAGACACATAGACCAATGGAATAGAATAGAGACTCCAGAATTGGACCCACAAAAGTATGGCCAACTAACCTTTGACAAAGCAGGAAAGAATATCCAATGGAAAAAAGACAATCTCTTTAACAAATGGTGCTGGGAGAAGGGGAGAGCAACATGCAGAAGAATGAAACTAGACCACTTTCTTACACCACTCACAAAAACAAACTCAAAATGGATAAAGGACCTGAATGTGAGACAGGAAACCATCAAAACCCTAGAGGAGAAAGCAGAGAAAAACCTCTCTGACCTCAGCCGCAGCAATTTCTTACTTGACACATCTTCAAAGGCAAGGGAATTAAAAGCAAAAATGAACTATTGGGACCTCATGAAGATAAAAAGCTTCTGCACTGCAAAGGAAACAATCAACAAAACTAAAAGACAACCAATGGAATGGGAAAAGATATTTGCAAATGACATATTGGACATGTCCAAATCGATAAAGAGCTCACCAAACTCCACACCCGAAAAACAAATAATCCAGTGAAGAAATGGGCAGAAGACATGCATAGACACTTCTCCAAAGAAGACATCCAGATGGCCAACAGGCACATGAAAAGATGCTCAACGTCACTCCTCATCAGGGAAATACAAATCAAAACCACACTCAGATATCACCTCATGCCAGTCAGAGTGGCTAAAATGAACAAATCAGATGAACTATAGATGCTGGTGAGGATGTGGAGAAATGGGAATCCTCTTGCACTATTGCTGGGAATGTGAACTGGTGCAGCTGTTCTGGAAAACAGTGTGGAGGTTCCTCAAAAAATTAAAAATTGATCTACGCTATGACCCAGCAATAGCACTGGTAGGAATTTACCCAATGGATACAGGAGTGCTGACGCATAGGGGCACTTGTACCCCAATGTTTATAGCAGCACTTTCAACAATAGCCAAATTATGGAAAGAGCCTAAATGTCCATCAAATGATGAATGGATAAAGAAATTGTGGTTTATATACACAATGGAATACTACATGGCAATGAGAAAGAATGAAATATGGCCTTTTGTAGCAACGTGGATGGAACTGGAGAGTGTTATGCTAAGTGAAATAAGTCATACAGAGAAAGACAGATACCATATGTTTTTACTCTTATGTGGATCCTGAGAAACTTAACAGAAGACCACGGGGGAGGGAAAAGTTAGAGAGGGAGAGAGCCAAACCATAAGAGACTCTTAAAAACTGAGAATAAACTGAGGGTTGATGGGGGGTGGGAGGGAGGGGAGGGTGGGTGATGGGTATTGAGGAGGGCACCTGTTAGGATGAGCACCGGATGTTGTATGGAAACCAATTTGACAATAAATTTCATATTAAAAAAATAAATGAATGTTTGGTAGAATTTACCTGTGGGAAAAAAATAATTTAACATACATTTTGAAGTCCACTGAGGTGCTTTCCGGGTAGAGAGGCTAGTGGGTACTATATTTGCAAGCTTTCTGTCTTGCTCCAACTTGCAAGTTTCTCTAGGAGTTTGTACACTCCTAGATGAAAATACAGGGGGTAAGCTTATTAACACTCATCTTGGTGGGGCACCTGGGTGGCACAGTAGGTTGAGCATCTGACTCTTGATTTCAGCTCAAGTCATAATCTTGTGGTTCATGGGATCGAGCTCCAAGTTGGGTTCTGTGCTGACAGTGAGGAACCTGCTTGGGATTCTCTCTCCCTCTCTCTCTCTGCCCCTCCCCTACTTGCACTCTTATCTCTCTCCCAAAATAAATGAATAAACGTTTAAAAAAGGGGTCTTGGTGATAATCTTTTGGATTGGACAACAAAAGAAAAGGTAGAAATACCAAAAATAAAAAAGTGGGACTACAACAAATAAAAGAACTTCTGAATAGCAAAAGAAAGGATCAACAGAATGAGACGACGACCTGTGGAATTGGAAAAACATATATGCAAACCACATATCTGGTGTGGGGCTAATATCCAAAATACATAAAGAACTCATAAAACTCAATCGAAAAAAAATAATTTGATTAAAAAATGAGCAGAGGATCTGAATAGACATTTTTTTCAAAGAAGACATACAGATGACCACCAGGTACAT
Organism: Prionailurus viverrinus; assembly: GCF_022837055.1. Lineage (NCBI taxonomy): Eukaryota > Metazoa > Chordata > Mammalia > Carnivora > Felidae > Prionailurus > Prionailurus viverrinus. The sequence goes on along the minus strand of NC_062578.1, from coordinate 38,149,903 downwards.
GGAATGGTGCTCGACATCACTAATGATCAGGAAAATGCAAATCAAAGCCACAATGAAATATCACTTCTCACCACTTAGAATGGCTATTCTCAGAAAAGATAAATAACAAGTGTTAGGAAAGATGTGGAAAAAGGGATCTTTCGTATACCGTTGTGGAATTATAGGCATACCTTGGACACATTATGGGTCCCATTCCAGACCACTGCAATAAAGCAAATACTGCAACAAAGCAATGAATTTGTGGTTTCTCAGCATATATACAAGGGATGTTTACACTATACTGTAGTCTATTGAACGTGCAATAGCATCATGTCTAAAAAAATTATATACATACCTTACTTAAAAAAACACTTTATTACTATAAAATGCTAACCATCATCTGAGTCTTTGGCAAGTCGTATCTTTTTTGCTGGTGGAGTGTCTTGCCTTCATGTGAGTCACTGATGACTGAACAGGTTGCTGCTTGCTGAAGGTCAGGGTGGCTGTGCAGTTTCTTAAAATAAGACAACAACACAGTTTACCAAGTGTACTGACTTTCCCTCCCATAAACTATTTCTCTGTAACTATTTGATAGCATTTCACCTGCCGTAGAACTTCTTTCCAAAGTGGAGTCAGTCCTCTCAAACATTACCATTGTTTAATCAACTAAGTTTATATAATATTCTAAATCCTTTGCTGTCATTTCAACAATCTTTACAGGATCCTCACCATTAGTATATTCCATTTTAAGAAATCACTTTGCTACAGGTGATTAATAGTACACTTATCATGGCGAGCACTGAGTAATTTGTAGAATTGTTGAATCATTATATTGTATATCTGAAACTAATATAACACTACATATTAATTATACTTCAGTTAAAAAAAAGGATCTACTTTCTTTGCTTCTTCATAAGAAAAAGTCCTCATCTGGTAAAGTTTCATCATGAAATTGCAGCAATTCAGTCACATCTTCAGACTCCACTTCTAATTCGAGTTCTCTTGCTATTTCCACATCTGTGGTTACTTCCTCCACTGAAGCCTTGGACCCCTCAATGTCATCCATGAGGGTTGGAATCAACTTCTTCCACACTCCTGTTAATGTTGATATCTGGACCTCTTCCCATGAATCTCAAATGTTCTTAATGGTCTAGAATGGTAAATCCTTTCCAGAAAATTTTCTTTTTTTTTTTAAATTATTTTTAATGTTTATTTATTTCTGAGACAGAAAGAGACAGAGCATGAGTAGGGGAGGGGCAGAGAGAGAGGGAGACACAGAATCAGAAGCAGGCTCCAGGCTCTGAGCTGTCAGCACAGAGCCTGACACGGGGCTCGAACTCACAAACCATGAGATCATGACCTGGGCTGAAGTCGGTCGCTCGACTGACTGAGCCACCCAGGCGCCCCCAGAAAATTTTCTTATTTATTTATTTATTTATTTAGAAAGAGAGGGTGGGGGAGAGAGAGAGGGAGAGAGAGAATGAGTGGGGGAGGGGCCTAGAGAGGGGGAGAATCCTAAGCAAGCTTTGAGCTGTCAGTGCAGAGCGCAACTCGAGACTCGAACCCACGAACTGTGAGATCATGACTGGAGCTGAAATCAAGAGTCAGATGCTTAACAGACTGCGCCACCCACACGCCCCATCCAGAAGACTTTCAAACTACTTTGCCCAGATCCATCAGAGGAATTGCTATCTAGGGCAGCTACCACCTTTAAAAATGTATTTTTTAAGGAATAAGACTTACAAGTTGAAATTTCTCCTTGATCCACGGGCTGCGGAGTGGTTGTTGTATTAGCAGTCATGAAAACAACATGAATCTTGCATCTCTCCATCAGAGCTCTTGGACGATCAGGTGCATTGTCAGTGAGAAGACATATTTTGGAAGAAATCTTTTTTTTTCAGAGCAGTAGTTCTCAAGAGTGGGCTTAAAAGATTAAATACACAGATTTACATGTTGTAAATAGAGGTGCTATCATCTAGGCTTCGTTGTTCCCTTTACAGAGCCCAGGCAGAGTAGATCTAGCATAATTCATTCTTAAGGGCCCTAGGGTTTTCAGAATGGTCAGTGAGCATTGGCTTCAACTTAAAGTCACCAGCTGCATTAGTCCCTAATAAGAGAGTCAGTCCATCCTTTGAAGATTTGAAGCCAGGCATTGACCTCTTCCCTAGACTAGCTGTGAAAGTCCTTGATGGCATCGTCTTTTTCCAACAGAAGGCTGCCCCAGGTCCATTGAAAATCTGTTGGTTAGTGTAGCCGCCCTCGTTAATGATCTTAGCTAGACCTTCTGGAGAACTTGCTGCAACTACCACATCAACACGTGATGCTTCACCTTGCACTTGATATTATGGAGACAGCCTTTTTCTTTAACCCTCATGAACCAACCTCTGCTGGCTTCAAACTTTTCTTTTGCAGCTTCCTCACCCCTCTCAGTCTTTGTAGAATTGAAGAGAGTTAGGATCCTGCTCTGGATCAGGCTTTGACTTAAGGTGGTGGCTGGTTTGCTCTTCTAGCCAGACCACTCAAACTTTCCTCATATCAGCAATAAGACCGTTTTGCTTGATCAGTTATGTGTTTACTGGAGTGGCACTTTTTACTTTCTTCAAGAGCTTTTCCTTGGCATTCGCAACTTGGCTGCTTGGTGCGAGAGGCCTAGCTTTCAGCCTATCTTGGCTTTTGACAGGTCATGATCTTGCGGTTCACAGGTTTGAGCCCTGCTCTAAACTGCCAGCACAGAGCCTGGAGCCTGCTTCCATTTCCCTGTCTCCCTCTCTCTCCACCCTGCCCATGCTCACACTATGTCTCTCTCTCTCTCTCAAAAAGAAAATAAATAAAATTAAAAAAATAAAATAATGTGTGACTCTCCCTTTCACTTGAACACTTAGAGGCCATTGCAGGATTATTAAGTGGCCTAATTTCAATATTGTTGTGTCTCTGGGAATAGGGAGGCCAGAGGAGCAGAAGAGAGATGGGGAAACAGCCAGTAAGTGGAGTGATCAGAACACACATCTCATTTCCTAAGTTCTTGGTCTTTTTTTTTTTTAATATTTATTTTGAGAGAGAGGGAGAGGGAGGGGCAGAGAGAGAGGAAGACAGAGAATACCAAGCAGGCTCCATGACTAACACAGAGTCTGATGCGGGGCTTTCAATCTCATGACTGTCAGATCATGACCTGAGCCAAAATCAAGAGTTGGGCACTTAACCGACTGAGTCAACCAGGTGCCCCTTAAGTTCCCTGTCTTATATGGGTACAATTCATGGTGCCTCAAAACAATTAAAAATGTATCATCAAAGTCCACTGATCACAGAGCACGATAACCAATTATAATGAAAAAGTTTGAAATATTGTGAGAATTACCAAAATGTGACACAGAGACATGAAACGAGCAAATGCTGTTGGAAAAATTATGCCAATAGATGTGTTCAACACGAGTTGCCACAAGCCTTCATTTCGTAAAAAAAAATGCACTATCTGTAAAACACAATAAAGCCAAGTGGAATAAAACAAAGTATGGCTGTACCAGTGAGTTTTACTCATTCATATGTTTTAAAGGGTTAATCAGCCACCTTTTATTCCAATTTCAAGAATGTCCTTCATCATATCTTATAAGGCAGGTCTTACAAGAAAGTGGAGATGCCTTCCCTCAGATTTTGTTTGTTTGGGAAAGTCTCTTTCATTTCTGAAGAATGGCTTTGCTGGATATAGCATTTTGTTGACATACACACACACACACACACACACATATATATATACATATATATATATATATATATATATCTCAACACAATGAGCATGCATCTGGGCAGAGAAGGAGAGAGAATCTTAAGCAGGCTCCATGACCAGCACAGAGCCTGGGGCAGACTTGATCTCATGACCTTGAGATGACCACCTGAGCCAAAATCAAGAGTCAGACACTCAACTGACTGAGCCACCCAGGCATCCCTCAATATTTTGAATACATTTTCCTACTGTCTCCTGGCTTGCAAAGTTTCTATTGAGAAATACACGTATAGTTTTACAGGGGCAAACCTGAATGTGATGAATCACTTTTCTCTTGTTTCTTTATAGTTCTGTTTGTCCTTGACTTTTGACAATTTAAATATAATGGGTCTCTATATAGCCCTTATTGGTTTCAATCTACCTGAAATCTTTTGGGCCTCATAAATCTGGATGTCCATTTCTCTCTCCAAGTTTGGGAAGTTTTCAGCCATTATTTCTTTAATTAAGCCTTCTGTTCCTTTCTGTTTCTCTTCTCCTTCTGGGACTCTGATAATGAATAGATTGTTTCTGTTAATGGTATGCCATAATTCATGTATACTTTTTCTTTTTCTTTTTTTCTTTTTGCTCCCCTGACTGGATACTTTCAAATGACCTACCTTTTAGTTCACTGATTCTTGAACTGATTCTTGGTCAAATCGGTTGTTGAAGATACCTTTGGAATTATTCAGTTCAGTCATTGTATCCTTTGGCTCTAGGATTTCTGTTTTTTTTTTTTCATCTTTTTGATAATTTCTATTTCTTTGTTGATCTCATTTTATGCATTGTTTTCCTAATTTTAATTAGTTGTCTGTGTTCTTGTAGTTAATTATAAGAGGATTATTCTGACTTCTTAGTCTGACAGTTCACAGACCTCCAATTCTTTATGGTCAGTTACCAGAATTTTACTGGTTTCCTTTGGTGTTACATTTTCTTGATTATTCATGTTCCTTGTGGCCTTACATTGGTGCCTGCACATTTGAGGAAGTATGCACCTCTTTCAGTCTTTACATATTGGCTTCAGCGGGCAAATCCCTTCAACAAACTGTTTTCAGAGACTCTGGGTGGGCTGCCTATGGGTATCTATGGTCAGGCTTGATGCTAAGAGTCTTTGAGCTCTAAAATCTGGTGCCTTGATGAGCAGGTGCTCACCAGGGGCATTCCTGGTGCTTGGGGACATAGTGACGAGCCTGGCGGCTGGGTCAGTGGTGATGGGCCTAGGACTTGGGTCTGTATGGGGAGACCTGTAACCTGGGTTCATAGGAGTCATCCCTGGGTTCATCAGGAACTAGGGAAAACTGAGGTGGGTGAAGTATGTGAATCCACAGGGACTGGTCTGGTACTGAGAGGGGCTAGCCTGGAGTCTGGGGTCTTGGGAACTGACTTGGAAGTTAGTTCTCTTGGGGTTGGCGTGTCATTGGGTGGGCTGGGATCCTAGATCTGTAAGAACCAGTCTGATGCTAGAGTAGATCAGGGGTCTGGTGCCATGGGTGCTGGCCTGGTGCTGAGGTTAGTTGAATTCCTGTGTCCATGGCAGTTGGCATTGGACCTGGCTGACAGCCTATGTTCATGGATCCTGGCCTGGAGCCTATGTTCACATGGGCCAATTGGGGACCTAGGATAACAGGACCTGCCCAGCACTGAGATATGCTTGGAATCTGGATTAGTAGGATTCTGGTGCTCCAAGAGCTTCCTGGGGCAGTGAGAAGCAGTTGGTGATGGTTTGATCTGGGAGCCTGGGTTCATGGAAACCCAATAGGAACCTGGTGCCACGGAAGCTACCTGGAGCCACTGGAGTGACTTGGGCCACTGGAGCTGGTCAGTGCCTGAGTTGACTAAACCAGGGGCCTGGGCCTACTGGAGACAGCTGTCAGTGGTTTGGGTGAGGATCCTGGGTTTGCCAGAGCCTTTTCAGAGCCTGGTACCGTGGAAGCCATCTAGGGTTGCAGGAGCCACAGAGGCTGCTAGATTTTGCAGGTGCCAGGTTAGCTAGGGGCCCATCTTCCTGGGAACCCTCAGGGAGTCACTTACAGTCATGGGAGTTGGCCTAGTGCCAGAGTGCGCTGACCTGGGTCTATGGTGAAGTCAGAACTCCCTTTACTCTCCTCTCATGAGGAGGGTCTCTCTCTTCACATTGGCTGTTCTGAACTTGTGGAAGGGGCAGTGGAAGTAATGTGAATCTTTTCTAATCTCCATGATACATCTTTTCTTACCCTATGCTCCACTCAGGTGCTATAATCCATCATCTGGAATCCTTGGTTCTTGTGAAGGTATTTTATGTGCAGAAAGTTCAAATTGATGTTGCCAGGGAGGGACAAAACCCCTATGCCGCCATTTTGCTGTCTTCACTGTTAAACTTCTGACATTTATTGCATACCTATTTAAATCATTATTATGAAAGATTCTAAGTGCGCAAAACAAAATTGCTGTGCCATAGGAAAAAAATGGAGAGGAGAAATAGAACTCTATTAAACAGAAACCATCATTTCATGCTAAGGGAGAACTTTATTTTTCCGAAACAAAAATCCCTCCCACAGGCTTGGACACCACAGCTGTGAGCTTCTAATTTAAGGACTCTTGGCAAATGTGTTCCTCGAACTATGAGAGACCTGTCCTGCCAATATTTGGAGACAAAGAGAGTAAGATACAGGGTAAATAAAAATAGGATAGATTTTCATATCCCTTACCCCATCCTTATGCACATAATTGAATGCTATTACTGTTTTGATTACTGTTGGACATCCTTCACCTCTCCTAGGTGTTTACTTCCCATTCTCTGCCCGTCGCATTTGTTCATAACTTTAAGTATACTGGTTCCTCCTCCCTAGAATGCCCTCCCGACCCTTAGTATAATTCACTTTCTGTTAATACCCAAGGATGTCACATTCAAACCCATTCAGATCAACAATAATTCCACTCTGTCAACAATTTGTGTAATTTTTACTAATTGTCCAGTATGAACCCTATTAACCCTGGAAAATTTCATAGGCCCACACGACAATAGTTGTACTTCTAGGTTTTTTTGACTGGGAACATAACAATACTCATTGATAAATAAATTAGTAGGACCTCAGGAAATTGTTTCATGGTCCTTTACGGTCCTGGATCTTTAGGTTAGAAAATGGTTTGAATGCTTATGTCACATATTTCTTTCTAGTGTTTTCCTGAGAAGATATAATTTCTCAATTAGAGTTTATTTCCATAAAAATAATAACTTCAGTTTGGACTATTTTATTATCTATATTCCCAGTATGGTATAGATACTTAATTATTTGCTGAACAAGGGAATAAATGACAATTCAACTGAATCTTATTTTGAGAGAGAGAGAGCGAGTGAGCCCATATGTGCATGCACTCACAGGGGAGAGGGAAGCATGGAGGGAAAGAGAAAGAGAACCTTAAGCACGTTCCATGCCCAGCATGGACCCCAACATGGGGCTCGATCTCAGAATCCTGAGATCATGAGCCTGAGATCATGACCTGAACTAAAATCAAGAATCGGATGCTTGGGGCACCTAGGCAACTCAGTCAGTTAAGCATCTGACTTTGGTTCAGATCATGATCCTGTGGCTCATGAGTTCAAGCCCTGCGTTGGGCTCTGTGCTGACAGCCTTGAGCCTGCTTATAATTCTCTCTCTCTCTCTCTCTCTCTCTCAAAAATAAGTAAACATTAAAAAAATAAAAAGAATTGGATGCTTAATTGACTGAGCCACCCAGCTGCCCCTCAACTGAATTTGTTGTATTGCTATATAGCTATGTAGATAGTAATACATTTAACTACTAATGTTATATAGGTTAAAACACTTCATAAAAGATAACATAACAGATAACTTGACAGACTTGAGGTAAGGCGGTCCTTGACAAGGCACCAGAATAAACTCCTACCAGTACTTTTTAAATTTTAAGAGTCATATAGGGGGTGCCTGGGTGGCTCAGTCGGTTAAGCATCTGACTTTGGCTCAGGTCATCTCACAGTTTGTGAGTTCAAGCCTCACATCGGGCTCTGTGCTGACAGCTCAGAGCCTGGAGCCTGTTTCAGATTCTGTGTCTCCCTCTCTCTCTCTGCCCCCCACCTTCACACTCTGTCTCTCAAAACTAAATAAACATTAATTTTTTTTTTAAAAAAGAGGCATACAAATTTTGTTGCAATAAAGATTCTGATTCAGTCAATAAGGAGAGACTGGAAAATTCAAGGATGCTATTGCTGGTCTGGGGACCACACTTTGAGTAGCAAGGCCTGAATTCAGGGGACTTCATTTTCAGAGCACTTAAATAGAGTTCTTTACTGAGACATCAGGGGAGAAAAATGTCAACAATCAAATGCCAGTCTGGGTGGCTATATAGATTTAATTAACAGTTAACATTGTTTTAGCTAGCTAGCAAGTAATGCCTTCTGATGATTTAATGACTTTATTTTCTCATTCTCTTTTGCACTGTTCTCTTCTGTCCAGAGCTTTCTGCACTTATTAATCATAAAAAGACTAGCTTCTTAGATGCCATTTAGAAAATCATCACCTCTTGAAACCCAAATATACCCTTCTCACATTGGCTACCCTCATTTCTACTTTAAAATACTCCAGTAAAATCAAACTGCTTTTTACTGACAGCTCTTTATGGTGCACTGGCAGAGAAAAGCCTTTATTTCATCTTGATCTTCTTGAGGGAATAAATTCTTCTCTGGTTTAAGTCTCTATTAATTAGATACTCCTTTACCATATTTCCTGTTCATATTTATAATTAGTGTATCATATAAGACAACATCTGAAAAACTTGGCAAGGGGAGGGAGTATCTTTCTTCCATAATCACACAATACAATGTGATTTACACAGTGAACCCCACTTAATGCTTTATGTTGACGTTTTCTGCTAATTGTACATTTCCCCCAAAACATACCATGCCATGCCATGTTAAATTCTACCAAGCCATACCAAGGACAGGAATAATTAAATTTTTTTTTAATGTTTATTTTTGAAAGAGAGAGAGAGAGGGGAGGGGCAGAGAGAGAGGGAGACACAGAATCTGAAGCAGGCTCCAGGCTCTGAGCTGTCAGCACAGAGCCCGATGCAGGGCTCGAACCCACAGACCGTGAGATCATGACCTGAGCCGAAGTCAGACACTTAACTAACTGAGCCACCAAGGCGCCTCAGGAATATTTTTGTTTATTTTTGGATGTGCAGTTCATGGCACTGTGTAATTTTTGATGAAGGAAACAATACAATCTGCCACTATCTTGGCCATCTGTACACTTCTGAAAGCACTAAAGAAGTAATCAGGAACGTCAAGAAGATTCTTTAATCTTGTGGAATATTTTTCAGTCAGAAAAAGAATGCACAGTAATAATGGAATAAAACCCTCTAGGAATTCACCTTGCATTCTGACCACACATCCTTGGCCTTTCTTCCAGACTTCTTTTTCTGACATTAGCCAACTCTCTAATATTGATGAACCCAGTGCTCTGTCCTTAATATCATTTTCTTCTCTCTGTGCACTATCTTCCTGCTCAAGCTCATCCACTCATGATTGAAACTATAGTGATGACTCCTTTCTCCCCAGCCCAGGTCTCCCCTCTGGGCCTCAGGCCTGTATATTGTATTGACTACTAGATGGCTCCACTTGAATGTACTATGCATGTCACAAATAAAACACATTCAAAAGTTTATGAAGCAAGTCTTTTTTTTTTTTTGAGTTTTTTATTTTATATTTGACACACAACGTTACATTAGTTTCAGGTGTACAACATAGTGATTTGACAGGTTTATACCTTGTGCTATATTCATCACAAGTGTAGTTACCATCTGTCCTGTTCTATTGCAATGTTAGTATCATGGACTATATTCCTCATGCTGTGCGTTTTAGTATGACTTATGCATTCCTTAACTGGAGGTCTGTATCTCCTTCTCCCCTTCACCCATTATGCCCAAAGCCCCCCAACCTCCTCCTTTCTGGCAACCATTAGTCTATTATCTGTATTTATAGCTCTGATTCTGCTTTTCTGTTTATTCATTTGTCTTTGTTTATTCCACTTATAAGTGGAATCATATGGCATTTGCCTTTCTTTGTCTTACTTATTTCACTTAGCATAATACCCTCTCTGGGCCCATCCATGTTGTCTCAAATGGCACAATCTCATCCTTTTTTATGGCTGTGTAACATTCCATCATGTGTGTCTATATATGTGTGTGTACCACATTTTCTTTGTCCATTTGCTTATTGATGGACACTTAGGTTGTAAAACAAGCCCTCTTATAGCCTCCAAGGTGACTAGTGAAATCAAGTCCTTTCTATCTATATTCCAGGAGATAGTCTAAATTCTTTTATCTCCATCACTTCTAATATTGAATCAATTACCAAGCCTTATTGATTAGATTCCTAAATATTAAAAAAGTATATAGCTTTTCCTAATATCCACCACAACTAACCACTTTTAATGCAGACATGAATAGTTTCTTTCCCGGGATTTTGCAATATCCTCTTTACTCTTCTTGCTACCTTCAGGGTTAACATTCAAATTCATCTTCTATCGTGCTTCCAGAGTAATCTAAAGCGCAACTCTGAGTTTGTCACTATATAGCTTTAAATCATTCAATGTCTCACTAGCTATTAGGTAGCATCCAAATGGCTTTGTCTTTAGCTCTATCCAATTCTTTCCAATTTCCATTTCTTTCTCTATTTATAGATCTCCATTTTTTTTATGCCTCCATTCCTATTATGCACTATTCTGTCTACCTCCAATCCTCCCCTAGCCACTTGAGAAATATTACTCATACATCAAGACTCTGTTTAATTACCATCTTTCTGTGGACGAATAACTGGATCTCCTCCTGTTCTCACCCCCCTTTGTAGGCAGTTCTATTCTAACCTCAATGCTGTAGATTTACTTGTCTGTTTCCCACACAGGACCATGAGTCCTAGGCCTCACAGGGTGCCTCGTACAGAACATCTCCTTAATAAATATCCCAAAACTATTCACGTTAGTGTTTGCCTAGTCCCTTTTAGCAGCTTACTGCCTGCACCACGTTTAAGATGTCTTGTCTACTTTAGATTAGTTCCACTTTATAGATTCATCACAGGAGCTCCTGTATAAGAACCCATAGTAGAATTTTGTTTCTCAGATACAAATATCAAGAACAGCTGTGCATCTCTTAATCGGTTTGTGAACACACAGTTATTTGTAGTACAGTGGATCTTAAAACTCATAGTAGTTCCTTCTTTGCTCTTGTACTGAAAGAAATTCAAAGACAAATGTATGGTCCACCTCTAAAAATGGTATAGAAACTTATACAAAGGGTTTTTGTCCACTAATCTTAGCTCTTTTTTTTCATTTTCTACCATTATTTTCCTTTTTCCCAGATGTTCTCATTTTATCTTTTCGATATTTATGTGTTTTTGTAAGAGAAAGTGACTTTTAAAAATGTATAAAATTAATAAGTGATATGGAATTATTTTGCCCAAGTTTAAATCTCTCTGTTTTTGATACTCAAACTTCTTTAACCTAATTCTGGTTGAAAAAGTATTGTGAACAATATAATCAATTTCTAACTTCTTTTAATAATCCATGGTGAATGTTTACTTTAAGCCTTGATCATTAAACTATCTTCAGAATATTTTTTTTTACCCAGCTAAGAAAAATTTACACTTTAGGATAAATTTCTTGAGATAAATTTATCATTTCTATATAAGGATAGCTTGTTTTCCTGAGTTTCTATGTGCCCATCATTGTCATTAAGATTGCTATATTTTGGGTTATAACAATCATTGCTGTGAAGTACCAAAGAAAGCTTTTTTTCTTAAAGTTTATTTATTTTGAGAGACAGAGAGAGAGAGAAAGAGAGAGAGGGAAAGTGAGTGAGTGAGTGGGGAAGGGGCAGAGAGAGAATCCAAAGCAGTCTCCACACTGTCAGCATGGCGCCTGGCATGAGGCTTGAACCCACGAACCATGAGATTATGACCTGAGCCGAAATTAAAGTCAGACACTTAACTGACTAAACCACCCAGTAAGCCCTCAAAAAACTTTCTGGAGTCAGATAATTTTGCATAAAATTAAAAGACATGACTTTAGTGGTAGTTACACTGAATACTCACTTTATAATAACTACTAAAGTTGTATCTACACTTTATATGAGTTTTTCTAAGCATATTATATTTCACAATTTCAAAAGTTTTTCAAAGCTAGTATTACTCAAAGCCTCGGAAGGTATTAAATAATTATAGGTCTAACCCTAGGGAGGTATACAAACAAAGGTTGGACAAAATACTACTTTTAAAAATCTGAGAGCATTGGAGAGCTACAAAGGCACAGATAAATCCTTGTACCAAAAGCCAAGAGAAGAAGAAAATCCAGAAGGGCTAGCCTAGTATTTGGACCACTTTCCTCCAGGGACATCAGTTAATTCTATAATAGATGGTTCAGAAGCTGAGAAGCTAAACCGAGCTTTCAACAGTCTTGCAAATTTAGGAGGATAAAATTGGAGGGTAGAACCTGCCAAGGAGAGGGGGTTCCTGGCAAGATCTCAGGTTTTAGGTAGACAACCCTAAAAGCTGCTTCTAAACAGTTAGGGTAACCTGAAATCGCTCAGTTGTCACAAAGTCTGGAGCTCAGGGTCAACCATTCAATCCCGGATTGGATTAAAAAGATCTAGTATTGTTTTGTTCCAAGTTACCTTCCAGAAACAGATGTAAATCTTATTTGGGATGAAGGTAACTATCTTAGGCATCAAATTACCTCTATAATTTTTCAAATACAACAACTGGCACTGACTTTAAAAGATCAGGAGCACAGAGACTAAACTATCGGATTGAAACCAAGGAAAAGGGGCACAGGTGCAGCTCAGCTGGCTGAGTCCGATGCTTGATTTTGGATCAGGTCATGATCTCACAGTTCATGGGTTCGAGCCCCACCTCTGGCTCTACACTGACAGTTCAGAACCTGCCTGGGATTCTCTCTCTCCCACTCTCTGCCCCTTCCCTGCACGCGCGCTCTCTCTCTCTCTCTCTCTCTCAAAATAAATAAATAAACTTTAATTAAAAAAAAAAAAAGGAAGAAACCAAGGAAAACAACAGATAATACAACAGACACACAGACTATCCAGGTGGTGAAATTTCAGATACAGACATAGACTGCTTAAAGTACAAATAGTAACAATGTATTGTGGGGTTTATATCACATGTAAAAGTATAATATATGACAATAATAGAAGAAAGTACAGGAAGGGTATAAATCCAATTATTATTAAGAAGGTTCTTAGATTGTAGGGAACTACTATATTAATTTAAAACATATTGCCATAAATTAAGAATACATATTATAATAACTGGAAGAACTACTAAAAGTAAAAGAGAGCCATAGATAATTCAGAGGAGGAGAAAAAAGGGAATACTAAAAAAAAAATTAAAAAGAATTTAAGAAAGGAATAACAGTCTCAAAATGGGATACATAGAAAATAAGCAAGATTTTCTTAAACCCAACAATACTTATAATTATATTAAAGGTCAATGAACTAGATGTTCTAATTTAAAAAGCAGAGATAGGGGTGCCTGGGAGGCTCAGTCGGTTAAGCATCCGACCACTTGGCTCAGGTCATGATCTTGCGTTTTCTGTGAGTTCGAGCCCTGCGTCAGGGTCTGTGCTGACAGCTCAGAGCCTGGAGCCTGCTTCAGATTCTGTGTCTCCCTCTTTCTCTGCCCCTCCCCTGCTCACTCTCTGTCTCAAAAATAAATGAACACTAAATAAATACATACATAAATAAATAAATAAATAAATAAATAGCAGAGATAAATTAATGTGGTGGGGAGAGGCATCTAGGAGATAGATACTTTATGGGTGGCAGAATTTTGGTTTCACATGTGGTAAATTAGATAGTGTATGTGTGGGGGGGTAAAAGTTCAAGAATTATTTATCATTAAACAACTGATGGTTATGCTGCTATTTTAATAATTTCAAAGAGAGAAACAGAACAGAAATGTAGTACATTTCATCGATACAGCTTTAGTTTTCAGTCTTTAAAATGTGAGTTCTCAGGACACCTGAGTGGCTCAGATGGTTAAGCATCTGACTCTTGACTTCAGTGCAGGTCATGATCTCACAGTTTGTGAGACTGAGCTCTGCATCAGGCTCTGCACTGACAGTGTTGAACCTGCTTGGGATTCTCTCTGTCCTCCCACCCCACCCCCACCCCTCTCTGTCACGTACACACGCCCTCACACTCTCTCAAGATAAATACACATTTAAAAAATGTGAGTTCTCAATATGCATAGTGTTTATATTTTTGAAATATAATTTGAAATTCTTTAGCATATATAAAGAAGTGAAATTGTAGAATTTTTTTCCACTTTTATTTCCCAACTCTGTTCACTAATTTTAATCAGTGGTAGAAAGTTCTATGACTTTAATCAGTGGTAGAAAGTTCTATGACTAAGTCATAGAATGTTATAGAATGGGCTATAAACTAGGGATTAAAAGTAATGGCGTTTCCAGGCAGCCTTAGACCCCTGAGATGAACCTGTGCTATCTACTGGAGTCCTGAATCCACCAGACGTATGCTTTTTGGAAATGGTGGAGCCATAAAAGAAGGGTAGGACTTCAGAAAAAAAAGTAACAGAAATTTAGCATACTTACTAAATCAGGAACTTTGTTGTCCTCCTAAGAAGGATAATGGAGATATGAATGTCAATTTATTGGCAATGGCTTGTGTTCAGAAGGAGGTCTATTGATTATTTCTGTGCTACACTACCTGAATTTCACTGTAATGCAAGAACTAAAATTTTGATCTTTGGTATTAGATACCTGAGTTCAGCCACTGATTAAATATGTGTGACATTATCTTTCCCAGAGATAGCTACAATAGTAACTCCCATCCTGTGTTATCTTTTGTGACAAGAACTTGTCACAGCCCCCACAAAAAGTGGAGTTCACTTCTCCAGCTCCCAAATCTGGGCAGGTCCTGTAACTGTTTTGACCAATTGAATATGGTGGAAACGATATTCTGCCAGTTTCAGGCATTTTCCTTAACTGGCCCAGCATCCCTGCTTCCCGCCTTTTGGAAGCCAGCTGCCGGTGAAGGAATGCAAATGCTCTAAGACCACCATGCCACGAATAGCCTAAGCCCTAAGGACAGGCTGTGGAGGATAAGGGACCCCGTGGAGAATGAGAGAGGTCAAGGAGAAATGAGCTGGCAGACATGTATGAAGAAACCATCTTGAGAGTGAGTGGTTTCTCCGATCCCACTTGCCCAGCAGATACCACATGAATCAGAGACAAAACATCTAGCCAGGCTCTTCCTGAATTCTTGACCCCCAAAAGTATGAGCAAAATAAAACCATTGCCTGGCATCACAAAGTTTAGGGTTAGTTTGTTAAACAGCAATGATTACCAAAACAATGTCTGAGCTTGGGTAATTTATCTAGCTCTCCTGAGCCTCAATACTGTATGTAGCCAAGTCACCATGACTTCTAACATTGCAATCATCACCAATCAACATTATCATTACCTTAGCTATTAAATAATGGAAAACAAATTATTTGAGTACTATCTATAAATGGACTTTTGCAGTTACAGGTTGTTAGGGTTTAGAATTTTGTGTTTAAATCGTTATTCTGTCACTGAACAATTGTGTGACATTGGGCGAGTCACATAATTTCTCTTAGATTTAATATACTTCTCTGTAAAATAGGGAGAATGTGGTTCTTATTTACCGAGTTGTGATGGTTTTTTTTTTAATTTTAATTGTGTGTGTGTGTGTGTGTGTGTGGTAAGAACAGAACACAGCAAGAGATCAGCTCTCCTAACAAATTTTTAAGTGTCCAATATATTATTGTTGAGTCCAGGTACCATGTTGAACAGCAGATCTTTAGGGCTTATAGGAAATGGGGAGTTACCAATCAATGAGCATGAAGTTTCAGTTAAGCATGACGATGGTTTAACGAAATAATTCACTGTATTACATCATGTTTCGACATCTTAAAAAACATTTCCTGCTTGGAGTAGACTGTGCCTCCTGGCGCTTGCCAGCTCTCAGAGATAGCAAAAAACTCAGCCAAGAGGATGCCTCTAATATGAAAACTCGCCAATCCACCGTCATATCCCTTCTCTCTGCCCATGTTCCAGGAGGCAATAATCTCTTATCATCCCAGATGGAGGTACCAGACAACTAGGGGCCACTCCTATAGCTTAGAGTCTGCCGAAATTATTCAAACTAGCCAACCCTAAACTGTTTATCCTCCCTGTCTTGGCTTTCCCACAGAAACCCTAGTAAAAGCTCAGGCATAAACCTATCACTCTCTCCAGCAACTGCTTCCTGATCAAAACCTGTGTTCCTCCGTGGCCCTGCGTGACAAGCCATGTCTCTTATTTCTAGGGGAATTGTGAATGACATTAAACTTCTCTTTAAATAGCATAGATCTCTTGGTGCCATCACTCAGTCACCTTTATAAATTAAGACCCAGGCACAAAGCCTACACACATGTGAGGTACCTAACATAGTATTTGATACATTAATAACAGTTATTTCGATTAGGGATATAATCTGTGAAATAACTCTATGAAACCCCAAACATTCTAACTTGAAAGTTACTTGCTTTCAAAATAATAGCTGAATTTATACTGAGACCATTTTATATTTTCTTATGATATTTTTTTAGATGCATTCCAGGTGGGACCATAAACCGTGAATTAATATCTTGACCCCAAACATGCTAACATGGACTATTTAAATATTCTTTATACTCATATATTGCTGTACAGTTTTAAAATATTCTGTTGCATTACCTCACTCTGACCTCACAACTCTCTGGCGAAACATCAGGGCAGTTTTACTCACCCAATCTCTAAGTGACAAACCTGGGCCAAGAGGACCTATGGCTCAAAAGTGGCAGAGGCAGAGTTAGAACATATGGTCTCATTCTGTTTTCTTCACTAGTACTCATCAGAGGAATAATAAGAACTTTCTTTCCTACTTTACCTACAAAAACTCTACTGACTCCAGGTCAACTTCAAATGCTGTCTCCTCATCAGATGGTCCTTTGATGTCTCCAATTCAGAAGAGACTTTCCACCTGAAGCCCTGTCCTTTGTTGGCTGAGGATGCTTCTATCCATGACGTTTGACACCATATGGTGGATATACGTGCTGTTGGCACAGTGAGTAGGAAAAGGTTTTTAGAGTATAAAAATTATGGGGGCACCTGGGTGGCTCAGTCAGTTGAGCATCCGACTTAGGCTCAGGTCATGATCTCGTGGTGTGTGGGTTTGAGCCCCGCATCGGGCTCTGTGCTGACAGTGCAGAGTCCACTTTCAGGTCCTCTGGCCCCTTCTCTCTCTGTGCCTCTCCTGCTTGTGCCTCTCTCCCAAGAATAAATGAACATTAAAACAGCAATAACAACAAAAAACCACGATGTCCAACATCAAGCAGGCAGGGAACTAACCAGAAGCCCCATGCTGGGGATTTAATTTAGAGGCTAGAGTGATATTTAAAGGAGCGAACACTACCAATGTTCTAATCATGTTCTAATCATATAATCATGACCAGGGTGGAGAGTGCCTAAATTTCTTTTTAAATTTTCAACAGTGTCTTATTCTAATTGAATCTCAACTACATATGAATAAATTAAAAAAAAAATGAATGATAGATAAAATTTTGAGACAGCTATAATTGTTAATTAAAAAAAGAATCTTGGTAGAACTAATTAGAGGCTGAGTGCTATGAAACATTAACAGTAAGAAAAAGAGTTTATGGACTTCATGTCTACAATGCTACCTACTCTGAATTAACATCTACAGAGGTGAGTTTTTATAAGCAGAGAAAAAAGCTTCCAGCAGGCAAATTATATATGAGGTTCCATAGGAAACTTTATGATGGATTTTAAATCTGTCTGAGTTCTACACATACAAATTTAAACTAAGGAAGTAATTTTGTAAAGATAGATACTGACTGGAAGCATTTTTATAATAACAAAAGTAAGTGAATAATCTACTCAAAAATAGAAATTTGTTACCAAAAATCGTAACATACGCAAACAACTAAGTATGATGCTGTATATATTATATTAAATAAATTAATAATTATTATTATATTATAAAAGTATATTTGAGAGAGATAGCCATTATTTATTTTAGAGTTCCAAAGGGTTGTAGAATTATTAATATATAATATCTCAAAGAGTCCATACCAAAATGTAATCAGTGGTTATCTCTGATTCATAAATGTATGGACAGGTTTTTTACTTTTGAAAATCTATATTTTCTAATCCTTTTACAATGAACCCACAGTATGTATGTAGTAAAAAAGTAAAGTTAAAAAAAAGACAGTAATGTGCTTGGATTGTACTTATGCTGTAGGACTGAAGATGAAATACACATTTTGTTTCCAAGATTGATAAAACTAAATTCATAAAACTAATAGTAAAAATTAACCTTTAAAATAAAGTGAAAACACAAACTAATTTGGATTAAATACTTGATGAACCAAATACAATGCTCGTTAGCATTACGATGTTAGGGCTTGAATCAGAAATGAAATTTTGTTTAATGAATATGACTTTTCTTCTTTATCCATACGTTTTTTGATACTATGACAAGTTTGTATAACAAAACAAAAGCATGGTGTATAGAGGGAAGTAACGTAAAAAGGAATATAGAATACTTAAATACAGGAAATTAAAAAAAAACATTTCTGTTCAGGGTTCAGGCATACTGTCAAATGTAGAGAGACTGGAATTGACATTTTCTCAGTGTGCATTGTCAGTTCAGTATTTTATAAGCATTGCCTCACTTAATTATTATAACAACTCTAATGAAGTGTATATGTTTTTTCCTACTTTCAGAGGAGGAGAATGAAGGTCAGAGAAATCAGTCAACCTGAGGGAAAAAGGTTACCCAGATGGTGAATGGCAAAACCAATAGGCATACCTGTATCTATCTGATTCCAAGCTTCCTGATTGTTTTGTTATGTCTTCACCTATAACTGATTTTCTCCTTGGAATACTTTTGTAATTTGACTTTACATTCTTGCGGAAGAGATAAAACTTTTACATAAATAGCCTAAAGCATCTCTAGTGAACGGTACATTAGATATCAGTATAGATATCAAATAAAGTTCTTTTATTTATATAAAATCCACTGTTAATTTTAATGATGTTATTTGAATTATACATGACCCCAGGCCATATCTTTTCTTAATATATATAAATTTATTGTATTATATCCCATTATACAAAGCTTTTATTTTTACTCTACTTAAAGGCTACATTAAAAAAGATGTAGCATTAGAAATTAACAGTATAAGAAGTTCAAAATTCAGGCTTTATGTCTATGCTTCTGGCAAAATTACTTTTTAAAATATATTTTTTATTAAAAAAAATTTTTTTTAATGTTTATTTATTTTTGAGGGAGGGAGACAGAGACCGAGCATGAACAGGGGAGGGGCCGAGAGAGAAGGAGACACAGGACCCAAAGCAGGCTCCAGGGTCTAAGCTGTCAGCACAGAGTCCGATGCGGGTCTCAAACTCAAGAGCCGTGAGATCATGACCTGAGCTGAAGTCGGACACTTAACCTACTGAGCCACCCAGGAACCCTCTGGCAAAATTACTTTTCTCATAAAACCTCAGGCAAAACCTTGACATTAGCAAACAATTTTTTTCTTTTGAGGTATCCCACACCATGTCCTCTGAAACAACAAAAATGTTGGTTTGATTACAACATGTGTTAGGAAAAATATATCTGATTTATATTAAGAAATGAAAATGATACAGTTATGTGCTGTGTTACTTGTTTTATTCATAAAACTAAAAGCACATCTTCTAAATTAAAGGAGGCCTGCAAGGCCTCAGGTCAGTGGGAAGTAATATAATACACTAAACAGATGAGGGGTATATGAATGTGGTTGTGGCATTTGTAGAACCCAAACTTGAGCCCTGGCAGATAAATTTTGTCCCAGAGCTCAACAGGATTCAGTCCAAAGGAATTGGTGTGCCTGTGTTTTCACTGCTTGTTCGAATAACCACCCATATCAGTGTCATGTGCATTGCTGGTTAAACAGCATAATAAGGAACCACACCCCAGAACTAAGCATCTTTCAAGCCTATAAATCTGTAATTGTGGAAAGCTAAAAGCTACCCAGGATATCCTTAGGTCTCTAAGTTTAAGAACACTGCCCTGATCCTCTAAGAATAACATTCTTTCTGAAAAAGCCAAGGAGAATGTTCTTTCAATGATCACAACAAACTTAACAAAACTCCCAAGAAACTTATATTTCAATGTTTTGGACTTTGGGGAAAGGATATCGAATATTTAAATGTATTTCCTGTTTAGCAAACAAACAAACAAAAAATCCTTTCTTGGAACATGAAATATTTCTTCTCCCAAGCAAAGTAACAAAAAAGGTCAAGATCCAGCAAATCACTCCTGTTCTACCGTTCCTTTCCTAAATCAACTCAAAATTACTCTCCTGACACATACCATGAGCCATTGTCCTTTTTGCCAAATGTAGAATGAGTGCACACCTTTCCCAATGATACAGAGTGAATTAATAAATCCCTGTTGACACTTGCTTCTCAACTTGAATACTGTCTATGCTCTCAGAACCTGTATTTTTGGCTGCTACTGTATATTTCATGCTCTCCCATAGATGGTGCTTCTAGATCCCCAAATTCTGTGATATGTCTGCAGATCACCCCATTAAGGCATCTGGACTTCTCATTGTATTTGATCGATGCAGTGTTGGTCATTAAACTTTCCAAATAGCTGCTGGTTTTTGGTTTTATGGTTTTAGTGGCTTCTTGGGCGAACAGGTCGTTTCAAATTTCTCTGGATGAAGTGTGCACAACAAACCCTCTTTAACAGACACCAGATTTTGTAGTGTGATATTGGTGGAACTAAGTTCCATTTTCTTTTCCACTAGATCAAGGGTCAGCAATGTACGGCCTACCAGGTCAAAGTTGGCCAGCCACCTGTTTTTGTAAATACGGTTTCATTGGAACAGAGCCACAATTATTTATTAGATATTATTAGATATTGAGTACTTGGAACAGAGCTGGTATGACTCGCCAAGCCTAAATTATTTATTATCTGGCTCTTTACACATGTTCTTTGATGTATGTCAAAATCTATTGGTTCCTCAAATATCATTTCCACTTTCACAAGAGCGGGCAATTCCTGGTTGATACTGAAAAGACATCCAAGTGCCTGTGAAGCTTACCAAGCCCCGACATTCTGCTTTAAATTATCTACTTCTCCTACAAAGAGTTTACAGGATTAGAATATTTTCTCACAGCAGCTTGGATAACTGCATACCACAGATGTGTGTGGCCAAACACATTCTCGGAGCCCCAAATGTTCATCCATACAAGCCCAGAGGCCAAGGGCAGAAAGTGGTCCCACCTGCGGCTGAGATGCCCAGGTTACCACCCACCTTAACCTAGGCATGTTACACCAGGAGCCGACCCCCCTGCCAGGCCCATCATTCACCCAGCCCGAGGCAGTGAGAAGGCTGGCTTAAAAATTTAGGTTTTACTGCCTTTATTTTTCTTTTTCCTTTAAAATTTCCTGCAGCAAGCATGGCTATTCAAGTTGGTCAAGTTATTCTGTATTGGTCAGGTTTCCCTAGGTTATACTACAGTAAAAAAAAAAAAAAACCTCCCAAATCTTAGTGTTTACAACAACAAAGATTTACTTCTCATTTATGTTACAAATTAGCTAGGGATTGTCTCAGAGATTGCTCCAAATGTCTTCTTTATTCCAGAATCCAGGATTGAAGGAGCAGGGGCCCTTTGCTACAGACCATTCTAGGCACAGAGTGGGAACAATGGCACAACTTTGTGATAGCTCTTAAAACATCTGCTCAGACGTCCTATATGTTTGTTCCACTCTTATTCCACTGACCAAAACCAGTCACATCCTCAAGCCTGATAAAAATCGAATGGAGAAATATATTCCTCATAGAGAAGGCCTACTTCAAGTTCCATGGCAAGGTACAGAATTACAATCTTGTTACAGGGAAGACCAAGAGAAATTGGGAGCAATAATACAATTAATGACCTAGTTTTTAAATGTATTTTATTATTTTTTAAATTTTTTAAATGTTTATTTTTTTTTTAATTTTTTTTTTCTCAACGTTTTTATTTATTTTTGGGATAGAGAGAGACAGAGCATGAATGGGGGAGGGGCAGAGAGAGAGGGAGACACAGAATCGGAAACAGGCTCCAGGATCTGAGCCATCAGCCCAGAGCCGTACGCTGGGCTCGAACTCACGGACCGCGAGATCGTGACCTGGCTGAAGTCGGACGCTTTAACCAACTGGGCCACCCAGGCGCCCCAAATGTTTATTTATTTTTGAGAGAAAGAGTGCATGCACACAAGCGTGGGAGGGGCAAAGAGAGAGGGGGACAGAGGATCCAAAGGAGGCTCTGCACTGACAGAGGAAAGCCCGATGCAGGGCTCAGACTCACACACCACCAGATCATGACCTGAGCCAAAGGTGGATGCTTAATGGACTGGACCGCCCAGGTGCCCCGATGACATATTCTTTATGTTTTTAAAAGTGGGATGTATTTCTGATTTTGTAAAGTGTCACCTCGTCAGGACTGGGAACTTAATTTGGCCTCTGATCCACTTAAATGCATGAATCCAATCTGGATCTACGCTGTATCTGCCGTCCTCTGAGGGGTTAAAGAGCCTTAGAGCCCTGTCTTGCCTGGTACCCAAACTGTTTCTGAAGCCACAGCCTCAAATATTTGTCTGTCTCAATTTCAAGTCTTAACAAGTCTCTATGTAAAACTGCAATTCTAAGTAGAACACTGTGTTTTGCTTTTATAAGCTTCAAAGGTTTTTATGGGCTGGATAAATGGTACATGATATGATGATAAAGTTAAAATCCTGTTCTCATACCCACATCCACCTGCCGACCTCTGGGGGAAAAGGGAAGTTTAAATAGAACTTTTTGTATCACTGATGACTTTTAAGCTAATGGCTCTTGCTGAGATCATTCCAGGAACTTTTTTCAGGATGGATTCAGAGCCAGTTTATCAGATTTGGGTGAAAAAATCAACCTCACTGTTTTGTAGATGTGGGGCACATACATTTATATAACTACTTTTTTGGTCTTTTTTCCTCCTTTGCTCTTTTTGGCTTACCCATCAGGAATTATTTATTAGACAACTTTTATGTGCCATTCATTGGGTATTCCCTTCCTCTTTGCTCATCCAGATTTCTTAAGCCTTAATATGCTGGCCTAGGCTGACAGGCACCACAGAGAACATTCTGGACTAGGCTGGGTTGGGCTGCTGGGGGAAAGTCTGTCAGTGAGCAGCCAGACTGACATTCCTCGGGAGTGTCGCCCGCTTCCTAGCCACGTATGGAGAAATAACCTGAAGTCATTATCCTCCAGTGAGGTCCTCTTGGCATGCCGAACATGAACTTGTGACTGTAGGCCATCCCAACTGGGATGTAAGATATGTATTACAAGGCTATTATTTGCTTCAGATGGATTCATTATGAGGGCTTACGATTTTAAAAACCTATTTACTTTTAAAATTGGTTATGTATTCATAGAGTACAAAAATCAGAAGTCGCAAGGGAGGTTTATAGTGAAGACGATTCTTCCATCCTTGTTCTCAGCTATTTACAGGCCCTCTCCGAAAGCAACCACAGTTATCATTTTTTGTGTGTCTCCCCCCAGAGATATTCTCTACAGATGCATGTATGTTTCTAATCAGATCTCCTTTGCTTCTTTTCCTTCCTTTCTGCCTTCTCTCTTTGGGGGGGATGGTACCCCTTCTGCACTTCATAATATGTTTTCGAGAGCTTCCTTTCCACTACATATAGAGCTGCTTTATTCATTCTGCCTATTGAAATGTGAGTATTATTTGTGGAGACTAAGGAACAAACCACCTGCTTCCAAATTCCAAAGCCATCACTTATTAGTTTGAGGCTTTGGGAAAATTACTTAACCTCTCTCTTCTTCAGTTCCCTTATAGGGGTGTTATAATAAGTAAGCAACTTATAGTTATCCCTGGCACCCATTAAGTTCTCAGGTAGGTTACTTATTGTCACTATTTGTTGTTAACATATTCCTGTGAATAGGTATTAATACTGTACAGGTATATGGTATTAAATAAATATAATTTATGTAATCGATTACTTATCTAGATAGATATTTAGGTTTTTTTCTAATCTTTAAACATTTCATATAGTATTCAATGAAGGTATGTATTTGCAAGGCTCTTTAAATAGAGACCTTGGGGCACTTCAATTAAATGGGCAGATAGGGATAGGTTATAAGAAACAAAATATTAATAATTTACATTTGCATAGCACTTGATATCTTTAAACACTGTTTCCTTGCATTATCTCATTTAAACTTAAAACTGCACAGTGAGTTCATCAACTTCTCTCCATCTTTACCACCATCATCACCCTTCCGGAGTGCTATCAGCACGTCCCTAGCACATAACGAGAAATATGGCACCCTGTAGGTGTCAAAGAAAATGTACTGAGTGACTAAAAAAAATAAATGGGAAAGAGATAATAGATGTAAAATATGGGAGCAGGGAGCAGAAAGTGGCAAACTTCAGTTACTAAGGTCTAATGGCTAGAAGTACTGAAGCCAAATCTCAAGGCTGCTCCTTGTAACACCATCCGGCGCTCTTTCAGCATTACTCTGCTGCCTGTCTAAACAATGACCATGTAGAGCTACCCCCAGCTGAAGATCAGCAGAAGAGAAGGTAAACCTTGCCTCTTGCCCAGTTATCATTGAGGCCCCTGGGATGACAATATTCTCTTTACACAATCCCCTTTAAAGGAAACTTATCCGTGAATGGATCTGTAGTTGTGGGTGTATTACAAGGGCAATTCTTTCATAATTCAGAAAACTGCCTTAATTTCAAACAACTTGATTACGTTTTTTCTTCAGTGTCTTTGGAGGGGAAATTCTAATACATGATGAAATATTGAGGGAAGAATGGATAATGAAAATAAACTTCTATAAAAATGTGAAACACGGTTGTTAAGGTAATTTCTTAACAGTTGGACTTGCATAGCTGGTATTCATATATATATTTTAAAAGCTTATAGAACCCAAGGACCAGCAAGTATGAAAATTACTTAAGATACCATCAGAAGAAACTGTGGAGTTTCCAAAACAGAAACAAGAGCACAGCCCAAATAACTATGGTAGGACCATAATATTGCTGATTATTTACTTCCTCAGCTCCACCCTTAAATGGATCTCACCTGCACCTGCTCACCACCCAGCAGCTCTCCGCTGACATAAAAACACAGGGCTTCCGGGCAAGGTGAAAATTCTCCATGGTTTAGCCACTCCAGGGAAACCTATCAAGTGCTTTCCTCAAAAGATTTCTCAAATGTCAGCTTAGTCTGTACTCCCAGCATTTCTCAGACTATGACCTGTGGACCACCTGTATCAGAATCACCTAGAGTGGTTCATTAAGAGGCAGAGCCCTACCCCAGAACTACTGAAATCAAAGTACAGAAGGTGGAAGCTGGAGATTCAGGGTTTAACTAGCAATCCGGGTGGTTGCCATCCACACAAAAATTTAAGAACTACAACACAGTGATTTACAAATTACTCCCCAAGTTGTTATAAGTTATAAATGGATCCGCTTTTCCAGGAAAGATTTGAATTTCTGTATCAACTCTGGAACATGATCCTTAAATCTCAGCAAATTACAGGAAGTTGCTATTGCCTAGCAGAATTTTGTGTTCTTCATTAAAGTAATTTGTGGTCTAATTTTAGTTCCCCAAAGACTAGAATATAAAATCCAGAATCAGTCTTAAAAGAGGAAATTAATTGCTTGCATTGTTATCTTTCTCAACAGAGGGTGAAGTGCTTATTACGTGGAATTTAGAATACTAGTAGCCTGACAGAGGCAAAGTAACAATCAAGGTTAATCTTTATAATAGATATTTTTAAAAAACATTAGGCAGATTCTAAATTTACTTTTAAGGTAGTAGATAAAGGGAACAAAATATAATGGATCATAAAAGGTAAATGTCCATGAACTTCCTGCACGCCTCTCTATAATCACCTGCTCTCCTTATATTTCTTTCCTGGGACTTTAATATCACACTTCTGGTGAACTAAGTATAACAAATATTTTTACTTAAACAACACAAATACCCACAGTAGTTTGGGACAAGAAAGATATAAATGTCCTAAGTAGGACACATTTCTGGAATGCCAGAGGATCACAGTAAAGTGGGTGTAGTATTGTAACAGCATCCCTTTCATGCATAGACAAAGCTGTGACTTCAAACCTTGTCTTCTTCAAGCCAGGTCAGTACTCAGCCAATCGTTCTTTTACAAACCAAGGATCAGGCTCTCCCTGTATTTTGGGGCCTGCTAGTTTACCTTGCTGTTGCATAGACAGAGGGAAGGTGGTCCTCCCCCCTACAACTATCCCACACCCTGCTGTTTAAGCCAGAGCTTCTAGGGAGATGTCTGGGAGCTCAGCTTTCAGAGGCCGAGGGAGGAGACAAGTGCCTGGGGTTCCTGCCGGCATCCCCACTTCAGCCAGAGTATCTCCCCTTGCCCGTTTTACACACCAGACTTTGGCCACAGATGCCATTTGAAGTAGGAGTCTTGTGGCTAACAAAAACATAGTGGAAATCACTGTCCAACTGAGTGCGACAGGGGACTGAAAAATATGGGACACTAGTGAGCTAGAAATGTTTCTATCTAACCGTACTTTCTCCAACTTCTATGCTGGTTTACTAGCTCTTCATTCTACCGTCCTTTAAATGTGGTGGCTTCTCGGTCTCAGTCCTTTGTCCTCTGCTTTCCATTGGCACCCCCTCCCCATTGGCAGAGTAATCCAGTCTGGATGGCTTCGCAGTCGCCTTCTCTCTGTAGATAAGCATCACATCTACCTACCTCTCATTTACAAGCATGTGTCAAAATTGAGGATTAGAGAAACGAGATAATCCGCTCAAGATCACGGAGACTTGAGTGGCCAATGGTGGACATAAAATCACTTCCAAAGCTAATGCTTTAACCCCTGTGCATCTTTTGCTCGGAGCCCTCTCTCACCTGAGCCAAAGTACATGTGTCCATCCACTTTTTAAAAGATATTTAATGATTAGAAATCTTCACATCATGTCAAATTTGACATGTTTATAAATGAATGGTTTTCCCCCAGAAGGAAAAAAATCCTTCCTCAATCCCCATTTTTTCCAATTTTTTAATGTTTTCATCTTATTTTTGAGAGAGAGATGGAGTGCAAGTAGGGGAGGGGCAGAGAGAGAGGGAGACACAGAGGCAGGTTCCAGGCTCCGAGCTGTCAGCACAGAGCCCGATGCGAGGTTCAAACTCACAAACTATGAGACCATGATCTGAGCTGAAGTCCAACCTTAACAACGGAGCCACCCAGGCACCCCCTCAGTCCACTATTTCTATCAGCGGCAGATCATCTAACAATCTCCTGAATTCAAACTCAATAGAATAAATGCTCAAAAAATGCTATCAACTCTTACCTTGAAATAGATTATACCTGTCTGGTTCTTTATCCTTACCACCATCTTTATTTAGACCCTGTTGCCTTCACGCCTCATTTGTGCAGGATCCTTTTCATGTGTACCTCTGTTTCCATACCAGGTGCTCTCAACACCAAAAAGCTGGGTCCCACCCCCAAAGATGCTGATGTAGTAATTCTGATAAAGTGGCCCAAGGAACACTGAAATACAGCTCTAGACTTTCCTCATGAGATCACACCTATCTGAAATCGCCAAAACTACTCATCATCACTCCAAAACACAAGGTGGGGAATGTGAGTGGGGGTGGGGGTGAAGAGATGACCTAGGAACTGGAAACAAACTGTTGGCTATCGGGGTGCGGGGAGGGGTTGGAGGCTGGCTAAATAGGTGAAGGGGATTAAGAGGCAAGTTATAAAACAAAAAAGTCATAGGGATGTGATGTACAGCATAGAGAATATGGCGAATGATACTGCAATAACTTTTCATGGTGACAGATGGTAACTAGACTTGTCATGGGGATCATTTTGCAATGTATAAAAATATTAAATCACTAAGAGATATTCCTGAAGTGAATAGGATATTGTGTATCAGTTGTACTTCAATAAAAAAGAAATGACTCCAATTCATCTGGGGGGAAAAAAAGATAAATTGGAACAGCTAGCTCTTTTCTGTGAGTCAGGCACACGGCCAAATATTGCTAATACTCCCCCACCCTGAGTAAAATAAACAGTGACAAAGAGATGAATAAAACATAATTGGTACCATATAAAAATAAACCCTTGTCTACAAATTACTCACGTTAACAGGGATGGAAGAAATTAACCAAGAAATAGAACTGGTAAAATGGTTGTTTATAAAATAACTAAATACATCCTCACATCATATTACAAAAATTTTCCAGATGGATTAAAGAGTTAAAATTAGAAGAAAAAAGAAGAAATAGAAAACTAGGGGAGAGTCTAGGCAGATTTTCTCTTGGCTGGTAAGAAGAATCTTCTCCAAATAAAAATTATGAGAGAAATCACAAAGGAAAAATCAGATTTGACTATATACTGAAAGAAATGCCAAAAAGCATAACAAAGTTATAAGGCAAATGATAAACTGAAAGCCTTTGCCATAAAAATGGTATTCTTTTATCTCTAAAGGCTGCAATGATTGGACTGGGTCTAGCTTGTGAAGGAGAAGAACTTTTTGAATGTATTTCTTCTGGAGAATTCACGTTTCAAATAACAGTGTAGGCATTACTCCAATGTAGTAAACATTCAGTGGAGGAGTGGCAGAGCTTACGAAGAGCAGCGGACTGACTCCAAGCCTCCCTGAGCAGTCTCACCTCTTGTCTGCAGCAGTCATGAGACATGGCTCAGGGACCCAGCAGTTCTGAGAAACCACCATGTAAACCCTGATTGTAGGGCATTTGCAAAACCACACGACTCGGAACCATGTGGGCAGTGGACGTGTGAACCCGTGTAGCGCCAGTGCGTAGCCCCTGTATCTTGGTGCAGTGGCAGGAGACATTTCTAGGACCAGGATGTGGACTCAATTGTAAATTGGATGTATTCCATCTCATTTCATTTCCCTTCGCAGAAAATGATCCCCCCTTGTGAGAGACATCCATGAAAATAAAACCAGCAAGAAGACAAGCAAAATGTTCAAGACAGAACATTTTAAAATGGAAAGCAAAGTAATTATTTTCAATCGTATACTATCTCAAACATTTTGGGTTGTCAGGGGACCCATTTCAAACTTAGCTGAGCATCTGAGCTGCCCAGCACTGGGTGTCTACCAACAAGTTCTTTAAATGAACACTGTCCCCCAAAGCCTGCTCCAGCCACCGTGTCTCCTCCTTCCTTTCTGAACACATGGTGCGCATTCCTGCTGCTCAACTTGGTTCATATCCGTCCCCTCACTTTCTCCCTATTGAAATTCTCCTCATGTTTCAACATTCAGTTCAAGCTTCCTTGCCCCATGAACATTTTTCTGAGCTCTTCAGGACACAGCAAATTCTTTCCCCTTTGAAACTGCAGCACTGACTTTCTGTACCAATTATCTGTCAAACTGGCCTTGCAACATCTCCCTCCAGTATTGTTATTTACCTTTAACTGTCTCCTTAAGAGGCAAGAGTACATACTACCTTCAATCTGTTGTTCCTAACTCAGTTCTGTGTTCACAGTGTGTGTGTAGAACATGTTTGTCCAAAGATAGTCAGTAAAAGGATCAGGCTTGATGTCAGACTGATGTGGGTGGGGTGTCGTCCTAAGTCTGTAATTCGATTTTCTCATTTGTAAAATATGATACTACATACTCCTTAGGATTAAATGAAATGTGAAGTACCATGTATAAATTTATAGTGTAGTCTTTGGCACAAAGAAGGAATACAATAAATCATAACTATTACTTGTAATCATCATCATCAGGTCCTTCAGATCAGAGATTATCTACATCTATGATGTACCCTCATATCATTATTTATTCAACAAATATTTATTATGGCCCCTGTTGCATGCCAGGCATCAGAGACACTGCAGTAAAAATGGCAAATTAGTTTCTGTCCTCATTGCATTTACAGTCTAGTGGGAATTGGGTCTCATCACAGGAACCAAATCTTAAACCATTAGGGCAAGAAAGCATCTATAATAACTTCTAAGTAAGGTACACTATATTGCTTTATCAAGCCATTTGTCTTCATAGAAGCAAAAAAAAAATCCAAGATCTTCCTATGTTAACATATTCACTAATCATATTTGAATTCTTTATTTTGCATGTGACAGGATTTGATGATGTTTTTTTTTACACCTCTGATGGCTTCCTTTCCTCTCATTTCCACAACCTCCACTCACCACTGCTTTCTCCAAAACAAGCCCTTTAACTCTATTGACAGCTGTTGTTGGAGAATCTCCTTACCCTCAGCTAAGTAAACATTTGAAATAATGATAATTTTTAAAAAGGCTGGCATGTGCACACATCATCTCTTAGACTAGTGCTTAGAACTCTATAAATTTAGGGTCTCATTGTTTTTCATAGCACCTGTTAAAAATGCTTCTTCTGTCAATGGCTCCTCTGGTGGCTTAATATTTTCTGTATGAAGAAGTATTACAGATGGACCGTTATGTGACCTTCTGTATAAGGGTGAATCACAACAATGAAATGAATATCACTAGGAAAGAAAGAGCAGTTATAGTATAGGAATGGGATGAAGAAGGGGAATGTGTTTATTTTGCCCCTTGCATTTGAAAAAGAACCTTACTTTTGGCTAGTTTATTACTTACATATTATATAATGTGATAAATTGAGCTTCCTCAGTGATACACTTAAAAGGCTCACAGATAGCTGTGGATTTGGCTTGGTGCTGTTTTGTTTTGCTTTTGTCTAGCTAATTGTAATATGCAAGCACATTTGGAACTTTATACAGGAAAGAAAGGAAGAGAGTAGCATTTTACTAGAAAAGCTGAAAGGATTTTTCTGGAACAGAGAAAAGAGATATATGATAGCCTCCACAAAGAATGGAATCCTGGAGGAAAAAAAGATATTCAAAGAGAATTTTATAGAAGTTTTGCTATGTGCTATGTGATTGAACTCTCCCCTCTGCTGGCATTCCTCACAGAGAATTCCAGAGTTGCATTTGTGTGTGAGAAACGCAGGCTACAAGATGAGGTCTAAGTGAGAGCACTTAGGTTTATTTTTTCAGGGAAGGTTTGAAATCTTACTTCATTTTCCCCTGAAATCTCTGTATTTCCGAAACTCCTCCTCAGACTATCTCTTGATAGTCTGTTTTGCATTTTGTGACAATGTAAACCTTCTTCACTATAATCTTAGCAAAATGAAATGAGAAAAAAGTATGTCCTCATGCATTCCAAAGCACTGAATGCAATTTTAAAGTTAAAAACAAGCACAGTTTTGGACTTTCTGTGTTACTGTTCCTTAGAGGGCATAGTTGAGTCTTAACAATAATCATGTTTAAAATTTATTAGGCCCCATGCTCATTGGGGAAAAACTAATATTGAATTCTGACTTACAATGAAAAGAATAAAAGAAAAATAAAAAGGAGAATCTCAGAAGCTGGGAAGAGAAATGAATTACACTACATTCTTTTCCCATTCGAAATGACCTAATAAGGAGGATGTCTTCTCCCTCCGGCCTCCCCCCAGTAGCTCCTCAAACGTTTCCTTCCACCTTGTGTCTATGGCCAATCATGTATCCAGGCTGCAGATGAATGAAGCCTCCTCTGTTTCCCATTTCCTGCCTTTGGTCCCTCTGCATCCTGAGCAGTACAAAAGTTTGTAACTGAATAAGAAAAACAATTACTGAATCACCCCCTCTCACTGACTTCAGATGATTCCCTACTACTTTTTGCATACAGTTACATTAACTACTCAAACCATAGGTCCCCAGTCTCTTTCCATGTGATGCTCTGAATTCAGTCAAAGGAATATGTAGCTGTTTTATTCCCTTTTTATTTCCTTCACTATGACTTTTTCATGTTGCCCCTTATATACAGAATCATTTCCTCTTTTATATCTTTGAAGGCAGTCTTCTTATTTCCGTTCAAAACCCAAAAGCACACCAAAATATATTTGTATTTCTCAAATATAAGCTCAATTCATATAACACATACCTCACTCAAGGATTCACCACCTGGGAAATGTTCCCTTCATTCATTATTCATTCACTAACTCATTTATGCAATATCTGTTGACTGTCTATGTCCCCAAAACTAGGGGTAAAATTTATAGCAACGTGATTAAAACTGTAGGCTTAGGGTTTAAATCCTAACTCTGCCATCTACTAGATATGTGACTGACTGTGGTAAGTTATTTAACAGCCCTTTTTTTTTTTAAGCTATTTAACATTCTATGTGTCAGTTTCCTCATCTGTAAAATGGGCATAATAATAGTTCCCAAGAGTTGTTGTGAGGATTACATAAGATAATCTACGTAAATATGCTTTAGCACATGATGGGCCCATGCCAGCTATTGGTAATGATCTAGAGATTACATTACATTGGTTAGCATGGATTGGTCATTATACTGGTTTTATTTTTATGCTCAGGATTAGTTTTATCTATTAAAGTAAGGGAAAACGGCTGGGCCCCATCTGCTTCTCTGACTGAGTCTTAGGAGAAATGAAGCCAATAGGAAATATGGCCATACTTCAGACACAACAGAAGCATGTCCTAAGAAGCAGACCCTGTTCTGATAGAAAGAACCCCATGCCTAACGCTTGGGGTCAAGGTGAGATAAGGGAGATCTATGAGACCCGAGAGGATCTTCCAAGTCATCAGAAGCCTCTCATGTATGCAGAGCTTGCTTTTACCAGTGATGCATTAAGATCCAACTCTACCCTTCAGGCACAAAGTGGAAATTCAAGGGACTTCCCAGCATTTAAAAACTGTCATGACTATGGCTACCCTTGCCCACCACAGTGTGCCAACAGAAATTACTCATCTGTTGCAATGTCCTGCCCTGGGACCAGTGGGAAAAAAAAGGGTGAGAGTGAAGAATTAGAGCTTTCCTCTTTTCTAGCCACAAGTTTCCTGCCTAATTATACTTGTGTGGTGAGGTACAAAGGATTTTTAATAAGCTCTTTTCTCCCTAGACTTCTAAGGTAATTCAGAGCATCCATTTGTAGCAGTATGAATTTTTTTAAACCAAGTTTTCATACAATTAAAATACCCATTGCAAAGAGCAAGCTGAACAACAGTTCAAACAAATACCCTAAAAGGAAGGAAATGTAAGTGAAGTATGGACTTTAGTTAATAACAATGTGTCATCATTTGTTCATTAGTTGTAAATGTCATACTAACATAAGCTGTTAACAACAGGGGAAAGTGGATGTAGGGCATATGGGAATTTTGTTGTACTATTCATACAATTTTTAGAATAAATCTGAAAGTATCCTGACATTAAATTTGTTTAAACAAACAACAAAAATATATTCGTGCAGCCCTATTCTCAAATTTGGTTCTTTTTGTTTGTTTATTGGCTAAAGAGAATTCTGTTGTCGTCCAAATTGAGAATCAAAGTTTTGTTTTCATTTTAAAAAGTCAGCTGTTCTTTCATAGTCAACTGAATGTTGAGAATGGAAGCAAGCCAACCACCTGCAGCCGCAGTCAGTTCAAATTCCAAGCAAAACAAACTTAAAGGAAATAATTAAATAAGAGCAAAAGATTATATATACTAGCTCTGCAATGGATTCCACTTCTGTTCTCCAGCAAAAAAGAAAAACAATATGTCTGTTATTAAGTACTGATTCTAACAAATTATGGCACTTAAACAGAATCATATATACCATTTTGAAATAAAAGAATGTAAGAATTGAGAATTCTTAATTATGTAGTGATTGGTGGGAATAGCAAAATATATGAGAGTTTATATTCAACTAAATGCAAAAATGTAAGGTAAAGTGTGTGTATATGGTGCAAGTTGTGTATCTTGGAAGAGTGAGATATGTTGACATATTCATTGAAATGTCAAGATTATCTTTAGTAAAAACCAATGATGTTATGGCGGAGCAATTAACCTTTTTTGTGTGTGTTAAAACCCTCAATGAATTTGTTAAGTTAAAAAACAAATAAGCATGTCATTCTTGTCCGTTCCTTCTAAATCTGAATGTGTTGACCTATCAGTTCCAATCCCTAGACTAGCAGGACTCCTGCCTTTCTTCCTATTTTCAAGGTTCCTGTTCCTCAGTTTAGATGACTTGGAAGAGGGGGTTTAAGGAAGACAGGAAGGGAGCTGTCGTCCATATCCATCTCTCATGTCATTTAGTTCCAGAATTAATTTTGCTCTCTACTCCATTTATTTTGCTATTAGTTTGGGGATCACTGTCCTCCACTGCATTAAGTGACATCAAGTGGAGGGGGAGGCCACATTGCTCCATGCTGTTCTTTCCTCTATAATTTTGATATGTGCAGGTCAAAATTTAGTCACTAGCATTACTATGCAGAAATGTACCTTTTTTTCTCTTTGGTCTATCACTGAACTTTACTCAAAAGCTTCCATTTCTGCACAGTTGTAAATTTACAATCTTATAGTCAATCTACTCTCATTAAATAAACATAGACATCAAATTCCATGTCCTAAATCCCTGATATTAAAAACAAAGTTCTGAAATTCAAAAAATGTAAACAACTGGGTCTTGAGAATAAGGCTTTCAAAACTATTATTTATGCTGAGCTATTTCAAAATCCATTTATAAACTTAATGGATTCCTTTGCCTCTGTGGTCCTTGGTCTCTCTTCTTTGGGGTAGTAAGTCATGAATATTTTGATATTAGTTTTAATGGCAAGGGGGATTCAGTATAAAAAAGGAAACATTAAATATTTCAAAATATTACCCTTAAATATACCTCCATAATCTTCCTTTCAAGCTTTAGTTCTCTTCATTTTGGGGATGAAAGAGCTTAAATAAGACATATAAATCTTTCTCCCCCAAATGAGTATTCCCTCAAACCACAACCCAAAAGAACAGTCTACATCAACATTACAAAAAGTAAAAGAACAATTATTTTTGGAAGCCTGGGGAGGTGGTAGAGTAGGAGGATCCTAAGCTCACCTTGTCCCACAGATACACCTTAGACAATAGCCACATCAGTGCAACTAACCCAGATAACAATCCAGAGACTGGCAGAACAGCCTCTCCACTGTTAATTGCAAAGAATAAACCACATCAAAAAGGGTAGGAGGGGTGAAGATGCAGTTGGGAAACAAACTCTCAGTGAGACTAACCACAAACAGGAAGGACACCACAAGCACAGAGAAGGGAAAGGAAGAAATCCCACACCAGGTCCCCTAGACCTGGGGGACCTGCACTGGGAAGACAAGTCCCCAAGACATTTGGCTTTGAAAATCAGTGGGGCTTAACTTTATGAGTATGGACAACCAGCAGAGCTTAACTCTGGGCACTTTAAAAAACAGTGGGCTTAGCCCTGGGAGAGTTAGGAGGATGTTAAAAACTGGGTCCAAGCCCTTAAAAAGACAGCATAACAAACAAACCCATCCAAGATACAGCATAGAAGTAGCAGTTTGAAACGTGCCTGGGGTACACAGGAAGGAGATTTATTTACTAATCTGAGAGCCATGCTCCCTGGAAGGGCAGGGATCTTTAGAAGACTTCTCCAAGAACAAAAGAACTGAAAGATGCCATCAACCCCTCCCCAGCCTGGAAAGCAGGATACTTGCAGAACCAGCAAGAACACTTTCCACCTTGCTTGCTAACATCTGTTTCCTGCCTCCATCTTCTGTAGACTCACCCTATCCAACACACCCCACTTGGCAGGAGTAACTCCAGAGTGGCTCCTGATATGTATCATTCTGCAAGCAGCCCTGACAGTGACTAGTGTCCCTCCAAAGTGACTCCTGCCCCAGGGAGAGGGGAAGATAACTCTACACATCAATTTGACTGGAGCCCTGGCAGTGGACTGGGGGCAGATATCTGATCTAACTGCTGGTCCCATGCACCAACAAAAACCTCAGAGAAGGCAACACAAGGAGAGAGCCCTGTAGTTTGGTGTGATTGCAGCCCAGGAAACATCAGCCCCAGTAAGCATCTGGTCTGAATCAACTACAAATGCAATGCAGCCCCTGGCTGGCCCCTTTACAGCACAGGGACCAAACCGTGTCCACAATAGATACAGCGGGCCTTGTAGCTAACTGGAATGAAGGCAAATGTGGCTCAGACACAACAGTAGGGTACATACAATACACAGGGGACATGCCTAAAGTGCCTGGTTTTAGAGAACAAGGAACACTGCACTACAGGAAACTATAGGACCTCTTCTTAAAAGTAGAACACTACTTTTAAGATCAGAAGATGTAGCTGATTTCCTAATACACAGAAGCCAACATGGAGAGTTAGACAAAATGAGGAGATGGAGGAATATGTCCCAAATGAAAGAACAGGAAAAATCACAGCAAGAAAGCTAAATGAAATGGAAAGAAGAAATGTGCCTGGTCGAGAATTCAAAGTAATAGTCTTAAAGATACTGACTGGACTTGAGAAAAAACTAGAGAATTTCAACAAGAAGATAGACCACATAAAAAAGAACCTAGTAGAGATGAAGAGCCCAATAACTAAATACAATAGAGGGAATCAATAGATTAGAGGAGGCAGAAGAATGGATCAGCGAGCTGGAAGACAAAGTAATGGAAAACAATCAGATGAACAGCAAAAAGAAAAAAGGAACAATAAAATAAAAAAGAATAGGTTAAGGGGCGCCTGGGTGGCTCAGTCGGTTGAGTATCTGACTTGGGCTCAGGTCATGATCTTGTGGCTGTGAGTTCGAGCCCCACCTCGGGCTCTATGCTGACATCTCAGAGCCGGGACCTGCTTCGGATTCTGTGTCTCCCTCTCTCTCTCTGCCCCTCCCCCACTCATGCTCTGTCTCTCTCTGTCAAAAATAAATAAAAGTTAAAAAAAAAATTTTTTTAAAGAGTAGGTTAAGAGAACTCAGCAACTTCATCAAGTATAATAACATATGAATTATAGGGACCCCAGAAGGAGAAGAGAGAAAAAAGGCACAAATAAGGAGAAATAATGGCTGGAAACTTCCCTAATCTGGGGAATGAAACAGACACCCAGATCCAAGAGACACAGAGAGCCCCCCAAAAAATCACCCCAGGGACATCCACACCAACATACATAGTAATTAAATGGCAAAAAGTAATGACAAATAAAATTTAAAAGTAGCAAGAGGGGTGCCTGGGTAGCTCAGTCAAGTAAGCATCCAACGCTTGATTTCAGCTCAGGCAATGATCTCACATTTACGGATGCAAGCCCCACATCAGACTCCGTGCTGAGTGTGGAGCCTGTTTGAGATTCTCTCTCTTCCTCTGCCCTTCCTCTGCTCATGTGTGCTCTCTCTCTCTCTTTCTCTGTAAATAAATAAAATCAAAACACTAAAAAAATAAAAACAATAAGAAAAAAGAAAACAGTTACATAAAAAAGAAGGCCCATAAGGCCATGAGTCGATTTGTCAGCAGAAATTTTGCAGGCCAGAAGGGAGTGGCAAGATATTTTCAAAGTGCTGAAGGGAAAAAAATCTGCAACCAAGAATATTTTATCCAGTAAAGCTATCATTCAGAAAGGAAGAAGAGATAGTTTCCCAGAAAAACAAAAGTCAAAGGAGTTCATCACCACTAAACCAGCCTCATAAATTAAAGGGAATTCTTAGAGTGGAAAGAAAAGGCCACAACCAAGAGTAAGGAAACTAGAGAAAGGAAAAAATTTCACAGGTAAATCAAAACATATTAAAAGCAATAAATTAATCACTTTTAAAACCATATGGAAATTAAAGTACACAAGCAGTAACATCAGTTACATCTATAAATATCTATATTTATAAAAATCAGTCAAAGGATTCGCAAAACCAAAGGATGTAAAGTGACATCATATACATAAAATGTGCGAGAGGGTGACTAAAATTTAGTGCTTTCGGAATGGGTTTAGACTTCAGTGACCATAAAGTTAATATACCCTGCTATATGCATAGGGTGTTATATATCAACCTTATGGTAACCACAAATCAAAAAGTTACATAGATATGCAAAAAATAAAGAGAACGGAATCTAAGCATATCACTAAAGAAAGCAATCAAATCACAAGGGAAAAGAACAAGGGAAGAAAGGAACACAGAAGAACTGCAAAAACAACCATAAAACAAGTAACAAAATGGCATTAAGTATATACCTATCAATAATCACATTGAATGTAAATGGACTAATCGCTTCTCGGCCTTTTGGCTAAGAGCAAATGAATGTAAATGGACTAAATGCTCCAACCAAAAGAGTTAGGGTGACTGAATAGATAAAAAAAAATGAAGATTCATCTACATGTTGCCTACAAGAGACCCATTTCAGATTTAAAGAAACATGCAGATTGAAAATGAAGGAATGGAAAAACATTTATCATGCAAATGGAAGTGAAAATAAAGTTGGGGTTACAACTTTGGAGTATTACCTTGTTGGACAAAATAACCTTTAAAACAAAGACTGGAGCAAGAAGGGCACTATATAATGATAAAGGGAATGA
Source organism: Prionailurus viverrinus (assembly GCF_022837055.1). Taxonomy (NCBI): domain Eukaryota; kingdom Metazoa; phylum Chordata; class Mammalia; order Carnivora; family Felidae; genus Prionailurus; species Prionailurus viverrinus. Next base: position 38,111,668 of record NC_062578.1, on the reverse strand, counting down.
TTCAACAAGAAGATATAACAATGTAAATCAATATTTATGAACCCAACAGGAAAGCACCCAACTATGTAAAGCAACTACTAACAGACAGAAAATTATTAACGAAATAATTAATAGCAATATAAGAGTGGGGAACTCTAAAACCCTGCTCACATCAATGGATTGATCATTCAGACAGAAAATCAATAAGGAAACAGTGGCTCTGAATGACACACTGGATCAGATGGATCTAACACATATATTCAGAACATGCAATCCCAAACAGCAGAATTCATATTCTTTAATGGGCACATGGAGCATTCTCAAGAATAGATCACATGCTAGGCCACAAAACAAGCCTCAATAAATTAAAAAACAACTGCAGTCTGGGCGCCTGCGTAGCTCAGTTTGTTAAGTGTCCGACTTTGTCTCAGGTCATGATCCCGCATTTCGTGAGTTCAAGCCCCACGTCGGGCTCTGTGCTGACAGTTCAGAGCCTGGAGCCTGCTTCGGATTCTATGTCTCCCTCTCTGCTCCTCCTCCATTCACACTGTCTCTGTCTCTCTCTCAAAAATAAAGATTGAAAAAAAATTTATAAAAAAAAAAGACTGCAGTCATATAACATATCTTTTCTAATCATAAAAGTTTGAAACTAGAATCAGTCACAAGAAAAAAATCTGAAAAGAACACAAGTACATGGAGGTTAAATAACATACTACTAAACAATGAATGCATAAACCAAAAACTTAAAGAGGAAATTAAAAAAATACATGGAGACAAATGAAAATGAAGTACAATGGTCTAAAATCTTTGGGATGCAGCAAAGGCTGTTCTAAGAGTGAAGATTACAGCAATACAAGCCTCCTTCAAGGGACAAAAAAAAAATCTCAAATAACCTATGGTTACATCTAAAGGAGCTAGAAGAAAAAGAACAAATACATCCAAAAGCCAGTAGAAGGAAGGAAATAATAAAGAATAAAGTAGAAATAAATGAAATAGAGTATAAAAAACCAATAGAACAGATCAATGAAATCAGGAGGTGGTTCTTTGAAAAGGTCAACAAAAATAATAAACCTTTAGCCAGACTCATAAAAAAAAGAGAGAGAGGAGAGTGAGAGAGAGGACTTAAATAAACAAAGTCAGAAATGAAAGAGGAGAATTAACAACCAGCACCACAGAAATACAAACCATTACAAGAAAATATTATGAAAAACTATATGCCAATGACAAACTGGACAACCTAGAGAAAATGGATAAATTCCCAGAAATATATAACCTTCCGAAACTGAATCAGGAGGAACTAGAAAATTTGAACAGATCAATTACTAGCAATGAAACTGAGTCAGTAATCAAAAAACTCGAAACAAACAAAAGTCCTGACCAGATGGCTTCACAGGTGAATTCTATAAGCATTTAAAGACAAGTTAGTATCTATTCTTTTCAATCTATTGCAAAAAATAAAAGGGAAAAGCTTCCAAATTCACTCTATGAGGCCAGCATTACCCTAATATAAAACCAGACAAAAACATTACAGAAAAAGAAAACTACAGGACAATATCTCTGATGAATATAGATGTAAAAATCCTCAGCAAAATATTAGCAAACCAAATCCAACAATGCATTAAAAAAATCATTCATCGTGATCAAGTGAGATTTGCTCCAAGGATGCAGAAGCGGTTTGATATTTGCAAATTAATCAGTGTAACATATCACATTAACAAGAGTATAAAAACCATACAATCATTTCAATAGATGCAGAAAAAGAATGTGACAAAGTGCTACATCCATTCATGATAATTACCCTCAAAAAAGTAGGTTTAGAAGGGAGTACACCTCAGCATAGTAAAGGGCATATATGAAAAACCCACAACTAACATCATACTCAATAGTGAAAATCAAAGCTTTTCTCTTAAGATCAGGAGTAAGATAGGGACGTCCACTCTCACTACTTTCATTTATCATAGTACTGGAAGTCCTGACCTCAGAAATTAGACAAGAAAAGAAATAAGAGGTATACAAATTGGTAAGAAAGAAGTAAAACTTTCACTATTTGCAGATGACATGACACTATATTTAGAAAATTCTAAAATTCCACCAAAAAAACCCCTACTAGAATTGATAGGAATTCAGTAAAGTTGCAGAATACAAAATCAATATACAGAAATCTGTTGAATTTCTACACTAATAATGAAGTGCCAGGAAAAACAATTAAGAAAACAATCCAATTTACAATTATACCAAAACAAATAAAATGCCCAGGAATAAACTTAACCAAGGAAAGATCTGTAGTGTGAAAACTATAAAACAGTGATGAAAGAAATTGAAAATGACATAAGCAAACAGAAAGAGATTCCATGCTCATGGATTGGGAGAACCAATATTGTTAAAATCGCATACTACCGAAAGCAATCTACAGATTTAATGTTACCCCTATCAAAATACCAACAGTATTTTTCACAAAACTAGAACAAATAATCATAAAATTTGTATGGAACCACACATGCGCACACACACACACACACACACACACACACACACAAACCAAATAGCCACAGAAATCTTGAAAAAGAGGAACAAAACTGGAGGTATCACAATTCCAGAATTTAAGATACACTAAAAAGCTATACTAATCAAAACAGTATGATACCAGCACTACATCAGACACATAGATCAGTGGAACAGACAGAGAGCCCAGAAATAAACCCATGATTATATGGCCAATTATTCTTTAACAAAGCATAATGAGAAAAAGACCTTCTCCTCAACAAACGATGTTAGGAAAACTGGACAACTGCATGCAGAAGAATGAAACTGGACCACTGTCTTACACCATACACAAAAACAAACTCAAAATGGGGCACCTGGGTGGCTCAGTCGATTAAGCGTCTGACTTCAGCTCAGGTCATGATCTCACAGTCCGTGAGTTCGAGCCCCGGGGCTCAAATTTGAAATTTTGGCTTCTTAGATAACAATGGCTAGGTATCTACCAGGAAAGTATTCCTTATTTTTTTTTTTGTAAGTTTATTTATTTGTTTTGAGAAAGAGAGAGTGCATGCATGCTCACACAAGTCAGGTAGGGGTAGCGAGAGCGAGAGCGAGAGTGAGTAAGAGAGAGAGAGAGTCCTAAGCAGGCTCCATACTGTCAGCACAGAGCCCAATGAGGGGCTCGAACTTATGAACCATGAGATCATGACCTGAGATGAAATCAAAAGTAGGACACCTAGCCAACCCAGCCACCCAGGCACCCCTATCAGAAAAGTATTGTTACAACTATTTAGAATAAAATGACTTCTGGTTTATTCATTTTGCTATATATGTGACTTATGCAATCTTATAATAAGATAGTCCACTGAAAGTACAAATATTATTTGTTGAGATTACTGTCTCCAAACATTCAGAGTTCTAAAATTTTATTTCAATTTGATCAAAACCCTTTTCTTCCTTTTTAACAACATCAGAAACAAAAATTATTTTCATCCTCAAAGTATGACCCTTAACTTTTAATTTTTCCACTTCACCAAATGCAACCCCCACCCTACACTGTCCATTTAAAAATATTCAACATAAACATGTTCTCATTTGAAGTGATACTTTACTAGCAGAGTTAATGAGATGTGTCAAGCAGAAGAGCTTCTAAATAATGATAATTACCCAACTCTCAACTGTGTTCCTATCACACGACATATAAAACTTATATAAAAAAATGTGAGCTGTTCTTTAAGCTTCAGACTAAAGTATACTTTACCTGATGTTTTCACTACCATGTCATTCTTACTTAAGCATATTATTACAGACAGTCCCCAACTCACAACCTTTCGGCTTAATGATTTTTTGACGTTATCACGGTGGAAAAGCAATATGCGTTAAGTAGAAACTGCGCTTCGAATTTTGAATCAGCAAGTCAGGCTGCAGTTTTCAGTCAGCCAGGTGGTCACGAGGGTAAACAACCAATAACACCTACAATGATTCTGTACCCATACTGAACTTTTTTCAGTTTCAGTTCAGTATGCAATAAATTACACGAGATATGTAACACTTTATAATAAAATAGACTTTGTGTTAGACTATTTTGCCCAACGGTAGGCTAATGTAAGTGTTCTGAGCACATTTAAGGTAGGCCAGGTTAAGCTATGATGTCCAGTAGGTTAGATGTATTACATGTGTTTTTGACTTATGATATTTTCAATTTATGGGTTTATAGGAATGTAACTCCATGATAAACCCAAGGAAATCTGTATTTAAAAGATAGATACTGAAATACAAGTACAGGAGACTTCTTTAAATGAGTGTCCATCTTGAGGATGGCAAGAACTTTCTCATTCTTGCTTTCTATTTAAAGCTACTTTCCTCCCTCTGTATTTTACCTCTTCTACTTAGGGACAACCATGGAGCTCCTACTTCCATCAGACAGTGGTTATTTGGGTAATGGCAAAACCTGCTCATCACCCAAATTGTCCAGGTGATGATGGCATTTAGAATCCATCTGACACAGATGACCCACACCTTAAGAATGAAAGATACTCAGGAGGTAACTGCCTGTCTTCTGCCTCCTCTTTATTACTCGAGGGGAAGATCCCACACAATCCCCTGGCATTCTAATCTCTGACAATCCAAAGGCAAGAAATACTTTGCATTTATCCTAAATTTGTCCCCATGAATATGTTCTCTCAACGTGCCTTTCATGGATATAGATAATTGCTCATTTCCTCCTTCAGGAATTTGTTGTGGTCCACTGTAGCAGGTTGCTCACTAATCATCAAAAAAGAAAAAAAAAAGATCCTTTAGATTGCATGGAGACTACTACTTGGTTTCTTCTTTTATTAAACTTAGGACACAAATTTTGAATTTTATTTCAGTATCTGTATGTCAATAAGTTGTATATATCCTTGGCTCTTTCTGAATAATTACTCAAACTTTTATATCCCAACTCAGTTGTAAGGTCCAGAGTTACACAGAATACTCTGAAATATTTATATGTAACATTCCAATACATTTCTTTCCTAACTGCTGAATATACAGTATTTCACATGATGATGGTAACATTAATTCATACTTTATACTGTGTTAGGGTCTGGGCTTTGTATTGTAGGTGCTTAACAAAAGGTTAAGAAAAAGAATAAATCAACTAATGTGATTTCCATATTCCCAAGCTTATAAATTATCTATGAATCATTCCATGTTCAACAGTAATTTTCAAATCACAATTTTTGTTAACAATATCCAGTTGTTCCATCCAGTGAGAAGATGATGGTACGGCATAATGGCTAAGCATGGGGACAAGGGGTTGGCCAGTGTTCTGCCCAAGTGTGAATCCCAGCTCTGTCACTCAGTAATGTGTGACTGTGCAAGATATGTAAAGTCCCCCTTAAAAAAACCCACACCACTGAGTTGTGAACGCTTGTGAAAGCCTCTTAGCATGGCCACTGCCAAAGAGTAAGCTTTCAATAAATGTTGGCATGGTGGCATGGGCTGAATGTTTGTGTCCTCCCAAAACTCGTATGTTAAGACTGTAAGCCCCAATATAATGGTATTAGGAGGTAGGATCTTTGGGATCTTTGGAAGAACCTATGAATGAGATTAGTACCCTTACGAAAGGGACTCCAGAGAGTGTCCTAGCCCTTCTTCTGCCATGTGAGGGCATAGCAAATGGGCTCTCACTGACAATAAATCTGCCAGCACCATGATCTCAGACTACCCAGCCTTTCAGAATTGTGAGAAATAAGTTTCTGTTGTTTATAAGCCACTCAATCTATTGCATTGATTTGTTATCTCAGCCCAAATTGACTATAAGACACATAGCATCACCCCTCTGGTGGGGGCAGGATTTCAACTTTCTGATTGTTCAATGACTAAAAGGAGGAGTATCACCCTTTCAGAGGTTAGAGTTTAGGTAATGGTGTCCGATTGAATGAGAATGCATCTTTGTCAAAAGGCTACTGTTTCTCTTTTGGGTTCCCTCCCTCTTATTCTCACTCGGCTCACTCTCTGCTTCCATGAATTCTGTGAAAGAAATCACATTCTATGTGCTGTTTCCTGATCTCACATCCATTCCTATCCCAGCCTATGCTGCTTTCTTCACTGCTCCAAGCACATGGTCGCCCGTCAATACTGTGAACTTGGGTCTTTCTCCCCTGCTATTCTGCCAAACTTGTACTCATGCTCTGTACGACATCTGCCTTCACTCCCCTTACTGCAAAGCTGCAGAGTGCTGTTGGAGAAACCAACAATACTGCAGACTGTGCTTCTGTGTGTGTGTGTTCTCCCACCTTACCCAGTAAACAATCCTTTTACACACCTCAGTGAGTTTCCTCTCCAATTCTTCACAGCAGCATTTCATCTCAAATACTCTTCTTTTCAATGTCCCTGACATTCCTCTGCCAATCTTGTTCTCAACACACACTGGACCAGCAAATTGACATTTCTAGTTAAAGTAGAAATTTGTCATTTGAGAGAATGCATGCCTGAACACAGATATAAGGCCGTTTTTCCGCAAATCGAGATTCTCTAAGTCAGTTTCTTGGTGGTGGGCAGGATCTGTTTCAGAATCATGGTGGAAAGGTCTCTAGGTTGCTCCCTGTCTACGGCTGGTGCTCCTGGAACACCCACAGTAGGAAGAGCTCTTGCATCTAAAGGAGTCAGTCAAGCCTGCATCATAGGTTAAGATTAGATCAAGAGAACTAGTTCTGCAAGGAAAATGAAACAATCTGCAATCCATTTTAGGATGTGCCTTTGGGTGAGATTCATCTGCTCCAATTCCCTGGTGCCTCATTTCCGTGCCAATCAGAAGGCACCCATTTCTTGACAATTTTGCTGTTTTCTTTCTTCTGGCACATTTGATCAGCTAATATTGAAAGCTCTCCCATCTGTGAGCCGTCAATAGCTTTACCATCACAAGTGTCTCCCAGGCCAGGCAGCTGTCGAAGCCTATTTAACAGCTCACAACATTGACTGGATTTGGCAGGAACTTACTTGGGAAGTACTGAACCAAAAGGCTAGCTGGTGTTTCATTTGATTAACTGAAAATCTAGACATTCATTTTACTGACCATGTTCCCAGAAGCAAGCAGCTGTGGTCAAGGACCCCTGTTCAGGGTTTCTGAGCTGAGCCAAGACATTCACTCCTTGACAACAAAGGCACGCTGGGAGCAGCCTATCAGAGCTTGGGAGTGAAGGAATGTTCTGGCTAATGAGTGCCAGACAAACATCTTTGATATGTATTGAGTTCTTCAGTTCAACTAAATACATTTATTCTTTTGCTGCTGAAGAAGGGGCTTGCTGTGCTCAAAGTCCCCAAACTGTCCAAAAGATCTGAACCACTCTCCGACAGATACTTGCCGGGATTACTGCAGTATCTTCTAATCAGTTTTCCTGCTTCCTCCCTTGCACCCATTTTCTGGAGTGGTATTTTTAAAAGGCAGATCTGTTCATGCCATTGGACTGCCTAAACTTTTCTCATGGTTTCCATCATGCCTCAAATAAAACCCATGTTTCTTATCCTGACTTACAAGGACCAGCCAATCTGCCTAAGCTCACTTCCCATGATTCTTCCTCACCAGTGTACCAGGCTCACTGTTCTTCTTAACCCTGAGCATGCTGAGTTCATGGGTGGCTTCGGAACTTTATGCTTGCTATTTATGCCCTCTGCCTGGAATGCCCAGAATAATTTCCTCAGTTAAACTTTCCTAATGTCATTGAAAACGAATTGGTACAAATAAACAGAATTTGAATGAGTGTATGTTTATTTAGCCTGCTTTCTGGGACATACAAGCACAAACAGAGCTTTCTGTCTCACCTACCATTCTTGGAACATATTAACATTATATCCATGGTTGTCACATTTTTTTTATACTAGAAATTATGCTCTTCTGGGGCACCTGTGTGGCTCAGTCAGTTAAGTGTCTGACTTCGGCTCAGGTCATGATCGCATGGTGTGTGAATTCGAGCCCTGCATTGGGCTCTGTGTCGACAGTGTGGAGTCCACCTGGGATTCTTTCTCTCTCCCTCTCTCTCTAAAAGTAAATAAATAAAACAAAAGAAATTATGCTATTCATTTATGTAAGAAACTGGCATATAGTATCATATAGTATCTATATGCCAGTGGTCTAGTTCATAGCTAAAGACTTTAATAGGTTAAATTCCAACTACCACTGTGGATCTTTAAAAATTTTTTTCTTTTTGAAAGAGAGAGAAATAGAGCATTAAGTGGGGGAGGGGCAGAGAGAAGGGGAGACATGGAATCCGAAGCAGACTCCAGGCTCTGAGCTGTCAGCACAGAGCCTGACATGGGGCTCAAACTTGTGAACCACGAGATCATGACCTCAGCTGAAGTGGGACACTTAAATAATATTTTAAGATCCAGAGAGGTAGATGGAGGGGTGCCTGGATGGCTCAGTTGGTTAAGGCTCTAACAACTCAATCCTGGATTTTAAGGTAAAGGATAAGCTGCTATCAGAAAAAGCCCCAAATATACAATGACTTAAATGAGGTAAATGTTTATTTCTCTGTCTTGTAATAGTCCAATGTAGCCTAGTGGGTCAACTCTTCTCTATAAGGGTATTCAACAATGCAGATTTCCTCCATATTAAATGTTCTGCTGATCCTTAGGGCTCATTCCTCCCCTATGAAGTCAAATTGGCTCATAGCCATATCTAAGGTGTAAGACCTTAGCCATATCTAAGGTCCCAGACAAAAAAAGAGGGAAAGTAATTTCCTTTTAATCAAGTGGTGTTGATTACTTTCCATTACTGCTGATCACTTTCCACAGAAGCACTAAGTCCTCTGGCCACACCTAGATGCAAGGGGGCTGGGAAACATAGACTCTACCTGGGCAACCAAATCCAAATAACAATGGAAGAACAGACTGTGGGGGCAACTAGCTGTCTTCCATACTCATGTAGGCAGTGCTACCTTTGATGAGTAAACGATTAATTGACACAATGATTATACTCTTCTCTCTCATCCAGCACTGATCTACTAGATAAATGCAAGAAAGGAATAACAGAGACCAAAATATTATCTTTATTACTTACAAAGTCCAGGGTGGAGGATATGGCTTTGTGTATGTTAACCACAGGAGCTTTACAATGCTGAATTGCAGGAGAAGACACACATCATCAAGTTTAAGGCAGCACTGAACCAAGGCAACTCTTCCTTGTGGTGGGGAAGAGTGTGACCTTGAAGGAGCAGGAGAACATATTCTCTCTGTAGGCAGATTGTTCCCAAAAGGAAGGGTGGCTGGAATTCAGCCAATTATTCTTAATTTTTTTTTAATGTTTATTTATTTTTGAGACAGAGAGAGACAGAGCATGAACGGGGGAGGGTCAGAGAGAGAGAGGGAGACACAGAATCTGAAACAGGCTCCAGGCTCTGAGCTGTCAGCACAGAGCCCGACGCGGGGCTCCATCTCATGGACCGCAAGATACTTAAGATAAGCTAACATATACTTAAGATAATGACCTGAGCCGAAATTGGACACTTAACCGACTGAGCCATCCAGGCGCCCCTCAGCCAAGTATTCTAATGCTCAGTTGTTCTAATCAAATTTACTAAGTACGTTATTAGTTCCACCTCTCCTGAGGTGGTGTGAGTGAAGGAGTGGAGACAGACTGGCATGCATTCTCTCCAAGGAGGAAATCACACATCTGAGTGCAATTAAACTAAACTAGATATCAATGCATTTCTAAAATCCCCAGTTCTCTACCACCCACCAGTCTAAAGTCTTGTGTCTAAAGCCAATCCCCCCTCCAAAGCTCCATGCTGTATCTCTGCTCGTACTAATTTCTGTGGCATAGATTTTTCCCTCTTGCTTTTCTCTAAGATTTTTTTCCCACTGACTTCCCCTCCACAAGCAAATGAACCCATATCTTTCCCATGTTAAAGAAAAACTTCTTTCAACCTTGGATTCTCTTCTAGCTGTAGTTTAATGTCTGCTCTTACCTTCATAAATAAGCCTCTTGAAAGAGTACTCTGAATTCAATTCTTCATTTTCTGTTCACTCCTTAACCCACAGGAATCTGATTTCTGCCACCACCACTAACTGAAATTGTTCTTACTAATTTCCAAATTAAATGGATGTTAGCCAGTCTTTATCTCACTTGACCCCTCACAGATTAATATCCTTGACCACTCTATTTTTTGAAAGTCTTCGCCCCCCCCCCAAGGTTTCCATGACAATCATTTCTGTTTCTTTTTTATTTCCTTAAGAAGTGTCTTCATTCTCTCCACTCTGTAAATGTTGGTATTCCCCTGGAATTCGTCTTTGATCTTCTCTTCCCTCATTACACACACACTCCTTGGGTAAGCGTCTAAATCACCAATATACTAATCACCAATACACAATGATTCCCAAATTACACCACTAGCCTAGCTCTCTCTCCTAAGCATCATACCAAATACCCAATTACTAGATATCTTTCCAGGGATGCCCCTCAATTCAGCATGTCCAAGCTAAATTCATTAGCTTCTACCTCGACCTGGACATTAACATTCCCCAGTCACCCCGGTCGGGAACCTGCGAATCATCTCCCATTTCACCCACTTCTTTAAAAATCTCATTTAATTCTATATAAAAATTACACTCAAACCAACCCCTTCTTCCTTTGTTATCATTATCTCATGTAGGTCCAGACCTCATCCATATTCATCTGTACCTACTGCTTCGGCGCCTGGGCTTTCTGTTCTGGCAGGGATAAGGATCCTTCGTACCACTGCCGGAGCGATTGTTCTCAGCCATGATTTAAATCCTAAATATTAGTCAACAATTATAAAGTAACTGTCTTGACAATATCTTTTGTTTCTAATAATTCCAGCTGCACCCTTGCGCCAAACTCCCAATCTTCCCAAAATTTGCCTTCTATGCTTCTATGAGGCTGAAGACTCCTAGAGAAAAATAATGCAATGAACAAATTGACTTCCTTACAAATTTATGGCCTCTGTTCAGCAATTGTTTTTTGTTCCCTCCTCACTGTTTCCCCATAACATCCACTGGGAATCGGTAATACTTTCCTCAGAATCCTGACATAATCACCACTTACGTCACCTCTGACAGGTAATATGGCCTCCATCAGAGGAGGGGAGAGAACATCAACCCAATTGAGATTTTTGTTTTAGAGTAGTTAATGCTAACATATACTTAAGATAAATTAGGTAGCAGGACCCTGTCTAAATCTCTACTAGATTGTGAAATACCATCAGGATGGAAAATAACTTAACTTCACAATAAAGTCTAAGTTTCCTCACATAATATGTAAGGTCCTTCATGACTCTGCTCCTGCTTGTCTCTGGCTATCCCTGGGTATTCCCCACCTGCAACCTACCAAACCACATCCTCCACAAGAAACTACTTGGAGTAGCCTTTGCATAGACTATTTGCTCAGCCCAGATTAGATAATGGAATGACACTTTTGAAGCTTCCAGGACTTTACCTAATTTTAGATCAAAGTGATCATTGTGATCACATAAACCAAAGTAACAAAATGGTGTTCAGTGCTACATAGAGTTCCCTATAGCAACACTGCCCAACCCCCACAGAACCACATACATACCCAACACCCTAGACTCAAAAAAAGCTGGGGCAGCTTCAAAGGAGTTATCATTTAAACATATTTTAACCATAACTCTATTCTATTTTTTTTAAGTTTATTTTTAGAGAGAGAGCACATGACCATGAGGAGGGGAAGGGCAGAGAGAAAGATTTCCAAGCAGGTTCCACGCTCTATGCTGAGCCTGACTTGGGGCTCCATCTCATGACTGTGAGATCATGACCTGAGCCTCGAGATCATGACTGAAGCCAAAAACCAAGAGTCAGACACTTAACCAACTGGGCCATACAAGCTCCCCTATTTTTTACTTTGTACGTAAGCTCTATTCAGGGCTTAAACTCATGACTCTGAGACCAAGAGTCGCATACTCCACCGACTGAGCCAGCCAAACGCCTCACCATAATTCTATTCTAAAGCAAGATAATAAATGCTAAATTCATTGTTTCTGTTTTCTTCTCCACTTACTCTGTGATGTGAGGTGTGAAGAAGTCTGGTCCTGTGTTAGTTCTGGGAGAAGATAAAAATGTTACAGTGACTTGAAACAAAATCTGACTAAAACTGTATTAATTTTATTATATAGGAGGCTATAAAATAATTTTAAATATCATTGCTATAGGATACATATTGCAACCAACACCAGTTAAAAAAAAAAAAAAAGTCCTGAAATGCCATTTTAGGATCTGACATAAAAAAAACCTGACAGAGTTTTTGGAGCATTTTCCTAGTATGCTTTTGCCACACACAAGAAAATAGCATTTCCAGTATTATAGTACATATTAAATCAGATTAGCATCCCCTCATTACCTTTCTGTCTCCTCTAATCAACTGCATATTCCTGGAAGGCACGGTCTTTGTATCTCCAGAGTAGAACAGTCTTAAACCCCATTAATGAATAATGAATGAAAGCTCCTGGAGCTTCCAGGGTCAAGGTTAAGAGTACTTAATCATGTAATTAGTACTTCAAAAGGCATGGGAAATTGTGTCACATGCTGAATTTTACAGCCCAAGTGACTGGCAAGGTGTCACAACAGTACTTTACTCCTCTCAGGTGTTCACCCTCTGTTCCTTCATTTCTGTGTGAAATTTATTATTTTTTGGTTTGTATTTTCCTTTTTCCTCTCTCCTGTTTTTATCCCTCCTCCATACAGCTGTTCCTTATGGAAATAAATTACATTTAGATGTTTATTGAATAAACTTGAGTTTTCCTGGACTAAATATTATGTTTCATGAACAACTTTTTCTCAGAACGAGTCTGTCTAGATTGCTTTGACTTCTTAGGTCTTTATTATTTTGACAATGTTCATTAAGAGGTACTTAATATGAAATACGGTAAGTATATTTTTTAAAAGCACATAGTGTATTAATAAGATATTATCACTGTCTCCTACTCTCTTCATTTTCCTCCTTAAAGAAATAGAATAATATGTATGAGGCAGAAACAGAAATGGACTTTTTAAGTTCTACTTCTTGATTATACATAAGGTATAATTTGCTGGAAATTCAGTAACTCAAGAAATTAATAGTCATTTTGGTATCTATACTTAAACACTAAAAAGTGCTTTATATAAGGTACCTTAAGTAAGTGGACTTCATGAAAATTATCTGAAATAGAAACACCACTTTGAACCAAGAGTTACTTGTGGACCACATGTAAATTCAAAAATGGGTTCTACCATCATTAACATATATACAAACTTTTATGCAGTAAAAGCTATTATACTGCCAGATTGGGTACAGATCTGCGTGCTACTTTATGTCACAAGTTAGAGGTGTGTGTTTTAGAGCTGAGTTTCAGATATCTTTTACAATGTATTTCAGCTATAGTGATATTTCTTTTTCCTTTGTCTTTCTAATGAAATATAAGAACCGCTGAAGCATAAGCCTAAAATCATCTTGAACATCAATGGCTATAGTCACTCCAATAGATAGCATACACGTTAGTCTTCTAATGGTCTGTGACTACAAACATGGAGGCGATCCAGTGGGTAAAGTAGCTTTACAGTTAATGATCAGTGTCTGGAAAAAAATTCCTGAATGTTTTATCCATTCATTTAACAGATGCTTATTAAATACAGGCTAGGCCAGGTGATGGGTGCTAGGAATTCAGTAGTGAGCAAAGCAGAGTAGTCTCTTGCAACTCCTGGAGTTTACAGTCCAGTTGAAATGCAAATTTTTACGAAGAAATTATTAGAGGTCTATGAAAGGAGGATGGCCATGGGGTTAAGGACACATAAATCCCAGTCTGAGGGGTCAGCAATGAACAAAACATATACGTATGAGATTTAATTTCCCCAACCTCATCATTTATGCACATGATAATATCTCTTGAGTTAATGTTGGCTAAACACTACTCTTTGGAGGAGGTGAAGAAACACTCACCTGAAATACCCTTCTCAATGCTGCTCTAAATAAAAGTTATAGTCAAGGGCACAATGTAAATGTTATTCAATAGGGAAAAAAAAGTCTACTCAGTGCCTACTAAGTGCTAGAGAATAAGACAAACATGTCTCAGCCCTTAGGAAGCTTCCAATCTAAGAAAAGATAGCTGTGAAAGAACAACAAAACTTGACGAGCGTCTCAAGAGGAGAAGCTGAGGGAAGTTATAATGAAGAAGTAAAGCCAGTCAGCCAGTAGCAGAAGACTTCAGAGAGATTTGAAGATAAGTAAATAGCTCTGACTTTGGCATCTTCAGGGTTCTGTGAGAATCTCAATTTCACTGCTCTGCCTCAAACAGTGTGTCCTTTCACCTGATTTTTTCTTAAAATGCCCCCCAACACATATACCCTCCCCGGTGTTGAATGGCCTAGGACTTGGTAACTCAGGTAAGATCATCTCTAAGTTTAAGAGAAAAAGATTCTTTTACCCTCGGTGCTCTTATAATTAAACTTTTCTTTCCTCCCTTCTTACTATTAACAAAGTAGCAAGACTCTTAAAGCAAAAATGCGAGTGTAGGCCTAGGCCAGAGAAGTCAAAGAGACCTCTTTGCTTTCTTTTCATGTAGGCTTTAGGCCAACAGCACAAAAGGAGTCCTTGTAGAAATCTATGACTCAGCCTTGCTCACTAGGGCTCTGGGTTAATGCCAGAGACTTATTGTAAAGAATGTGCGTGTGTGTATGCTTACACTTTTCCACTGGTCCCCAAGGAATCAGAAGATGGCTGATTTATTTTTCACAGACTTTGGGGGGTCCCAAAAGAGCCTCTTTTTATCAAAGCTCTAACAGAAGACAAGAAGGCAACAAGACGTTGCTTTCTTTTAAGAAATGTACTCAATTACTTGAAATAGTTTTGTTGTTCCTTAGGCATAAAACACCATTCCACATTCACATTCTTTATCCCGCTTTAAGGATAGAGGAGGGAGGAGGGTTGATTGCACTGGCAGATCATAGAATACTAATTAAGCTGCTTTTTTCAAGGGCACAGTTTTCCAAGAGGCTATAGGTTACTGCAAGCCTCTCTGTTGCTGGCAGGATTGGGGGGGGGGGGGCACAGAAAGGTTATCCTCTCCCTAAGTTTGGGGCCCAACAAAGTTTACTTCAGCAACACACAGGGGAGCTAACAGGGTCCTCTGGCTTTCGCTCCATTTCCATTAATGCTCACTGAAGTCTCAGGGCTGGCTGCCTTTGAAGCTTGAAAGGAAGAGAGAGCAATCCTAGGAGCCTGCTTTCGCCTGAGGCTATTTAGGCCAAACAAGCTTAAGAAAAAGAAGCCTTTCATGTGTTCGGCCCAGTTTACTAGAGCTTTGTACTGTGGCTTGAAGCCAAATTCCCAACTAATAAAATTTTTCACTGTTGTTGTTTGGTTATTTTTGCCCTTGATTTTGCTTTATGAGAATATACCTCTCAGAAGTCTTGGGGAGGATATAATTACTTGAGGCAATTTCAGGGACATCCTTGGTACTGTCCGGCAAAACATCATTAAATAGTACCCTGACTCACTCGAATTTCTAAACAACGTAAGCAGGAAAAACTGATTAGAAGTAAAAATGCTATTTTTGTTTGCAGAATACAGTTTACTGGTGTTGGTGTCAGTAAAGGCCCTGATAAGAGGGTATACAGACCAATAAAACATTTACAAACCAGACCATGGAGTTCAACAAATCTTGAGGGTGAACCCAAGACCGCCCACACTGAACAAAGGGTGCCCATGCTAGTACACACACCTGTTCATCTGTTTTCTGGGGTTTCGAATTTGAGAGCTATCAAATGTTAAGAGAAACACAAATTATTTGAATACCGGTAATAAAATCAGGTCTACTGTGAGTCACACTGTGGCCACATTGAAATTGGGTGATGAACGGAACTACCAATCACCACACCGGTTTCCAAAAACCAATGCTCAAGACTTCTCATTGCACGTATGTTTAGAAACGGATATTACCTGCTGCTTGCAAGAGCATCCTGTAAATTCTGACTTTTGTATACTGAGTCTCAAAGATATCTGCCCAGATGGTTTCATCTGCTGTTTCTAGAAAGCCTGGGAGGTGGACAGGAGCCATGGCTATTCCCTTAGTTGAGTTCCTAGCTGCTCTCCTTATTCATCAGGGAGTTTGCACGTGTAATCTGGAAATGCGTATTAAATTTCACAGTGGTTTTTTTTTAAAAAATTTTTTGTAATGTTTTTATTTATTTTTGAGACAGAGAGAGAGACAGAGCATGAGCACGGGAGGGGCAGAGAGAGAGAGGGAGACACAGAATCCGAAGCAGGCTCCAGGCTATGATCTGTCAGCACAGAGCCCGACGCGGGGCTCGAACTCACAGACTGCGACATCGTGACCTGAGCTGAAGTCGGACACTTAACCGACTGAGCCACCCAGGTGCCCCAAATTTTACAGTGTTTTGAAAAAGAAGCAAAAATATTAGTTTCATAATACAGACCACAAAAACTAAAGCTGGAATAATGTGGATATTGCTAGGATTCTCAGTTATGATGTAAAGGCGTTGTGTTTATTTAGAAAGCACATGAATTGTAGACAGCTGATAAAGATTTTTCTACTCCCTTTGCTAGATGATCCCACCCATTGCCATGGCTTTACTAACCATTAAAATGCTGGTGCCTTCTGAATTTTGCGTCTCCAGGTTGTATTTCTCTTCTGTGTTCTGACTGGTATATTCTAATGCTTGCTGAACTTTTGCGGGGGAAAATGCCAGCTTGATTCAAACTGTTTTAAGGCATGATCAGGGCTGGTCTTGCATAGAGCTGAGACTCCGTGGCAGCATCTGCAGATAAGTAAGTTAAAGAAGGCAATTTATGCAGGCAACAAAAGCAGATGGCCTTCATCAAGCTGATGTGCTAAAACTGCTTTAGTTTATTCTTTATAACGCATTTTCTCTCTTTGTGATGATATGGACTGTGTTTAATCCCAAACCATTTTTGTTCTTTTACAGACTCCAAAAGTCAGTTAGATAAATCATTAGGCTAAAAACAGAAGACTTCAGAGGCACCTGGGTGGCTCCATTGGTTGAGTGGCCTACTCTTGATTTTGGCTCAGGTCATGATCCCAGGGTCATGATCTAGCTTCCTGTCAGGCTCATCACTGAGCATGGAGCCTGCATGACACTCTCTCTCTCTGTCTCTCTCTCTCTCTCTCTCTCACCCCCTCCCCACCCCATGCCCCTCTCCCCTGCATGCACTCTCTCTCTCTAAATTAAAATTTAAAAACAATTTTTTTTAAACAGAAGATTTCAAATAAGCACAGTTTACCAATAGGTTGACCCATGATGGACAGATGAAATATCTCCCATAAATGAAATATCTACACAGACATTACTAAAACATAACATGAGGTTAGCTGGTATTATGCTAACATGCTCAAACAATATTTGCAAGGCAGGTTTGCAAAAGAAAATAATGCAACTAATTGTTTACAACTGAAATAATGATCATCCCCTCGTTTTTAGGAAATGGGTATTTCAAAATATTAATTCATGGAAAAGCTCACCATGGAAACAGGAGCTCCTACTTCAAGTAATTAAGACAAAAAATTTATATAGACCTTTCTATGAGATGTTAGTGATCATTAAAAAACCATATTCTAGCCAGAACTGTATGAAGGCATGATTTCTGCTGACTTCAATAGATTACACCTTTGCATAAACTCAGCTGAAATATTTATACCCAGGGAGGTATGTTTTTCCAAGTTCATTTCTGAGGACATTTACACAATGAAGTTTCTCTTTAGTATCTGTCTATGCTTGCCCTTATTTCTCGTTTCACTTGACTATATTTCATATAATAGCAAACACTGTTTCACTAGGGGCAACATTTTTCTGTTTGTCTGAGAATATGAGTGTTTTTATAAGTGAATGCTTTAAGTCTTAAAAACACAGGACAACTTTATTCTTTGCCACATTTGATTTTTTCTCTTTTGTGTTTTGAGGTTGAAACTGAACCCCTGGCTGGTTTCATATTTTTCTACTTATATATTTTATTTGAAAACATCCATATGAAAACCTGGATGAAAAATATGAAAGAAGATTCACTCCAAGAAGCAAAATGGCTTTGAGTCAAACAACAATCTTACTCAGAGCGAAGAAACAGCAACATCAGCACAAAACTGATTTTGTTGTTGGCTGTTACCTGAGTAGGTGTTTAAAATACCAAGGTGCTCCTGGCTGCTTTAATTTCATAGAACAAGGGATCTCCTGGGGCGCCTGGGTGGTTCAGTCAGTTAAACATTCAACTTTGGCTCAGGTCATGGTCTCATGGTTCGTGGGTTCAAGCCCCACACTGGGCTCTGTGCTGACATCTCAGGGCCTAAAGCCTACTTCGGATTCTGTGTGTGTCTCTCTCTCATGCTTTGTCTCTCTCTCTCTCTCAAAAATAAACATTAAAAAAAATTTCTTTAAAAGAACAAGGCATCTCATGTTACCCTTTCCCAAAGGTTATATCAGTTTATCAAACATTATATTATCAAAACCAATAGTACTGAGATGAGCGGTATACAGAATTTTAGTAGTAAAAAAAAAAAAAAAGACAATTCATTAAAATGCTATGCACCTACAAATATATACAAATATGCTCGATGTTTCTACCTAATAAACTAGTAACCACCATATGGCATTCTAAGATTATAGCAAATACCTAGGTATTTAAATGAAATGTCATTTCGTTACCTTTTTCAGAACTTAAGCTAAATTTGAGTACGTCAGTGATGCCGTTTGTTTTTGTTTTTTGTTTTCTGTTGGGACTATAGTTTCTCAATATCGTAAATATTTTACTTAAAATGAATTTGGACTGAGTAAACTGTTGTTTACTTTTACCTGCATGCCTCGTGCACTGGTGAGGAGAGCAACTCAGCACCTACTCTTGCCCCGCAAGCCGCCTAGGCAGAGATTCCTTAGTAGGAATTCCTCACAAGGGATACTCCAGCTTCGCCATCTAATCCCAGAAAGACAACTTTGGACTCAGCTGTGTTCACTGAGCATGAGCGACAGAGACCACACTGCATTCTCCTATTTCCATTTGTAGAATGGATACCATTTGGAGAATGGAAGTTGATACCTTAAATTGCAAATAGACAAACATCAAAATCAATTAAATTTTTATTATAGAAGGTTAAGACAGAAATCACGGAGGAGATTTTTTAAAAAAATTATTTGTAAATCCAATACCCAAAGGAGAGCATTTTGGTGTATTTCCTTCCAGTACTTTTATGCATACTTATTTTCAGTATATGCTTGCTACACAGTAAATATACATTTTGTGTGTCCAAGATAAGTCTGCCTACTATAAAAGCAGATATCACACAAGTTAGACACTGAGTGAAAAATAGGAAGTGAGTCAAAATAAAAAATGAGGGGCGCCTAAGTGGTTCAGTCGATTAAGCCTCCAACTCTTGGTTTCTGCTCAGGTCATGGTCTCATAGTTCATGAGTTTGAGTCCCATGTCTGGCTCTGCACTGATAGTGAAGAGCCTTCTTGGGATTTTCTCTCTCTCTCTCTCCCTCTCCCTCTCTCTCTCTCTCTCTCTCTCTCTTGCTCTCTGCCTCTCCCCCACCTGTGCCCTCTCTCTCTCTCTCAAAAATAAACTTATAAAAATAAAAAATAAAAAATAAAAAAAATGATATGAAACATTACTAGGAGAGAGGGTAGAATCAGATTTTCACATTACCTACATCACGTTGAAGACAGTGGGAGTTATTAAGGAAGATGTCCTTCCCAATGAAAGAATCTAATAAGGGGGACGCCTGGGTGGCTCAGTCGGTTGGGCGGCTGACTACAGCTCAGGTCATGATCTCACGGTGAGTTCGAGCCCCACGTCGGACTCTGTCCTGAGAGCTCAGAGCCCGGAGCCTGCTTCAGATTCTATGTCTCCCTCTCTCTCTGCCCCTTCCCTGCTTGCTGTCTCTGTCTCTGTCTCTCTCTCTCTCTCAAAAGTAATAAACAATAATAAAAAAAAGAATCTAGTAAGGATCTTTGGTTCCATAATAAAATTTAGAGGTAACTTAGACAATAGATTCCACATTGTTTAATAGTTTACTTACACAGGGGAGAACCTTGCATTGTTCATACCAAAGTCTAAATTCAGTTCAAGAAATAATACTCAATGCATTCTTTCTACGTGATCATAAGGGCAATTTTTGTTGTTTTGAACATAATTTTGAAATAGATCCCGATTTATGGGGTTGCCAGATATAAAAAGTGAATTTCATAAACTGGGGATGTGAGAAGGAATTATGAACAATTCTCTTTACTCTAGAAAAATTCCCTGCAATCAGTAGATTTTTTTAAAGTTCACTTATTTATGTATCTATTTGTTTATTTACTGGTTGGGTGACGGGCAGAGAGGGAGGGAGAGAGGGAATCCCAAGCGGACTCCATGCTCCAGCACGGAGCTGGAGTCCAACGATGGGGCTCAATCTCATGACCACGAGATTGCATCCTGAGGTGATATCAAGAGTCAGATGCATAACCGACTGACCCACCCAGGCACCCTGAAATAGATTTTTAAAACTTACTCTAAATTGGAGACGTTCACTAGTTAGAACAGAATGGTATTTCATAAACTTACTTTTAAGTTAATAAAGATACAAAAAACAGGAATCCAAATCCATAATAATCCCAACTCATAAAGTGAAAGCTTTACAAATACAAGGACCATTATTAATACAGTTTTTGTCATATTCCCCGACAGAATGATTGCTGTGGAACAAACTGAATATCTGACTTTCTTAGTTGGTCAAACATATTTGCCCCAAAACTCCGTGGTTGGTTTTCTCGTTGCCGAGTAGTCTATAATTGTGACAAAAAGTTTCTTTCCTTTTAGTTTTTTTTTTTTAAACAAATTAAACAGTGCTGTCCACATACATATCTCCTTTCCAAGGACTATGAACATCTTAAAGGTTGGGACCATGTCTCTCTGATCTTTATATACTCTGTACCTTTCAGTGGCTGATATACCTCAGGCAATAAGAAGGTGTCTTACAAAGGAATGAATGAACCACTTTCATATTAGTGCTCTATGCTCCTTTTGGTATTGCATAACAAAACAAAAAAGGATTTTTGAATTTCTCCAACTTCATTATCAAATTTTATTAGATAGCTGTGGTAGGAAATACACCAAAATGCTCTCCTTTGGGTGTTGGATTTATGAATTATTTTCTTAAAAATCATTATCAAATTTTATTAGATAGCTAGGGCTGCTGTAACAAATCACCACAAACTGGGTGGCTTAAAAACAACATAAATTTACTCTTTCACAGTTTTGGATACCAGAAGTCTGAATTCAAGGTACAGGCTGGGTCGTGATCCCTCTGAAGGTGGAGAATTCTCCTTTGCCTTTTCCAGCTTGTGGAAGCTCTGGAATTTCTTTGGCTTGTAGATGCATTCCTTGAATCCCTCCCTATCTTCACATGGCCTCCCTATCCTCTATGTTCTTCTTCTGTCCCTTATAAGGACATGTGTCATTTGCTTTAGGGTTCACTCAATTAATGCAGGATGATCTCACCTCGAGATCCTTAACATAATTCTTCTTTTTCCAAGTAAGCTCATGTTCAACCCACTATAATAGTTCATTGTACAGATTTCTTCCTATTGAATATTTTAACACTTTTAAAAATAGGCGTAAATATTTGTCTAGTTGCTACAAATGTTAGGTTGACATTAAAAAGAGACTCAAAAAACACAGTGGCCTAAAAAAGACAGAAGTGTGTTTCTCTCTCATCTTAAAGTCCAGCCAGTCTAAGCTGGTAGAAAGGCTCTGGTCCATTAGTTTATTAAGGGTCCCTGATGCCACTGGTCTCTATCATCTCAGTATCTCAGCCCAAGAAGAGGAAAGAAAGTGGAGAGCAAGGCATTTCCTTTAAGCAAATGAGGTTGGAATTGCAGGTATCACTTATACTCTGCCATTCTATTGCTGAGAATATATTCACATGGTTACCTCTCACTGTAAGAAAGACTGGGTAAGGGTTTCTTTCATGGGGTGGCTGTGTAGCCGGATATAACTTTACCACTATTGGAAGGTGGAGGAATGTGGTGGAGGAAAGGCGGGGATAACTAACAGCATGTGACAACTTAAAAAAAAAATTCAACTCTCTGAATCATATGTTTCTAAATTGAATAGATCATTAGTGGAATTATCACAAGTTTGCATCTAATTACAACGTTCATCATGTTCGTTCATAGACTGGGGAATAAACTTTAACTTTCCTGATTTTTAAAAATTCCTACTGTGTTTGACATTAACTTAAAGGAAGAAATTAATTTTCCACCATTCAGAAGTCAGTTGTTAGACACTGTTATGGTCAGTCATTGTTATTTTCTTAGAACTACTGTTAAAACATCATTAGAAAACATATCTGTCTTGAATAATTCATTGCCTGGTCTCCACAAAAGAGTGTTTATCCGGACTTTTCACCCTCCACCCCTTTATTCTTCAACATGGTGGTGGAAGGAATTACCTGGGAGGAGGGGGACAGCCAATGGCTTGGGTTAATGTGTCTGCACTAAGGATTCAGACTTCCTCTCTGTCGAGCTGTTCAAAGGACTAGGTGTCAGTAGGTTGTCATTGTCTTTCCTCCAAAGACACATTCCTCATCAACCCTATCAGTAATAGAGTTAAAATTTTGACCTTCCCTTTCCTGACTCATGTGTCTCTCTCAATCAGTACAGAATTTAGGTGGGGAGGAGAAAGAGTAACATACAAACCCTTCTAACCTCAACAATGGCCAAATGTATTATGAAGCTTTTTTGTGTCCCACATAATTTGTGAGCATAAAATAGTGAATCAGAAAAGTTCCTGAGAGGCTACAGCCAAAGATTATGTTTAATGTTGTTAAAGAAAGGATAACATTTCCGTCCAAAGGAGAGATGTGTTTTCAGTTTACACCCAATCTGAAAGTGAAGCTAGTCAAAAGGGGCAAAATATAACACCTGACTGGCACCCCACTCCATACCTACCTCCCACCCCCCTCCACCTCATTACTACCAAGGGGCAGCACACAGAGGGTTCATGGGCTACAAAAACAAAGAGCAGCTAATGGGTTGTAAGTATTTAGCAATGAGAACTGAACACAGCAGCTTCCTTTAGAAATCCCATTGGCAGAGACTATACTGATGGAAAAATTCAAAGATTGCAAAAAAATTAAAAAAAGGGCATGTACAAGGAAGCGACCATATCAACAGCCCTGCAAAAGGAAAGAATGTCACAAAACACAAGAAAAGAGTCAACAGAACCTGGCATCTTAAGAACAACAAAGAGAGAACAGAACAGAGGAGGTTCTGTAGGCACACTTGGCTAAGAGAAACTTGAAGCTAAGATCAAAACTTCACTGAATGTTATTATGGGTTCAATTTAGGATCAAGTCTCTCATATATACTTCTTGTTCTATTTTGTGGTTTCAGCCGCTTGCAATTTATCCTTCATATTTTATCTACAAAGTCCTATGTAGTGGGGGAAACTCCTACAGTTATTAAGAGTATATTGAGGCGGGAAAGACGACACCTGATACTTGCAGCCGAAGTTCTGATGTTCAGGGTGGGCACAGTGAGTAAACAGCACCCCTAGAGAGTGCTGCCTTAGAAAGGCCTGACCGTATCAGAGTGGGCTTCACGTCACACATTTTGAGGGGCTGCGGAATGACCATGGCCAAGCCATCTCTCTCCTTAGCTATAAAGGCATCACACATCGCACTGGCAAGAAAGTCATCTGAAGTGTTTTCGATTTCTTCGGCCTCGTTTTAAAGATTTTGGTAGCATGGGATTCTTTGAATACATAAATATTATAGCATTTGATTTACATTATGGAACATGATTTTAACATTCTGAGATTATTCCTTTTCTCTCCTTCCACATATTCAATCACACCAAGTAATTTTTTTAAGTTTATTTTGAGAGAGAGAGAAAGAGAGAGAGAGAGGAAGACAGAGAGAGAGGAGGAGGGACAGAGAGAGAATCCCAAGCAGGGTCTGCATTGTCAGTGCGGAGCCCGACATGGGACTTGAACTATGTACCATGAGATCATGACCTGAGCTGAAGTTGGATGCTTAACTGACCAAGCCACCCGGGTGCCCCATCATTCCAAGGAATCTTGACTACATCTCTAGATCTTCTCAAGAGTATTTCATCTTTCTATAAATGCGATGAGGCCCATTTACTTTGACTCTTGGACATGTGAAATAATCTACCAAGAGTTTTCCCTCTCTAATTCTCCTCACAGCTGGCAGGAAATTTTCTAAATCCAAAACTGGTTCTTTCTTTCTCAAGCTACACACATTCCAGGTACTCCCAACTGACTACTGGACAAAATGCAGACTCGAAAGAAGTGGTTCTGAAAGTGTGGTCCCAAGACCAGCTGCGTCAACATCACCAGGGAATTTGTAAAAAAAAAAAAAAAAATGCAGGGGTGCTGGGTGGCTCAGTCAGTTAAGCATCCGGCTTTGGCTCAGCTCATCATCTCACGGTTTGTGAGTTTGAGCCCCGTGTCAGGCTCTGTGCTGACAGCTCAGAGCCTGGAGCCTGCTTTGGATTCTGCGTCTCCCTCTCTCTCTGCCCCTACCCCCCTCGCACTCTGTTTCTCTCTCTCTCTCAAAAGTAAATAAACATTAAAAAATTTTTTTTAAGAAAATGCAAATTCTTGCCCTCTCCCACCCTAAATCTGCAGAATCAAAATCTTTGGGGATGAGACCCAGTGATCTGTGCCTTTAAAAGCCTCCAGGGGATTCTGAGGCATGCTCAAGTTTGCAAACCACTGCCAGAGGTTGGCACAATGGTTTTGCTATCTGCCTCACTTCCCCCAGGCTCACATGTGTGCTCTGTGCATCTTCCCTCAGATCTTCCCATGGCTTCCCAAGCATATCGTGCCCTTTTGCACTTCTATGCTTTGGCACTGCCTGTGTCTGAAAGCTATTTTACTCCTCCACTATCTGGTCAACTCCGCCAAGGCACCTTAAATCCTTTTGGAATGAGAATATAAATAAGTGTATACTCATCCTTCAACAGCCAGCTCAAATAACACCTTTGCTGCAAAACGTTCTCTGATTCCCAGATTTAGCCAATCCTTCCTCTGTGCTGCCTTGTACCTAACACTCCACGCTGTAGGTGTTTATGCCTCTCACTGCAAGAGGGATCTGTGAGGGTGGAGTCTCACCCTCATGTGTCCTTTAAAACACTGAAATCATAGACATTGTCAATAAGTAATTACTAAAATAAGACCTTATTTGGTGGTTTAACAAGCAAGCCTGTCTACTCCGTTTTTTTTTTTTTTTTTCAATTCCTTTCTTTTAACTGAAGATGAATCCTCCTCTTCCAAGGAAGATTGCTCTCTTCTTCCACTTCAAATGGGAGCATAGATTTGAGAGGGGATGACATGAAGAGATGAGGCAAAAGAATATCAGCCTGATGGTTCACTTTATGCCTGGAGGTGAGCAGAGTATGCCTTTCCTCCTGAACTCATACTTGAGAAATGAAACAAATAGTCCTGATACAAATCCAAATTTTAAAAATATTCTCTAATAAAATTTTCTCCATATAGCTTGATTTAACACAATAGTTGAAAAGCCATAAATATTTGATAAATGTTAGAAAATATAATTATGTGTATGGTGGGCCTAAAAATAATAGATTTAGCCCATATAAATACTCAATACTAGTCTTTGATCATATTTTCTATACCGGGAAACAAGGCTCATTGTCAGTAAGATATTCTCATTTTCTTTTTTTCTTCCTTTGTAAACAAAACTTTAAACATAATATTTTATATTCATTTTCTCCCTAATATATATGGTGCTAATTAGTGTACTGGCTAGACTGAGCAATCCTTGGGGTGCACATCTACTTGTATAATAACAGATTTATAACAACTGCAAAGGTTGGCATTTTCACCCACTATCGTGAATGAACCACAGTTTTCTAACTGAACCTTGATATACTGTTTTCACAGAATTGAAAATACTTGAAATTAGAAACACCAAATCTTCTTGCTATTCTGGACTAGAAGTTAAATCTGTAGCATCAGCCTATAATTTTCCATTTTCTTACTGTGAGTGGTAATTAGCTAAAGAATTACTCAGCTGATATGAGTGGGTACTTCTCCCCTTTTCCACCAATTTTTGCCTGTCACGTCCATCAAGACTCACTTCTTCTCAGTCAAATATACACTGAAGAGCAGTATAAGAGGGGAGGGAGGTTGGAGATACACTCTTTGGGAGGATATGTACTTCGTAAAGGATGGACAGGTACGTGAACAAAATGATGGCAGGTCAAGTTTGGATAAGATATAGCATTTCCCATCACAACTGTAGTGATGGACAGAGGGAGTTATAGAAGAAGACTGGTTAGGAGGGAGTCGGAGGAAGATGGTGGCGTAGGAGGACACTGGGCTCACCGAGTCCTGCTGATCACTTAGATTCCACTCACATCTGCCTAATTTACCCAGAAAACCGCCAGAAGACTAGCAGAATGGACTCTCCAGAGCCAAGCGTAGTCGAGAGGCCCATGGAAGAGGGTAGGAAGGGCGGAGAGGCAGTGCGTGATACACGGACTGGCGGGAGGGAGCCAGGTAGGTGGAGGGGCAGCCAGCCCACCAGGCAAAGCAGAGTCCCCGGGTCTGGCTTGCAAAAGCAGAGGGGCCAGCCAGAGTGTGTTCTGATAGCCAGCAGGACTTAACATCTGGAATGTTATAAGTCAACAGCTCTGCTGAGAGAGCAGGAGGGCTAAAGGACAATGGGAGGGAGAGTTGTTGAGCCCCCGAGGACAGAGCTCAGCTTGGCAGGGAACAAAGGTGCTGGGAAGCGCCATCTCTCTCGCCCATCCCCCCAACCAAAATCCCAAAGGGAACCAGTTCCCATCATGAACTTGCTTGCACCACGCAAACACTCAATGCTGTGCTTCTGAGGATCCAACCCTCTGACGGGTCTGCCTCCCTCCCGGTTCCACAGGGCCCCTCATGAAGCAGACCACCAAAGGCAAAGCGAGCTGAGCCTGCCCCTCCCGCCCCTGTGCACCTTGCGGATCCACCCCGGCTAATACGCCAGATCCCATCAAAGCAGCACCACAAGCCTGGCAGTGTGCAAGCAGCCCAGACAGAGGCCACACCACTCCACAGTGAGTCCTGTCCCCAGAAGAGGGGAAGAGAAGGTACACACCAGTCTGACTGTGGCCCCAGCAGTGGGCTGGGGACAGACATCAGGTCTGACTGCGGCCCCAATGCAAGTTACTCAGACAGCACAGGGGAAGAGCCTTGCAGTTCCGCGCCACCCCAGGGACTATCCAAAATGACGAAATGGAGGAATTCTCCTCAAAAGAAACTCCAGGAAGTAGCGACAGCTAACTGATCAAAAACGATTTAAGCAATGTAACAGAAAATGAATTTATAGTAATAGTCATAAAATTAATTGCTGGGCTTGAAAAAAGTATAGAGGACAGC
Source organism: Prionailurus viverrinus (assembly GCF_022837055.1). NCBI lineage: Eukaryota > Metazoa > Chordata > Mammalia > Carnivora > Felidae > Prionailurus > Prionailurus viverrinus. The sequence goes on along the minus strand of NC_062578.1, from coordinate 38,084,292 downwards.
AGAGAATCTATTACTACAGATCAAGGGACTAAGAAACAGACAGGAGGAGCTAAAAACTGCTATAAATGAGCTGCAAAATAAAATGTAGGTGACCACAGATCGGATTGAAGAGGCAGAGGAGAGAATAGGTGAATTAGAAGATAAAATTGTGGAAAAAGAAGAAGCTGAGAAAAAGAGAGATAAAAAAATCCAGGAGTATGAGGGGAGACTTAGAGAACTAAGTGACATAATTTAAACGAAATAATATACACATAATTGGGATTCCAGAGGAGGAAGAAAGAGGGAAAGGTGCTGAAGGTGTACTTGAAGAAATCATAGCTGAGAACTTCCCTGAACTGGGGAAGGAAAAAGGCATTGAAATCCAAGAGGCACAGAGAACTCCCTTCAGATGTAACTTGAATCGATCTTCTGCACGACATATCATACTGAAACTGGAAAAATGCAAGGATAAAGAGAGAATTCTGAAAGCAGCTAGGGATAAACATGCTCTAACATATAAAGGGAGACCGATAAGACTCGTGACGGATCTGTCTAATGAAACCTGGCAGGCCAGAAATGAATGGCAGGATATCTTCAATGTGATGAACAGAAAAAATATGCAGCCAAGAATCCTTTATCCAGCAAGTCTGTCATTTAGAATAGAAGGAGAGGTAAAGGTCTTCCCAAACAAACAAAAACTGAAGGAATTTATCACCACTAAATAAGCCCTACAATAGATCCTAAGGGGGATCCTGTGAGACAAAGTATCAGAGATATCACTACAAGCATGAAACCTACAGACATCACAATGACTCTAAACCCATATCTTTTTATAATAACACTGAATGTAAATGGACTAAATGTTCCAACTAAAAGACATAGGGTATCAGCATGGATAAAAAACCAAGACCCATCTATTTGCTGTCTACAAGAGACTCATTTTAGACCTGAGGACACCTTCAGATTGGAAGTGAGGGGATGGAGAACTATCTATCATGCTACTGGAAGTCAAAAGAAAGCTGGAGTAGCCATACTTTTATCAGACAAACTAGACTTTAAATTAAAGTCTGTAACAAGTGATGAAGAAGGGCGTTATATAATAATTACAGGGTCTATCCATCAGGAAGAGCTAACAATTATAAATGTCTATGTGCCAAATACCGGAGCCCCCAAATATATAAAACAATTACTCACAAACATAAGCAACCTTATTGATAAGAATGTGGCAATTGCAGGGGACTTTAATTCTCCACTTACAAAATCGGATAGATCATCTAGACACAGGATCAATAAAGAAACAAGGGCCCTGAATGATACACTAGATCAGATGGACTTGACAGACATATTTAGAACTCTGCATCCCAAAGCAACAGAATATACTTTCTTCTCTAGGGCACATGGAACCTTCTCCAAGATAGATCACATACTGGGTCACAAAACAGCCCTTCATAAGTATACAAGAATTAAGATCATACTATGCACACTTTCAGACCAAAATGCGATGAAGCTTGATATCAACCACAAGAAAAAGTCTGGAAAATCTCCAAAGCATGGAGGTTAAAGAACACCCTACTAAAGAATGAATGGGTCAACCAGGCAATTAGAGAAGAAATTTAAAAATATATGGAAACAAACAAAGATGAAAATACAACAATCCAAACACTTTGGGATGCAGAGAAGGCAGTCCTGAGAGGAAAATACATTGCAATCCAGGCCTATCTCAAGAAACAAGAAAAATCCCAAATACAAAATCTAACAGCACACCTAAAGGAACTAGAAGCAGAACAGCAAAGACACCCCAAACCCAGCAGAAGAAGAGAAATAATAAATATCAGAGCAGAAAAAAAAAGTAGAATATAAAAAAACTGTAGAGCAGATCAATGAAACCAAGTGTTGGTTTTTTGAAAAAATAAACAAAATTGATAAACCTCTAGCCATGCTTCTCAAAAACACAAAAGGGAGATGACCCAAACAGACAAAAACATGAATTAAAATGGAATTATTACAACCAATCCCTCAGAAATACAAGCAATTATCAGGGAATACTATGAAAAATTATATGCCAACAAACTGGACAACCTGGAAGAAATGGACAAATTCCTAAACACCCACACACTTCCAAAACTCAAACAGGAAGAAATAGAAAGCTTGAACAGACCCATAACCAGGAAAGAAATTGAATGAGTTATCAAAAATCTCCCAACAGATAAGAGTCCAGGACCAGATGGATTCCCCGGGGAATTCTACCAGACATTTAAAGCAGAGATAATGCCTAACCTTCTCAAGCTATTCCAAAAAAATATGAAGGAAAGGAAAACTTCCAGACTCATTCTATGAAGCCAGCATTACTTTGATTCCTAAACCAGACAGAGACCCAGTAAAAAAAGAGAACTACAGGCCAATATCCCTGATGAATATGGATGCAAAAATTCTCAACAAGATACTAGCAAATCGAATTCAACAGCATATAAAAAGCATTATTCACCATGATCAAGTGGGATTCATTCCTGGGATGCAGGGCTGGTTCAACATTCACAAATCAATCAATGTGATACATCACATTAATAAAAGAAAAGAGAAGAACCATATGATCCTGTCAATCGATGCAGAAAAGGCCTTTGACAAAATTCAGCACGCTTTCTTAATAAAAACCCTCGAGAAAGTCGGGATAGAAGGAACATACTCAAACATCATAAAAGCCATTTATGAAAAGCCCACAGCTAATATCATCCTCAATGGGGAAAAACTGAGAGCTTTCTCCCTGAGATCAGGAAAATGACAGGGATGTCCACTCTCTCTGCTGTTGTTTAACAAAGTGTTGTAAGTTCTAGCATCAGCAATCAGACAACAAAAGGAAATCAAAGGCATAAAACTGGCAAAGATGAAGTTAAGCTTTCATTTTTTGCAGATGACATGATATTATACATGGAAAACCCTACAGATTCCACCCAAAGTCTGCTAGAACTGATACATGAATTCAGCAAAGTTGCAGGATACAAAATCAATGTACAGAAATCAGTTGCATTCTTATACACTAATAATGAAGCAACAGAAAGACAAATAAAGAAACTGATCCCATTCACAATTGCACCAAGAAGCATAAAATACCTAGGAATCAACCTAGCCAAAGATATAAAAGATCCATATGCTGAAAACTACAGAAACTTATGAAGGAAATTGAAGAAGATAAAAAGAAATGGAAAAACATTCCATGCTCATGGATTGGAAGAATAAATATTGTTAAAATGTCAATACTACCCAAAGAAATCTACACATTCAATGCAATCCCAATCAAAATTGCACCAGCATTCTTCTCGAAACTAGAACAAGCAATCCTAAAATTCATATGGAACCACAAAAGGCCCTGAATAGCCAAAGTAATTTTGAAGAAGAAGACCAAAGTGGGAGGCATCACAATCCCAGACTTTAGTCCCTACTACAAAGTTGTAATCATCAAGACAGAATGGTATTGGCACAAAAACAGACACATAGACCAATGGAATAGAATAGAAACCTCAGAACTAGACCCACAAACGTATGGCCAACTAACCTTTGACAAAGCAGAAAAGACTATCCAATGGAAAAAAGACAGTCTCTTTAACAAATGGTGCTGGGAGAACTGGACAGCAACATGCAGAGGGATGAAACTACACCACTTTCTTACACCATTCACAAAAACAAACTCAAAATGGATAAAGGACCTGAATGTGAGACCGGAAACTATCAAAACCCTAGAGGAGAAAGCAGGGAAAAACCTCTCTGACCTCAGCTGCAGCAATTTCTTACTTGACACATCCCCAAAGGCAAGGGAATTAAAAGCAAAAATAAACTATTGGGACCTCATGAAGATAAAAAGCTTCTGCACAGCAAAGGAAACAATCAACAAAACTAAAAGGCAACCAACAGAATGGGAAAAGATATTTGCAATTGACATATCAGACAACGGGCTAGTATCGAAAATCTATAAAGTGCTCACCAAACTCCACACCCAAAAAACAAATAATCCAGTGAAGAATTGGGCAGAAGACATGAATAGACACTTCTCTAAAGAAGACATTCAGATGGCCAACAGGCACATAAAAAGATGGTCAATGTCGCTCCTCATCAGGGAAATACAAATCAAAACCACACTCAGATATCACCTCGCGCCAGTCAGAGTGGCCAAAATGAACAAATTAGGAGACTATAGATGCTGGCGAGGATGTGGAGAAACAGGAACCCTCTTGCACTGTTGGTGGGAATGCAAACTGGTGCAGCCACTCTGGGAAACAGTGTGGAGGTTCCTTAAAAAAATTAAAAATAGACCTACCCTATGACCCAGCAGTAGCACTGCTAGAAATTTACCCAAGGGATACAGGAGTGCTGATGTATAGGGGCACTTGCACCCCAATGTTAATAGCAGCACTGTCAACAATAGACAAATTATGGAAAGAGCCTAAATGTCCATCAACTGACAAATGGATAAAGAAGTTGTGGTTTATATACACAATGGAATACTACGTGGCAATGAGAAAGAATGAAATATGGCCCTTTGTAGCAACGTGGATGGAACTGGAGAGTGTTATGCTAAGTGAAATAAGTCATACAGAGAAGGACAGATTCCATATGTTTTCATTCCTATCTGGATCCTGAGAAACTTAGCGGAAGACCGTGGGGGAGGGGAAGGGGAAAAAAAACGGTTAGAGAGGGAGGGAGCCAAAACATAAGAGACTCCTAAAAACTGAGAACAAACTGAGGGTTTATGGGGGGTGGGAGGGAGAGGTGAGTGAGTGATGGGCATTGAGTAGGGCACCTGTTGGGATGAGCACTGGGTGTTGTATGGAAACCTATTTGACAATAAATTTCATATTTAAAAAAAGACTGGTTATATTCATAATTTGCTCATGGAATTAAGGAAACTGTCACTTTCAAGTGTCTAGTTAAATAGAAGCCAGGACCAGAATGAAGAACACATGTTAAATGTGGCCAGCTGTCAGGAATCATCTACCTTGCCCTGCCATCCAAACTTCTTGACATCACTTTGATGCACCCATTACCCATGCTCTGTAATTGAGTCAATGTCCTCTTCTTCACAATTAGACTGTACTTCCTAAAGGCAATAAATGTCTTTAGTTCATCTTTATATTCTCAAGGCAGGTAGCAAAGTATATATCCCCAATATCCTCTTGTTGAACAAATAAGTTCAATGCACATCATTCAGAAAGAATTAGTTGCTAACACTGAAATAGCCAGGGTCCAGATACTCATTTAAATTATGTATCTTAAGCAAGACTGAAAAGAGAAGGCACCTGTCTTCTGTGATGTGCTCCAAATGGTGTTCAAAGTATTTGCCTTGCTAGCTGGAGAGCTTAAGCACAGCACTGTTCTGATACTACCATTTGATGCATTACTGACACTTGGATTTCCTTTGACTTCAGGAGGAATCACTGAAGGATGCTTGGCATGTGTGTTCATTTGGCACAGAGTTTCATGAAGAATTCAAGGCTTTTGGAAGTCTATTCCAAAATAAGCCAGATTTGGATGCCTGGGTGGCTCAGTTGGTTAAGCGTCCAACTCTCAGTTTCAGCTCAGGTCATGATCTTACGGTTGATGGGTTCGGGTCCCACATCGGGCTCTGGGCTGGCGGTGTGGAGCCTGCTTGGGATGCTCTCTCTCCATCTCACACTACCCCTCCCCTGCTCATGCTGTCTCTGTCTCCCTCACAATAAACAAAGTTAAAATAAACAAAGTTAAAAAACACACAAATAAGCCAGATTCTAATTTCAATCCCAGAACCTGATACTCTTCCCCAAAACATACCAATCCAAGATGTAACTATGAGACACAGAAAGGTAAAGTCATCACAATTGTGCAAAGACTCCTAATTGTGCATGAGAAACGTTTTGCATGAATAACAATAAATCTCAGCAAATTAATTTTAACTATTAATTTCAATACCCACATATCGCAATGCATTTATCACTAAGGATGTACTTAAATTTAAGTGAAGATAATGTTGTGAAATATTATGACACCCATAATTATAAAATAATTTCGTGTTTGCAGAGTAATTTATCACTGAATTAGTTTTTAATAGCATATTACTATTTTGCATTCAAATACGATTAATTAACAATGGATTCCCTCTTCTACTTTCTTCCCTCTCCTCACCGATACTAATAAAATAAGGAATCCAAACGAAAAACACAATGGAAAGTTCATAATAAGGAGGCTGGAAAATTCTACCCACTGTATGACTGACACCTGAAGAGCTGAGAAGATAAATCAGGGAAATTATTTGTGATAAGGGAAATTCATGGAAATCATGCCGTTACCTATCAAAGGGGGGAGAAAAACTATCTGCATCTCTCCAAATAAACCCCCAATGACAGACTCTATTACAATTCTAAATCAGCACTGGCAACTTTGCATTCATTTCTACATCATTCCTTTAAACCTCAGAGACAGCACTGCCTTCCTCCATCTAATCCTTTCCCCAGATCTTAATTCCATCCCTCCCTCATCTTGTTCAGAACCTAGTTTCATCACTTCTTTTGTTTCTCAGACCTTTTCTCTTCCCAGGCTTCTTTATCTCAACTTATAAACACACTACAACATCACCCAATCTCCCTATCTTCCTCACCGGCATTACCTTCTAGCTGTCACCCCTTATTACCTTTTTTCCTTCCTTTCTGTTCAGGATCATCAAAAAAGCTGTTTAAACTCTGCTCTACTCCCCTTTCATTCACTCTCACACCTCTGCAATTTGCCTTTCATTGAAAAGTACTTTCCCTAATGCCCCAGTGGCTACTTTTAAAACAGATTATCAAAGGAACACTTATGGGTCCTTCTTTCACATTGAACCCTTTGTAACATTGAGCACTGCTGACCTTTCCTTCCTTAACATTCTCTCTTCCTTGGGTTTCTGGTATAACAATTTCTTCTTATCTTTAATAATCCCTGAACTTTGAATTTAAAACCTGGTTCCGTCACTCTCTCTGTAGCCTTGGGTGAGTTGTGTGAACTCAGGTGTTAGTTGTACTGAACAAATCAGCCTTTGACCTTTCCAGCTGTCAGTCTGGGTCCCAGTGGGCAAAGGAAGCCATACTAAAGAGAATCTAATCAAGGGAGTATTCCGAGGATGGTGATGCGACAGGAAACCATTACTAGAGCCAGGATGGAGCTAGAAACTTGATAGGGGAACTATGGTCATGGAAGAATTCAGTCACTGCCCAAAACACAGTAAAGCTGGTTTGGGAAGAGGTAAATGCCCTGACCATCTCCTACTCCTACTAACCTCCAGTCTTCTTCTGGTGCCTTTCATTGGTCAAACTTAGCTGGAAACCCAGAGCATAAAGGAGGCTGGGTGATGTAAACTCTAGAGCTCAGCCTCCTGAGACACATAGCAAGGTAGAGAAGGGGAGAGAATGAATCCAGATGGACAACCAACAGGGAACAGCCAGGGCATGAGCACACTCCCTACCACTCCCTTATTCACTTAAAGATATTTAATGTTCCAGCAACTATTCTAGGGAATACAGAGGATTGCAAGACAGAAAAGATGGCCACTATCATTGTGCTTTCATTCTCCTTGGGGAAGGCAGTAAGCAATAACCATACAAACTTGAGATCATAGATACAAATGAAGAAAAGGACTACCATGACTCTAACGTAGACTCTATCTCTGAGATGACAGAACTTAAAATAAATAAGAAGGAAGGAATAATAATCTTTCTAGACACTAGGGGATGAGTATTTAAACAAGAGAGATTAGCAGGGGAAGAGTACAAACATGCTGAAGTGGAAACCAGTTTGGCTTATCCCAGGGAGAGACAGGAGATCAGTGTGGCTGGAGGGAGGGTGGCAGGGGATGAGGTAGGAGTGGTTGGCAGAGGCTAAATCACAAAGGGTTTGGTAGACCAGGCAAGGAGTTGGTGGGGGGAGGTTCACTAATGCAACAGAAAGGTTTTAGGCTGGGGTGGGAGGTCAGAGTGTTTGTAAGTTAAGGTATACCTACTTTCCATTCGTAAAATATGCTTCCACAATTCTGTGAAAAATAAGTTGTGGCAGGACAAGAATCCTGGTACAGTTTGCATTGCCCTGACTCGAGTTCCCACATTCAGGATTGCTGGGTGGTGTTTTGTGTAGGGGTGGCACTGTTTGGGTCAGGTCATGTGCCTGACACATGAGTAGCCCAACTATAGACTGGTTGGCAGCCCACGATGTGGTTTAGAGATAAGGGCTCTTGCAACTAGGCTGTACTCCGCTGAGATGTGGATTAGAGGATAAGAAGATAATTAGTAGTCAGTAGTATAACGACAGATCAAAGAGGCAGAGAAAAATGGAGATCCAATGGGAAATAAATGAGAACAGCTTCTCTCTAGAGGTGACTTGGTTCCTAATAACTACTCATATATCCATCTAAACATTCCTGTTTTCATCCTTTCAGTTAAGGTGGTCACTGGCTCTCTCCTTCTTGCACGCACAACAGTCTAATGAGTGCACTAATGTCCTCAAGATTCATTCATTCTTCTTCACGTTAGTCAGAAGTGACAAAGATTTGCGCTGGTAACAAACCCCTGAAATCTCAGTTGCCTAAAACAACCAGTGTTTACTTCTCACTCACTTTAAATACCCATCATGAGGTGAATGGGACTCTTTTTGCATCATCCTGTCTCCAAGACCAAGACTTACAGAGCATATACTCTCTGGAACATTGTTGATTGCCATGGCAAAGGGAAAAAGAGTTCCGGAAGGTCTTGCATCAGCAATTAGATGCTAGGCTCACAATTCATGGCAGAATGTGTCACGTGGCTCATCCCAGCTACAAGGAAGCCAGGAAATGCAATCCTACTTGTACCTGAAAGAGAACAGAAAATATTTGATACACTCACCACCATTCACTCGTCTATAACCACGGCTTTAATTGCTGCCTATATACCAATGTTAACATTTCTAGGAGATGCCCCATTTTCACTCCTTATCCATATTTTCAACTACCTACTGGAATGCCACAATTGGATTATATCATAGACATTTCAAATATCAAGTACCAAGACTGTACCCTTTATCTTTCCCAGAAACTTTCTGTGTTCTTTCTCTTGGTTAATGGTCCCATTATCAAGCCACTATATCAAATAAGAAACCCTGATGTTATCTTTGACTCCTCCCTCTCTTCCAACATCTAAGATGTTTTCCTCTATTCTCATCCTACTAACTCCATGACCATTAGTTCATCCCTCCATGGGTTCTTGTCCAGAAAATTGTTAGCCTCCTGTCTGGTTTTTCCTGCCTTAATAGGTTTTCCTATAAACTGTGATCATTTATTCATTCAACAAGTATTTATAGAGTGCTTACTGATTTTTAGTGCTCAGGTAAGTAATGGGCCCACCTTGAAATTCAGTCTAAAGACAAAGACAGTGATGCAAACAACAGTTTCAACACAGTGGACAAATGTGATGATAATTATGTAGCAAATAGTGTAGAAATGGAAAGGAAACATCAAGTTGAGTGTGGTGGTGATGGGAAGGTAGTTTTGGAAGCTTTTAGAGCAGAAGAAAAACTTCAGCTAACTGCTCCACCATGTGAACCACAGCAGTTGGAAAAGGTGAAGGAAGCAGTGAAGGAAGTAGCATGTGTCTGATATCACTGAGGTACTTTTCCTGATTCAGCAAAATCAACGTGGATTGAGAACGCCATGAAGGAGCAACCAGGAACCTGATCAATAAGGACCCAAAGCGTCCTGGTCAGTTATCGAGCAGGCAAGTGGTGGAAAGTCATTCATCGAGATAAGAAACTCTAAAGGAAGAGCAGGTCTGTGGGTCTTTTAATTATGGATACTTCACATAGTTGAACACTGATTCCAGGCATAGTGCCAAGCATCTTACTTTATTACAGCTGACCCTGGAAAAATGTGGGGATCTGACCCCTACACAGTCAAAAATCCCTGTGTAAATTCTGACTTCCCCCCCAAATTAACTCCTAATAGCCTACTGTTGACTGCAACCTTAGCAATAATTAGTTGGTTAACACACATTTTGTATATGTAATATATATGTGTACATATATATATTTTTATAATAAAGCTAGAAAAAAGATGTCATTATGAAAATCATAAGGAAAATACATTTACAGTACTCTACTGTGTTTATTGAAAAAAATCTGAGTATAAGTGGACCCATGCAGTTCAGACCCGTGTTGTTCAAGGGTCAGCTGTATTTTATTTAATCCTCACAACAATTTTACATAGTAAAGTTGTACTATGATGTTCATTTTACAATTTAAAAGCAAACACTGGGATTCAGAGGTTAATGACTTGACTACACACACACTTCGTAAATCTATCTGTTTTGCATTGGAGCCCAAGTTGCTGTCTGTCTGCGAAGCCATGACGAACTCCACCTGAATGTGTCCACAGACTGGGGCACAAGGGAAGGACGGGCTTGGTGGTCATCAACACATGGGAAACACGGTGGGGTCAAAGTTATGGGCATGAATGAGAGGGCTCAACCAACTCTAAAAAGGGAGAAGGAAAGAAGGAAAGAGGACCTGGGGAACATTAAAGTTAAAGGGCGGAAACCAGCAAAAAAAAAGTTTGAGGAGCCACTGGATAGTGCGAATCCTTAACAAATGTCTTTCTGTGAACCTTTTTGAGAAGTCCCTAGACCAAGTGCCTGGCATTCCGTAATGGACGTTTGGCGTCAGAAGGGGCATTCCGTCAAGGGTGGGCCTTTCTACCTAATTTCTTCATCCCCTGAAGGACCAAGCGATGACATGAAACTCGCACGGGGACTTCACTACCCGGGGAGGTAAACAATTAGCAAATTCTCCTCAGAGCACATCAAGAACTCTTCTCCCTCCAGTGTCACCAAAGGAGCTGTGGATGTGAGCGTCTCAAGAATCGCTCCGTCGGATCAGAGGTTACTGCAGAAACGCCCAATAAGCAATGGGCAAGGATCCAAGCAGCTTGCGGACTGGGACTGGGTCCGGGGGCAAAGAGCGCGCGCCCGGATACGAGGCACGCGCGCGCCCGGATACGAGGCACGCGCGCGCCGGCCAGCGGAGGCCGGGAGCGCGCTGGGCCCCCAGCCCGTCACCACACCCTCCACTTGACGGCCCCCTCCTCCCCTCTCCGGTGCCCGCGTCCCCTCGGATCCTTCTCTCCTCCAAACGGCTGCCCCAGCAGCCCCAGCCCCGGCCGGACCACCCGGCCGCAGACCCCCTCCAACCGGTCCTTGTAGTGGGCTGGACTGTGCGTCACGGGGGGCGGTGCCAGAACGCCGCTCGCGCTAGGCCCCGCCCCCGCGCCGAGGCCCCGCCTCCTCTGGCCGAAAAGGGGCGGGCCCGGCCGGTGCTGGGTCCAGAGTTTTCACACTCTCCGCCGGACCCGTCCCTCCGCCGCTGAGTCCTTACCCTCACCCCGGGCCGTCTCCTGCCCCCTGAGCGGACGCAGGGAGTCGAGGCAGGGCGTGAGGGGCGCCATGAAGGGCCGCCGCCTGACAGGCGCCGCGGCGGGGGGGCTGGCCGGCTGAGGGCCCGCGCCGGCCGAGGCATGTGGAGCCCCGGCGGGAGCCTGCTCCAGGCACTCCCCCGGCTCCTGCAGCACGCCGCCCTCCAGGGCCGCGCCGAGCTGCCAGCCCGCTGGGCCACGCCGCGGGCGGCGGGCGGGGACGACGCGGCGGATCGCCTCCCTCGCGGGGGCGGGGCGAGCGCGGCAGCGGCGGCGGCGGCTGCCTCCGGCGCCCTGCTCGGCGCCTATCTGGAGCGCCACGGTCCGCCTGCGGCCTCGGAGCTGCCGGCGCCGGGCGGGGCCTTGGCGGGCGGCCCCGGGAGCGGCAGCGGCGGCGGCGTGGTGGTCGGCGTGGCGGAGGTGAGAAACTGGCGCTGCTGCTGCCTCGGCAGCACCTGTTGGTGCCGGAGCCTCGTGCTGGTGTGCGTGCTGGCCGCGCTGTGCTTTGCTTCCCTGGCCCTGGTCCGCCGCTACCTGCAGCACCTCCTGCTCTGGGTGGAAAGCCTCGACTCGCTGCTGGGGGTCTTGCTCTTCGTCGTGGGCTTCATCGTGGTGTCGTTCCCCTGCGGCTGGGGCTACATCGTGCTCAACGTGGCCGCGGGCTACCTGTACGGCTTCGTGCTGGGCATGGGACTTATGGTGGTGGGCGTCCTCATCGGCACCTTCATCGCCCATGTGGTCTGCAAGCGGCTCCTCACCTCCTGGGTGGCCGCCAGGATCCAGAGCAGCGAGAAGCTGAGCGCCGTTATTCGCGTGGTGGAGGGAGGAAGCGGCCTGAAAGTGGTGGCGCTGGCCAGACTGACCCCCATACCTTTTGGGCTTCAGAATGCAGTGTTCTCGGTAAGTGGTATCCCGCTGCCCCCATCCGTTTCCAGGGCTGTTTTCCAGCGGTCTTGTGACGGCCCTGGGAGGGCGCTCCATCAGACAAATGCCAACAGAGAAGTGACATTGACAAACAGGAGTTCCGATCACTTTGCGTCGCACGCTGAGGAATCTTACACAAATAAAACCGATTTTAAGTCGGGGCCTCAAAGGGACATCTGGTAGAGAAAGAACTACTCCTTTTTGGCGTATAAGTTTGGTTAAAAACGAAGAGTCCTTTTAACTTTAAGGAGAAATGAATGAAAATGTCCATGTTATACATTTGCCATCTTATTTCTGTAGCAGCTTTGGCAACAGTCAGGGAGTGACGGCTTCACATTCCTAGCTTTCCCTCTTGCCTGTATAAATGCATCCCGGGTTTTGACTCAAGTTTTTAAGGACACGGGGGCTAGAGGAAGTGTTTGGGTAAACAGTGGAGGGCGTAGCTTCAGACTCCATATTACAGAGTTTCCTAAAATTTGTAGTAGGCCTTTTCTCCATAAAGTATAAAGTAGTTTGCTTTGGTACAATGCAAAGGGAGAAATCCTCCAGTTCATTTCTCTTTGGAGGAACTTCATTTTGAAATCACTAGGTAGAGGATAAAACAAAATAGGACGTATGACCTTTTGCCTAGTGAGCATATATTTTTCTTTATATACACGTACCTTTTTTTTTTTTTTTTTTTTTTTTGCCCGATACTGGTATGTTCTGCTTATCCAATTTAGCTTTCTCTAGCTCAGTGCAACTGAGGAATAGGAATACTCCTAGAGAGGAGATCATCCGACTGGAAGAAAGGAAGCCAGTCTTTACAAACTTCATGACTTTGGAACGAATGATTAACTCTCTCTTCCCTTGCTTTCCTCTTTTCTAAAGTGAAGGGGTTGAACTAGATTACTGAGTTCCCCAAATTCAATGATTCAAAACTACAAAGAGTTCATACAGAGATTTCTAGGAACTCAGCCCTTCAGCTTGACTTAAATAAAACTGTATGGAAGTTAAGAGATACAGCATTCAAAACCATAGGGATAGATGTATTTTATATTCTGTTAGTGATTCTGATACATTGTATTGCTTCAAAAACAAATTCTCTCGAAACTTTCTCATTTTGCTTTGTATTAAGAATAATTCCAACCACCCATTCCTAAAAGATAAAAATTGGTATTTTTAGGAGTGTGGTATCCTTTTAAAGCCCAAATGACTTCTGATTCATTTTTGTGAACAATTTTTTATCACCACCAATCGCTCTTAAAGCAATATATAACTTTAACAAGCTGTAACCATCAGGTTAAACAACATGAATAAACTCGCAGTTTATCTAAAGAAAAAAAAAAGAATAATTCTAACCAACCTACCCCATTTTTGTGATGAAATTAAGAATTTTTTTTCTTTTCTTTTTTTAAACGTCTTTTGCAAATCTAATGTTCATTCTGACCAACATCAGCAATGGTTGTAGAATGAAGCTCATGGAGGCATGGAGATAGCTCAGGGGTTTTCTGTGAAGAGAAAGTTTGGTGTTTATGGTGGTTTGATATGTTTTTTGACTTAAATTTTTCCCTTTTACAACAATCTGTAGTATGAAGTATAAACATGGAACTTTGACCTTATGTTGGATAATAATAGATCAAGTGTCCTAAGACTTTGGAAGAGGGTTGGGACTAAGGAACCCGAATAATTTCCTTCTAACATTTGCTTTGTTTTCCAGTATGGCTTGCATCCTTGTGTGTTTTCTTGTTCACCTACTGTGTGCTTACTATCCTAAGCTCTTCACAAATATTATTTGTAATCTTTAAAACAGCCCTGGAGACTGTGCTTATGCGTATAGTGTAGACTCTTGTTTAATAGTTTGGAGCACAGGACTGGTGCTCTAGAGGCCTGTCGTCTGCATACAGTCTGGTGACCTTGGTCAAGTTGCTTATCCACTCGGTGGTCAGTTCCTTATTTGAAAAATGGGGGAAGTAGTGGTACCTACTTCATAGGATTATTGAGACCGTTACATAGGTAAATACATGCAGTAGAACCTGGCTTAACAAACACATGTTGGTTTTTGTCACCATTACTATTTGATTACCCAAGGGCACCTAAGTACTAAATAAATGGTAAAGTAAAACTCTGCACTATGGTTTGATGATAGGGTCTCAACCCATGGCTCTATTTCTGCATCGCATATTTAGTACGTAGTGTAGTCCTGGTTATATAATGAGGATTCATTATATATTTATTAATTAAAGGTAGGACAGTTTTTTTTTTTATAATGTCTTTTTAAATCTGTGAATAAAAAGTTATAGTTTGTGCTTGGAAATAATTGAACGTAATTATGTAGTTGAAACCACACTTGACAAGGGGCAAGTCTCAAGTTGGTGCTGTGGGTTCAAGAGAAAAGAAGGAAAAAAAGAAAAATGTTCTCTTGAAATAGATATTATTGGCACAGTTTTACTGGGGAAGAGACAGACGCTCAGCCCTCCAGTGACTTGTTCAGGGTCACTCACCTACCAGGTGGGGAGCCGAGGTTGGGAACCAAGATGGGCTGATAAGGTGCGTTATACTGTAAAATTCTTCTAGCCCTAAGCAGGGTGGGTTATAGAGCCAGTGGATGTAGTCTGTTACTTTCTCTTTGGTCATTTCTGTTATTCTTAACTATCTGCTTTAGTAGTTCTTTCAACCAAAAAGCTTACTGAATTCACCCAGGGTATGTGGATGAAAAGAAAGCTTAGGTTAGACTGATTTTTGCTATAGTTTGACTTTCTCTTCTGCTTTCTATAACATCATTCTACTTCCACCCTCTGTATCCCCATAAACCTCTGACTGCCCACAGCTGCCTTCTTCCCAGGCATATTTCTCTTGTTTTCTTTTTCCCTTCCTGTCTTTTTAAAGATCTTCCTCCCCCCTCTTTCTCCTCTATTCCACTTAAAACTCATTTTCTTAATGTCCATGATTAAAGAAATTTATCTGAGCTTACTTTAAGTGAGATATAGTGATCATGAGAGGCATAGGCTTTGGAAATAGTCCTTGATTAGCCCATGATGAGTTATGAAGGTTAAATAAGCTAGTGCAGTGAAGGTGGCCTTTGCCTGACACATAGTCAATTCTCAGTCTTTGTTAGCAATTATTATTATTAGTGGTGGAGGTAAGTGGTATTTACATTTTAGAGGCAGAAGTTGATTGTAATGGTTAACATATAGAACAAAAGGGGTTTTCCCTTGCTTTGTGTCTGTTATTAACCATATTTCTTTGCTCTTCCCGTCTGTGCTAAAAAGGGATATGCAAGCTGACCCTCCACTTTTGAAACTGTTGAAATAGGAAAAAAGTACATAACACTCTATAGTATCAATTCTTAGATCATAAGAAATATAATTTCCCAAGTACATATTTAAATTTTTTCCTTTTTAAAAAATGTAGCTATTGTTTTTGCTGGGAAATAGTTAAAGCTCCTCCCTCCCCATTTTTAATGTTGTATCTGTAGTTATTACTGCCTATTAAGACAGATATATAGACTTATAGTTTATGTGTGCTTCTAACTACTGTTCTTTATGGACACACCTCTAGGGTGAGCCTGCCTGCCTGCCTTCCTTCCTTCCTTCCTTCCTTCCTTCCTTTCTTTCTTTTGAGAGAGAGGAAGAGAGCACAAGTGTGGGGGAGTAATAGAGAATCCCAAGCAAGCTCCACGCTGTCAGTGCAGAGCCCCATGCAAGGCTCGAACTCTGGAGCTGAACCCTGAGATCTTGACCTGAGCCAAAATCAAGAAATAGCCGCTTAACTGACTGAGCCACTCAGGCGCCCCTAGGATGAGCATTTCTTACAGCTTCGGTCGGGACAGGCTACTTTGTGCGGTAGTGAAAACCCCTCCATCTCAGTAGGTTCAGAATTAAAGGTTTGCTTACCTGTTGACAGATCCAGATTCAGCTTGGTT
The DNA here is from genome assembly GCF_022837055.1 of Prionailurus viverrinus. Taxonomy (NCBI): domain Eukaryota; kingdom Metazoa; phylum Chordata; class Mammalia; order Carnivora; family Felidae; genus Prionailurus; species Prionailurus viverrinus. The sequence continues at coordinate 38,068,057 of NC_062578.1, read as the reverse complement.
TGGGGAAGGGGCAGGGAATCTTTGCTTTATGTCACTTTTACCCTGGGATCCAGGCTGACAGAGCCACCCTCTTTCACTTGGTTACTGGGACACAGTGGATTGCCTACTGGGTTTTAAAGCTTTCATCTGGATATAATCCCACCTTTCACTGCCTGAACAAGTTACGTGGCCAGCGCTGATTTCAAAAGAGCGATGCGTGTGCCAGGAAGGAGATAAAACTGGGGTGTTTGGGTAGCAGTCTTCATGACTGTCACTTGATTACCTCCTCTCTCCCCCACAACTAATCTTGGCTAAACCCTGTGGATTCTGCCTCCTGAACACTTCGGTTTGGCCCACTGCCATCAGTCTGGTTCAGGCGTCTAAGCCTCCTACCTGGTTTCCTTGCCTTTGGGCTAAGGATTTCCAGTTTTTTCTCTATCCAGAAAAATCTGATTTTGTTACTCCCCTGCAGGAAACTCTCAAGTGGGTTTTCTTTTCCCCTCAGGATAAATTCCAAACCCTCACAGCATACATACCTCTGCAGCCTGTCTCCTGCCATTCCTTGGTTACTAAGTGCCTTTTGATGTGTTAACTTCTTGAATCCCAAGCATTCTAAGATTGGTATTTCAGATTCAAACAGCAAGTCTTGCCTGTAGCTTTGCAACTTCCAAGTTTTCCTTTTTATCAGTTGCTGGAAAACACACTAGTTCTTAATAGAGAAGGACGGTTGGTGGAGGTGTAGAAGGAGCTGGAATCCTAAAAGAGTAAAGTCGTCTAGCAGAAACTTGTCTGTAAAGTTGAAAACTGAAAACATTCACAAGAAGAACATCCCATCCTATATTTAATGAGCATTAGAATGGTCTTGTAAGTTCTGTTCTAAGATGCTCCCTTGGAGACATCTGGACTTTTCTACAGTTTGCAGTTACCTTCTGTGAAATGTCAATTTTAATCCCCAAAATATTATGTGATAATTGGTTGTTATGAGTAACAGAATTCATAATGATACTTGCAGCTGCCAGAAGGGAGATCCTAAAAGTCATTCTCTTTTTTTACTTTGGTCATAGAAAAACTTAAAAAGTCAAAGGTGTTGTAGGTTCCTTTTCTTACATAGTTCCCCATGGGAAATTTTGTTTCCATCATCATTTAATTTTAGAAACCTAAAATAAAAACATGAAGCAAAGCGTGAAAGATTCTCTTATTCATATGTTATATACCACTTTGCAGTTTGCAGAACAAATTAATATACATGATCCTCCTTAATCATTACAGCAGTCCTTTGAGGGGCTATCCTTGCCTAAAAGGTGGAGTGATATAGAGGACAGATATCACACCCTTGAAATCAGATTTGGTCCTGGTATTCAGTGTGACGTCTTGAGATACTTATAGTTACTCTTTTGAGCCATACTTTCTGTTGTAAAGTGTGTTTAATAATACTTGTTATGTGATGTGACTAAATACATAGTTTGCTCATTATTTACCATTTCCTTCTCTCTATCCTCTGCATTCCAAAAGGAGAGCATTGAAACTCAGAGTTTTTTTTCTTTTGTAATTTAACAGAAATATTTGTATTGCACTTACTAACTGCCAGGCACTGTTCTCACAGGCACATAGTGACTTGTTTGATGCTCATACCAACCCTAAACCTCATCTTACCACTAAGGCAACTGAGATGCAAAGTGGCAAAGTAACCCAAGAGCACACAGTTAGTAAACGGTAGTCATGAACTTACCCAGTATTCCATTGTTGTTCCAAGAAGAGCTGAATTTCTCAGAGATTTCTTGGTTCTGGTTTCAGAGCACTTGCCCTATAGCGCATCACATAAATATTATGGAGGACTTCCCACGTGTCAGGCTCTGGGCACCGTCCTACATAGTTGAATTAGACATCATCCCAGGACTCTACAACAGGGGTCAGCAAACTGTGGTCCCTGACTAGGTCCACTGTCTGATATTATATGGTATACAAACCAAAAATGTTTTTTTCATCTTCTTAAAGTTTATTTATTTATTTGGAGAGAGAGAGAGACAGAGAGAGAGAACTTGCACGCAGGGGAGGGGGGTTGGGGTGGGGTCGGGAGGGGCAGAGAGATTGAGGGAGAGAAAGAATCCCAAGCAGGCTCTGCCCTGTTAGTGTGGAGCCTGACACAGGGCTTGAACTCAGGAACCATGAGATCGTGACCTAAACTGAAATCAGACGCTTAACTAACTAAACCACCCAGGCACCCCAGGTTTTTTCATTTTTAAATGATCGGAAGAAATGTCAAAAGACTATTTTGTGCATGTCAGAGTTACATGAAGTTCAAATTTCAGTGTCTAAATAGTGTTATTGGACTACAGCCATGGTCATTCATATTTATATTAGTTGTGGCTCACTTTTAAGCTAAAATGGCCCCATTGCAGTGGGGACCCTATGGCCTACAAAGCCTAAAATATTTCTTGCCTGGCATTTTATAGAAAAAGTTTGTATTAGAGCTTCATCAGTCACTGTAATAAAGCAACCATTAAGCTGAGCCCTGCAACTGTAGGAAGAGGCCCTTATGCTCTGCTATGTGTCTTATTTACCTTTGTGTTTAACAAAATTAAATATATTTTTTAATAGTGTGGGGTTTTTTTGTTTTTTGGGGGGATTTTTGGTTTATTTATTTTGAGAGAGAGAGAGAGAGAGGGAGGGAGAATATCAAGCCGGCTTCACTGCCAGCTCAGAGTCAGATCTGGGGCTCAGACTCATGAACCGTGAGATCACAATCTGAACCAAAGTCGGCTGCTTACCGGACTGAGCCACCAGGTGCCCCTGACAAATTATGTTTTTGAAAACAAAAGCAATAAATATATGTGCACTGTGAGTAAAATGCAAACAAAATAGAAATGAATAACTTAGTAAATTTAAAAGTGCACGGCCTGACCCCTCACCCTGGCTCACTTCTCATTGGAACCATTTTAAAGAAGTATGCGTTAGCTGGGGTGCCTGGGTGGCTCAGTCGGTTAAGCGTCCGACTCCAGCTCAGGTCATGATCTCGCGGTTCATGAGTTCGAGCCCCGCGTCAGGCCCTGTGCTGACAGCTCAGAGCCTGCAGCCTGCTTTGGATTCTGTGTGTCTCTCTCTCTGCCCCTCCCCCGCTCGTGCTCTGTCTCTCTCACTCTCACAAATGAATAAATGTTAAAAAAAATGTTTTCTCGTCTTAAATTCTTTGTCTGTATCATGGATATAACCACAGATTCAAGTATAGTTGATGGGTTATGATACTTGTCACTGTACCAGTGTATCTAATGATCCTTTCTTCTCCCTGTTAAAATTCACTGATTCACTGCCAGTGGTATAGTTTGGAGGGAATAGAAAGATGGAGATCAGGCTGTATTTTGAAGGAGTTTGGGGTCTGTCTCTGAAGGGTCACATATGGTCAAGTTGACAAATGTGATGCCACCTCAACTCACACCCTTAGGCCCCACAGTACACGGAGTACAACTGGCCATTACTTCCTTGAAACTGTTTGCCCCTCTTTGTGCTTTTCTTCAGTTATCTCATCAGTTTCTGTGGTTTTTATGCTTCATCTTTGGGCGTACAATTCACAAATCAGTATCTCTAGCCTACTGCATCTTTTAAACACATACTGAATGTCTTATTACCCCTTCCTAGGTAAAAAAAAAAAAAAAATTCTTTAAAAGCAGACAAGTCTTATTAAAACTTACTTCAACAATATTTCTTTAGCAGTGTTCATTGTAAAATTTGCAAAGTATAGTAAGTACAAAGAAGAAAACAGTCATTAACATTTTAGTGTTTATTTTTCTAGTCTTTGCCTTGATGGCTGCATGTGCTTTCCTTATATAACATTGTGAGTAAATGTTGTAAATGATTTTTGTGGCCTCTTACTGCATGTAATGAACATTGTGGTTATTAAATTTGGCACAGAATGGCAGACAGTGACCACACAGTCAACTATGGTTTTCTATCTTTGTATTTGTATCCCTGCTGTGAGCTGGGTCTTATGTATAGAAGGCATTTGATAAATTTTTGTTGGGTGAGTAAAAATAATTAGCCTATATAGTTTTTCAACTCTATAATAAGATCTTTTTGACTGTGTTCCAGAAATTATATGCAGTGAAGTATGAGTGTATTTATTTTCTGGGGAAAGGGTTTTGTGTGTGTGTGTGTGTGTGTGTGTGTGTGTGTGTGTGTATTAATCAGATTCTCAAATGGATCTGTGACTCTTAAAATATTTAGGAACCGTTAAAAACAATTCCTCATTTAGGGACATCAAACTAAGGAAAAAGTCTGTGTATGTGAAGATGGCCTCTGCGTTGTAAATAGACCTACTGACCTAACCATCTTTGTCAGTAGAAGCCTGTACATTGAAAGCCTCTTCAGCTGTTAGAGTAGGGTCTCTCAGAGCCCCTGCCTTGTTTTTTTCTTTCCGGTACCAAGACTTTCTCAGTACTTTCACAGTTGCTACTTAACCAGAAGGTCTCAGCCTTGACATTAGTTTGACCTCAGAGATTACTGGAAATGCTTTTAGTATTTATTCAGTGTTCACTTAATAAGTAACTAGTAAGTGTCTAATCTGTGCCCACGGCTGTTCTAGATGCTAGAGTTATCGCAGTCCATAACGTAAAGTTCATCCCAAATCCCTTAAGGTGCTTACAGTCTAGTGGAGAAATCGCCTTCTGGGTATACTATGGCATACATTTTGCTGATAATTTCCATTTATAACATGATTTCCTTTTGGGGGACAGAGGAAGGTATTCTCAATTTCAGAACAGATGATTACAAGTAGACTTGCATCCTAACCTGTTTAAAAACTGGCAATTATCGTAAGTCTCCACATTTATAAACAGTTCTGATGTTTGATACAGTCAGCATCCAATGAACATATATTTAGCACCTAATAATATATAATGGGCATCTTGCTAAAGACTAGAGACACAGTGAAGAATAAGACAGATAGGTCCCTTTCTTTACAAAATTTATAGTCTGGGGAAGGGGGTGAAGGGCAAACAGATGGTGAAGTCTTCGGTTACTCACTAGTGTGAAGGGGACTGGGGCGTGACAGTGCCTAGTGTCCTGTCAGAGAACTTGAATGCTGTTCCTAATGCAGACCTGGAAGCTTAGGGAAGGTTTGCTAGAGACACTGATGACTGAGTAGTGAAAGACAGTGTAGGACTTTTGCCCAAGTAGAGGAGTGGGAGGAGGTGTGAATTTCCTCTCCAGAAGGAACAATGTACAATGACCCAAAAGGAAAAAAGAGCAAGAAGTGTTCTAAGAACAAGAGAATTTTGATGTGCCTGGAACATAATGTGATTTGAAGCATGAGATAATCAGAGGCTAGGGCGTGAAGCACTTTGCCTGTTGAAAAATGTGAACCTTATTCTGATGGCAGTCAGAGTTAAAGCAGGATTAGATTTGCATTTTTAAAGTTTTTAAAAAAATTATTTTATTTTTTTATTTTAGAGAAAGAGCAGCTGGAGAGAGGGGTAGAGGGAGAGAGAGGGAAACTCAGGCAGGCTTCACCTCAACGCAGAGGCTTGCTCCCATGACCCTGGGATTATGACCTGAGCCAAAATTGAGAGTTGGGTACTCAACAGACTGAGCCACCCAGGCACCCCTGCATTTGCATTTTTAAAAGATTTCAGCAGGAATTAGCATAGGTGGTGAGTGCAGGTTAAGTCTGGGTATGGAGACTAGAGAGGAGAAATTGAATAGGAATAGAACAGACAGTAGGTAGATTTCGTAAGTATTTAGAAAGTGGAATTGACAAGACAGGGCAAATGATTGGATTTGGGAATGAGGGAGGAATGAGCTGTGTGACTGACTTGTGATGTGTCTAGCTAGGGGACACAGGGAGAGGTATTTTGGGAGGGAGGGAAAAGGAAGGGAGAAGGGGCAGTTAATATTTTTTCTTAAACTGGTTTTGAAGTTTTTATATTTCTGGAAGTGAATACTACAGTTGACTCTCAATGCACTGAACCCTGCCCTCTGCTCAAAAATCTATAAATAACTTTTGACTCCCCAGAAAACATAACTATTAATAGCCTACTGTTGACCAGAAGCATAAGGAGCCAATTCACAAATATTTTGTATGTTATTATATACAAATAATGTTTTATCTGCTATGTTCTTACAATAAAGTAAGGTAGAGGGGCGCCTGGGTGGCGCAGTCGGTTAAGCGTCCGACTTCAGCCAGGTCACGATCTCGCGGTCCGTGAGTTCGAGCCCTGCGTCGGGCTCTGGGCTGATGGCTCAGAGCCTGGAGCCTGTTTCCGATTCTGTGTCTCCCTCTCTCTCTGCCCCTCCCCCGTTCATGCTCTGTCTCTCTCTGTCCCAAAAATAAAATAAAACGTTGAAAAAAAAAAATTAAAAAAAAAAAAAAAAGTAAGGTAGAGAAAAGAAAATATTATTAAGAAAATCATAAGAAAGAGAAATGCATTTACAGTATTGTATTGTATTTACTGGAAAAAGTCCATGTACAGGTAGACCTGCACAGTTCACACCCTTGTTCAAGGGTCAAGGGTCAAATAGTTGCCATTTCAAACTATTTCTGAAATACTGATAAAGTATTTTGAGGATATATATATATGATAAAACACACAGTTTATCAATAAATAGTAATTAGATGAAAAGATCAAACTGTACTCACTTTCGTTTCCTTTGATCATTCCTTTCTTAAAAATTATTTTGGGCCAGATGGCCAACAGGCACATGAAAAGATGCTCAATGTCACTCTTCATCAGGGAAATACAAATCAAAACCACACTGAGATACCACCTCACGCTGGTCAGAGTGCCTAAAATGAACAAATCAGGAGACTATAGATGCTGGAGAGGATGTGGAGAAACGGGAACCCTCTTACACTCTTGATGGGAATGCAAACTGGTGCAGCTGCTCTGGAAAACAGTGTGGAGGGTCCTCAAAAAATTAAAAATAGATCTACCCTATGACCCAGCAATAGCATTGCTAGGAATTTACCCAAGGGATATAGGAGTGCTGACGCATAGGGACACTTGTACCCCAATGTTTATAGCAACACTTTCAACAATAGCCAAATTATGGAAAGAGCCTAAATGTCCATCAAATGGTGAATGGATAAAGAAATTATAGTTTATAAACACAATGGAATACTACTTGGCAATGAGAAAGAATGAAATATGGCCATTTGTAGCAACGTGGATGAAACTGGAGAGTATTATGCTAAGTGGAATAAGTCAGGCAGAGAAAGACAGATACCATATGTTTTCACTCATATATGGATCTTGAGAAACTTTAACAGAAGACCATGGGGGAGTGGAAGGGGGAAAAAAAAGTTACAGAGAGGGAAGGAGGCAAACCATAGAGACTCTTAAATACTGAGAACAAACTAAGGGTAGATGGGGGTGGGGAGAGGGGAAAGTGGGTGATGGGCATTGAGGAGGGCACCTGTTGGGATGAGCACTGGGTGTTGTATGGAGACCAATTTGACAATAAATTATATAAGAAAATAAATAAAAAATATTTTGGGGATTCATGATTTTTTTCTGTATAATATTATTAAATACGTGTTTAATTGTAATTTACCTTAATGCAACCTTGTCAATAAAACAGCATCCATGTTGTATAAACCAAGAAAATTCAGGAAAGCGTACTTCACTAAAACTAATATTAGATTCATAGAACTGTGGATAAAATTTGAGTTCCTCTGAATACAGTAGATCACGTTTATATTCTTAATTAGATCTATGTCAAGATACTCTATGTAAAAATTAGATAAAGTTTCTTAGTGGATTAAATTAAAACCGGTAAAACCGTTGTATAAATAGCTATAAACTGAAAAAGTGGAGGGGCTTGAGGCAGGGCTGCCTGGTGAGAGTACTTAGTACGGTGCCTAAGAGGACAGCAGGCCCTTGGCGAGGGTACTTAGTACACAGCCTAAGAGGACAGCAGTCCCCAGGTTCCACAAGCAGTCGAGTGATGCATCTGAAAATAGAGGTTCTCTTACTGTCAGCCCCAAACATAAGTCAGCTCTTGCTCTTCAGAGTTAAGCATTTTTTTTTCTTTTTCTGTTTTTTTTGGTTGTTGTTGTTTTGTTTTTTCCTTCTCAGGTGGGCTGTTTGTTTTCAGGATCTATTTTGTATAAGGGAAAGTTCTACATTAACCCCCACTGGCCCAGAGAAGTGAATTACATCCCCAAGTAAAAGCCCAGTACCTTAAAAAAAAATTTTTTTTAATGTTTATTTATTTTTGAGACAGAGAGAGACAGAGCATGAACGGGGGAGGGTCAGAGAGAGGGAGACACAGAATCCGAAGCAGGCTCCAGCCTCTGAGCTGTCAGCACAGAGCCCGACGCGGGGCTTGAACTCAAGACTGTGAGATCGTGATGTGAGCCGAAGTCAGATGCTTAATCGACTGAGCCACCCAGGTGCCCCAAAAAGCCCAGTACCTTTGGGAATAAGAATGCATAGGATCACCTGGGTGGTTCAGTTGGTTAAGTGTCTGACCTTGACCTCGGCTCAGGTCATGAGCTTGGGGTTCCTGAGTTCAAGCCCCGCAGGAATGCATATAGTTTTATGGTGCTTCTAGAGTATTAAAAGCATGGGAGGATGGCAGTCAAGTAACATTCACCATCCCTAAAACTCTTACTGGAGTATTTATGATCATAGAAACCGACTAATAGGACAACAATGGCATCCTAGGTTGAGATATCTAGGAGTTCTTTGGAGTAGGAAAACAATCTTGAGCCAAGATCCCAGGATATTATAGGCAGGAATTCCAATGGAAATATTCTGGGCTCACATTTAATGTCTTTCTGGCAAGTAGGACAAGCAGACAGATTTTTAAGAAGTTGGTGGATAAGAACTTACCGAGAGAAGTTTGGGTAGGTCTCTTTGGGAACAAGTATTCTCACTTTATTATGATTTTCAAAGAATGGAGCTAGATGCAGATTCTGAGTAAGATCTTAGCATGTAGCATGCTTTCTTTGGATATACATCTTTTCAGAAAGGGCATGTATTTGAACAATAACACTTGCTTTTTCCCTAGGATGAGGTTTTGTCAAAAAAGGGTTTGATGAACTTTGCTTTCTGCTTTGGACAAAGGACTAAAGAGTTGAGTTGCAGAGTTGTTTCACATTTATGAGATCTGTTCTTAATATCACCATTTGGATATTACTGATGTCCTATCTGAATGTCAGTTTTGCATTTTAGAGAAACTTCATTACTTCATTAAGTCTTCATTTAAAGACTATGGACTAAAGCTTTGTATTCTGACATTTTGGGAATTGAAATATTTATTTTAAAGACAAATTTCAGGGCACCTGGGTGGCTCAGTTGGGTAAGCATCTGACTCTTAGTTTCAGCTCAGGTCATGATCTCATGGTTCTGTGAGTTCAAGACCCACATCAGACTGCACTGACAGTGCAGAGCCTGCTTGGGATTCTCTCTCTGCCTTTCTCTCTCTCTCTCTCTCAAAATAAATAAATAAACTTTAAAAAAGTAAGATAGCTTCCAAAACATGCAATGTCATCTTATTAACTGCAGCATCATAGTTTTTGTGACTCATTTTTTTTGTCATATTTACTCATTTTATATATCTGACGTTTATTCTAAAGAAAGGTCTCTGTTCCTATAAGTACTCCAAACTGACAGAGGAACCTTTCTTCACCCGATTCACATCATTCCTTGACTATACATTCCCCAGTACTTTTCTACTGGGTACAGACTTACTTCTCTTTTCCCTCCAGGCCCCTAACAAGTATCACCCAAGTATTTGTCCTGTACAGGCTTCCCTTGCGTGTGTTCTGTAAACAATCCAAAGCTCACTGCCAACTTCACTGATACATCCTGTACTTTCTGTATCACATTTCCTTGTTCGTTCTCTTCTTAGAACGCCTTAGCTTCCTCATCCCACCTATCTCTGCTTGCCAAACGCATATTTAGGTTTCAGAGTCCATTTTGAATGCTGCTTTTTTTTACATGGTTGCCCTTTGGCCCCTATTCCTGCAGCTCATACTAATCCCTGTTTACTCTTTAAGGCTCCACACAGTCCTTCTCAAGCCCCCCTTCCTGGGGTAGTTGATGTGTCCTTGTCAGTTTGTAAATCCTTTAAAGGTAGAAGTTGTACCCTACTTTCTGTCCCTTGCAGGCACCTACCGGAACATCTTGGCCTGGGCAAAATGGAGTCAGTGATTGTTTAGTTGAATTGTTAGCCAGTCACTATAGTATTCTTTCCAGACCAGCAGTGGCACGTCTCCAGTTAATGATCTGTGCAGAGAGATGAATGTAGCTTTACTGAAAATAGGATTTACGGGATTATTAGATTAGATTGTAGTTAGACTAGCTGTAGGTTACTCTTTTAACATATCAGATCTTCACATTAGCAAATAGAAGTTTAGTAAAGTGGCCAAAAACTTTCTTACATACAAGTAAACCTAGATGGGGCTATAGAAAAGTTACTCTCAAAATTAAAAGCAGGAGCAACCACAACACAAATGGCTTAGAAATAAATGAATAAGAAACGTATAATATGTGAATAAAACCATCAAACTTTAGTAAGAGATGTGAAAGGTTTTGAATAATGATAGACACATTTCTGGATAAGAATAATTGAATGTTCTGGGGATTTCAGTTCTATTCAGATTAATTTAGAAATTTACCTTAATCCCAGTAGAAAATTTGCTGATTTTTTTCTTTTTGAATGATAGAATGGTCCTAAAATGTATCTGTAAAAATGAATAGGTATGAATAGTTATGGCATTTTTAAAAAGAAGACTAATAAAGGGGTTTGCAGGATAGGGAATTCTGTATCCAGATATTAACTGATAGTCTTTACAATAGTCTGGTTTCAATATAAGATTTCCTATGTCAGTGGATAGTGTTAGAGCTCCCAGTAGACCCTTTTACATATAATTACTTTATTTGTTATAAAGTAAACATCACAAATCATAGGAGAAGTTATTAATTATTCAATAAGTAATGCTAGGAAAACTGGCTACTGGAGAAGGGGAGGAATAAGGCTGTATCTTCACCTTTCATTAAATTCCAGAAGGAATAAGTGGTAAATGTTAAAAAGGAAAATAGAATCAGAAGAGAAATGCAGGTAAAAAAAAAAAAAAAAATCTAAAAAGACCTTTTAAAGCTAAAAAAAAAAAAAGGGGGGGGAAGTCAGAGGAAAAGATAGGTAATATTTGATTATACAAAAATTATGAAACATTTGTATGTCAAAACATAAAATTAAAAGATAAGGAATACTTTAGAGGAAAATGTTTGCCAAATATAATGGACAAAGGTTGCCCATATATATGAAGAGCTCTTATGAATAAATAAGAAAAAAATTAACATTCCAGTAAAATTGGGCAAATATGAACAAGGAAAGCCATAAAAAATGCAAACATAAAAATGTATATTTAAAACTAATATTAATATATATTAAAATGTATAGATTAAACAATCATAAAATATCATTTTTACTCCATCAACTAGGAAAGATTGAAGTTTAATACTTAAAGTTGGTAAGAGTATGATGAAATAGACATGCATTATTTATTGATAGATATGTAAATCAGTGTGAACTTTTTTGGAAAACAGGTTTTATTGTTAGATCCAGTAATTCTACTCCTAGTGATGCATCCTAAATAGTGGAGATACATATTGTATTAGTCATTTCTTCCTGTATAACACTCCAAAAAGGGGGTGACTTAAAAATAAGCATCTATTATCTCAGCGTTTCTGTAGGTTGGGAATTCCTGTGCAGCATAGCTGGGTGCCTCTGACTCAGGTTTCTTTCACAACCCTGCAATCAAGGCGTTGGCCAGGACTCTGGTTATCATAAGGCTTGGCCGGGGGAGAATCTGCTTCCAGGCTCACTCATGTGGCTGTTGGCTGGCCTCAGGTCTTTGCTAGCTGTGGGCTTGAGGACCCTAGTTCCTTGCACATGGCGCTCTCCATGGAGCTACTTACCTGCTAGAGGGACAGCTGAAGGTCCATTCTTTTTGTAACCTAATCTTGAGAGAAACATCTCCTCACTTCTGCCATAGTCTGTTTGCCAGGAGTAAGTACTAGGTCCAACTCACATTCTAGGGGAAAATATCACATAAGGGCATGAATACCAGAGGATGAGTTTTGTTGGAATATTTTAGACACTCCCACACAGGTTAACATACAAAGGTTTGCATTGGAGTGTTTTTTTTTTAACTTATAATAGCAAAAATATAAATACATAATCACATATACACAAAGAAACAAATAAGGAAGCGATTGAAATATTCCATAGCAGAAGAATGCTTAAATTGTACCATATCCACACAGTGGTAGTATAATTGCATAGTAATGATCATGTCTACCTTTTCGAGAGTCAGTCCCGTGCTAGGCATTTGCTCCTGACTGTGCTAATATTTCTGATCCTGACAACAACCATGTTATTACCTTCAGGTCACAGCTGAAAATGCTGATTCTCAGAGACAAAAGAGTTCATTGAATTCTCAGCACCGGCATGCCATTATAGGGTTATCTGGCTTCAGAGCCCAGTAACCACACTGGCGTTGAAACACGCTTATGAAGATTTCTAATGACATGAGGAAAACTTACAAATCTGTTTTTACAGAGTGATCCGCGTGTGTGCACATTTTATTTACATCGAAGAAAAAGATTGTCACCAATGTTATCTTTTAGTGGTAGAATCATGGAATATTAAAATTTTTCTTGAAACTCTTATTTCATTCGCAATCTACATTCTACATGTATACCCTTTATAATCATTTTAAAAAATGAGAATGCTTTGTAAAATATTTCAGCTCCTTCTACTCCCAAGGAAAAACCATTAGCAAGACTTGTACACACAGTTTTATGTAAAATTGAAATTTTACTTGATAACGAAATCATTCCCTTTAATCTGCTCTTCTAGATTACTGATCTCTCCTTACCCAACTATCTGATGGCATCTTCGGTTGGACTGCTTCCTACCCAGCTTCTGAATTCTTACTTGGGTACCACCCTGCGGACAATGGAAGATGTCATTGCAGAACAGAGTGTTAGTGGATATTTTGTGTTTTGTTTACAGGTGAGTTTAAGGCTAAGGGTTCTCTCTCTCTCTCTCTTTTTTTTTTTTTTTCTTTTTGTATGGCATTGCTTATTTTAAACCTAACATTTCACTGAGAATGATTTAAGAGAATTTTTCCTTTTTATTTCTTTTCTTGTTCTTTCAATCATACTTCATATTTTTACAACATTTACATTTTAACTGTGGATATATGGAAGTGTATAGAACTGAACTGATGCTTCTTAAAAATTCTCTTAAAACAAAGGGAATGACAAAAATAGGGTTCTTTTTGCAGTGATTTCCAGTCATTGCTCTATTTCGAGTTTTTGTGAAGTGTTGTTAATACTATGTTTCTGAAGATAATTTTAGTGAGATTTGGTAGGGTTGGGTTTTTATCTGACTTTATCTTCAAATTATTGAACTCTCTAATTGGTATTTTTAAAAAATATTATACTGGCAATGTAATTTTTTTCTAGTACAATTTGATGTAGAAAAAAATGGTTTTTTTTAGAAAGAATTGCTTTATAAAAGTGTCTGAAGTATTCCATTACAAATTCAAGTAAGATTTGCATAATTGTAATATAGTTTAGGGTAATACAATTCCATATAAAAGGTTGATAAAAGAAAAAAAATCCTGTTATGTAGGCACATTTATTCAGTGCCTTTCAGTTGCAACGGGAAGAGTTCAAAATTCATTTCGTTAGTTGTGCTATATTTGATTCCTGAGATTTATGAAAATATAAAATCACCAAAATTTTTGATGGTTTAGTAAGACGATGATAATAACTTTTGAGAGCTTTATATGCCATATATTTAAGCTCATTTAATCCCTACCAAAACACTAGAAGGTATGTCCTTTTCTTATGTCCAACTAATTGCGTACATCTCTCCCCAACTCTTCGCGACATCAGCAGTGGCAGGAATATTTATACTATGGAAAATGGCAGGTGCTCCAAATCAAGACTCCTACCTCTGATCTCCAAGAGCTAGTTTATCAGCACACCAGTAGATAGTGATTTGTCTAAAGTCTCAGCTGCACGGGGTTGGACCAGGACATGAACCAAGGTAGTTGGCCGTGGGAACCATGCTCATAGCCAGGACGATAGTTTACAGAGCAGATAACACTGAGATAGCCAGCTTATCTTCCTGGTCTCTTCACTTGCTAGGTTTAATTTATAGTTATTAAATGTATGCTAATCATATTACAAATTTGCTTTTAGCATTATTCTTAATTTTAAGTTACTACAGTAAAAATACTATGATAAATAAAGCCAGAGTTGATTTTCTTTGTGCTTATGTAGTAGAAGTTTAGTAAGTCCAGGAATATTTACATTGAGCCATAAATAAAGCTTATCAATTGAATGGCTTACTTTAAGAAAAAATTTGTAACATTTTTCCTATTCGGGAATCCATTTTGTTTTTACTTGTTTGTACAAAGTGATACATATGTACACACACACACACACACACACACACACACGCATGATATATATATATATATATATATATATATCATGCGTGTGTGTATGTGTATATATTTTAAAGAACCTGAATGATAGATTTTTTAAAAATTGTTTTAAATGTTTATTTCACTTTGAGAGAGAGACACACAGAGTGTGAGTCAGAGAGGGGCAGAGAGAGAGAGAGAGGGGGACACAGAATCTGAAGCAGGCTCCATCCAGGCTCTCAGCTCTCAGCACAGAGCCTGACATGGGGCTCAAACTAATGAGCCGTGAGATCATAACCTGAGTTGAAGTTGGACACTTAACCAACTGAGCCACCCAGGCACCCCATGAATGATAGATTTTTTTTAAGTTTATTATTTATTTTGAGAAAAAGAGAGTGGCTGCAAACAAGGGAGAGGCAGAGAGAGAGAGAGAGAGAGAGAGAGAGAGAGAGAGAGAGAATCTCAAGCAGGCTCCACGCTGTCAGCACAGAGCCCAATGTGGGGCTCAAACTCACAAACCGTGAGATCATGACTTGAGCTGCAATTAAGAGTCAGAGCCTAACCAAGTGGGCAACCCAGCTGCCCCTGAATGACAGATTTTTTTTAGCATACATTTAAGCACATTTTATGTTTTTTTTAGTTTTCTGAAAATGAGTAACCCATTCGAAATACCTTTTTTCCCATTACATTATGTTTGAGTAATTAGAATTGGTCATTATCAGTAGTTTTCATAAGTTTTTCATTATTTGATACTTTGTTTCTATGTATCTTAGTAAATCACTCAACTATAATTAGTGGAGTTATAATAGAACAAAGTAGTTCATGCATTTGTCAGTAGTGCTTCTAAAAATATAGGGTCTTGTTTTTTTCCAACAACTTCTTACCCCTTTGAGTTGACAAATTTCAGCTTAGGCTACAAGACAGGGGGGAAAGGCAAATATTTTTTAGCCCAGACGTTTATAAAAACAACAATAACTGCCACAACAAAAAAAATAAAGGCATGTTTATACCTCGGACTTATTTGTTGATGTTCCTTATAACTTAGTATATTTCAGAAAGGATTTCATTCAGCTTACAAAAGAACACAGAATAAAACAAGAGGGAAAAGAAGTCCGCGTGAAGAGGGAACCTAACATGGGAACAAAGGATGAAGCTTAGGTTAAAGTTAGTAGAGTAAGTGTATTCGTGAGGTTTCTCATATTTGCTAGAAATAAGTCACTCGTCTGCCTCTGAGCTTTATAGCCACCTAAATAGAATCCACAGCGTCTGTAAAATTAAAGCAATACAAAATAGATGTTCAGAGGAAGGAACAACTATTTCTTGTACAAAAATCCAACTTAAGATGCTGTGGTCTTGCAGTTCAGTTACTCTTGTCCATGCCCTGTATTTTTCGGTGTACCCACCGGCCAAAACCCTGGATGAATCCAAGTTTTGGTATGTTTCGCACCTGTTGTTTTGGGGGAAGTCATACAACCACATTGGTAATACTTAATTCATGATTGCAAAACTTCTGGTTTCTCAGTATTTCCCCATAGCTTAACCGTTTCCTTTGTCTTCCCACCCCCCATTTCCTCAATGACTATGGCAAACCTATCTTCACTCCTCGTAATTTTGGCTCCTGTCCCCACTTTCCACTTCATTCTCAACAGATTGCCTTTCTTGATTAACAGAAAAATCAGAACCCTTCAAGTGGGAAACCCTTCAATTTCCATCTAAGAAATCTACTAACTGTCTGGTATTCTGCTCATGTTCTCAGCCTGCTCTCTAGTTGACGGTAGAGGAGATGCCTTTCTGTGGAAGGCTGGTCCATTTGTTTGTGTTTGATTCTTTTGTGTTCATAAGGAAACTTTATAAAACAGGTTTTTGTTCCTTTTTTTTTTTTTTTTTTTTTTTTTTTTTTTTTTTTTTTTTTACTCTTTAATAAGGTAGTATGTTGGGGAATGAATCAGCACATATTGCCAGGCCCTGGGTCTACAAGGGCATCTGGGGAGAATCCCATGTAAAGATTTTACCCTCACTGGAAACCTGAAAAAGTTTTTCACTAGATCTAAGCCTATTTTCTGTGGCTGTCATCATTAATTTTGTCAAAATCAGATATACTTTCCAGTTGTCATCTGACTTGAACTCCCAGCAACCTAAGATTCTTTTTAAAACGCTTTCTTCCCTTAGCTGTTTTGATTTTTTTTTTTCCCACGTGCTTGGTTCATTTGTCAGCATCTCTTCTTCTTTGCACCCCACAATTGATATTCCTCAAGATTCTAGCCTAAGCTTTGTGTTCTTACTCTGAAAACTCTTCTTCCTGGAAATGCAGTTATTATGGTGGCTGCTATTAGGTTTATTTGCATAAAGACTCCCAAATACACATCTTCAGCTCAGCCTTCTTTCTAAGCTCTGGACCCATTCACTGCACTGCCTTGGATATCCAACAGGCACCTCAAATCCAGCATGTCTGAGGCAGAGCTCAGCAGCTCTCCCGCACCCTCCCCAAATCAGCTTTCCACATCTTTCCATGGTGTCACCATAACACTGATAGGTATCAAACTTACATATCGGTTAGTATATCTTGTTTTTTTAGGAGAGCAAATACAGCATTTGAAGGCCCACCTTTAAAATACCTAATTTGCTCAGAATTATGGGGCACTTGGGTGGCTCAGTTGGTTAAGCATCTGACTTGGGCTCAGGTCATGATCTTGTGGTTCGTTAGTTCAAGCCCGCCTTGGGCTCCATGCTCACAATGCAGAGCCTGCTTGTAAGTCTCTCTCTCTCTCTCTCTCTCTCTCTCTCTCTGTCTCTCTGTCTCTCTGTCCTCCCCCTCTCCCTCTCTGTCTCCTTCCCTCTCTCTGCCCCTCCCCTGCTCTTGCTCTCTCTCTCTCTTTCTCTTTCTCTCAAAATAAATAAATATGCTTAAGTAAGAATTTTATTGAGTACTGGATACCCATTTCTTAGTGCCCCCCCCTTGCACAAGTTCCAAGTTCCCCTCGCTAACCCACCCCCACTATGCTGTGCCTCGGCACTTCCCTCACTACCCTCAGTGCTTCTATTTAGAATACTTTTCCCACAAAACTGTTAAAATTATGGATAGGCTATTATTTTATATCATGTTGTATTTTAGGGTCACTATGGTTAGAGTAGCCTTTGAACTTCTTTGAAACTTACTGGGACATTAAATATCACCTGTCCTCACCTTGTTGCCTGAGAATATTTGCTCCAAACTCAAAAGAACTGACTTACAAATGAAGTTTGGAATAAATACCGTTTAGAAGATATGTACTGCCTAGACATTCTGATGAACTGTATATAGAATGTTAAAGCACATTAACATATAAAGAGAGACCACAGGTTCCTATAGGACAGTGGGAGAAGCCTCCCTAGTGATGTGAAATCACATCAGTAGTTGAGCGGTTAAGTCAAGACTGGCACCGGATTTTGATTTCAATGCGTTTTTTCATAGCCCTTTGGCATTTTTTTCTTGATCATCATGTTTTCCTTTGTTTTTGCTTTTCCTTAAGTACAGACAGTTTCATGTTCATGATCTCTTATTAATTTCTTTTGAAGTTTATTGACATTTCACTTTTTTAAAGCGGTTCATAATATTTTAAAGTTTGGCTGCACCAGATAGTTCATTTGTAAATGGTAGTGCTTCTCTCTAAGTGGGCTTGGGAATACCTGTGGACATTTATAGTCCTGCAAAGATATATTACATTAATTACATTAATAAAGTTTAGCCAGCTGTTGCCTCTTTTTAGACTTTTTTGTTTTGTTTTTTTATTTTATTTTTTTTATTCCTTGAAGGAAGCTGTTTGGTACCAGGAGACGAGTTTGACTTGTATCAAGCAAACATCATTTATATGGACTAAAAAGGATGTATGTGTGCTAGCCTGATATCCTCTGATGGTTACTTCTAGATTTCAGCCCTCTCTTCCCAGTTGAAGCAGCCAAGGAAAGAATGAATGGAAAGTGTGTGTAACCCATTTAAAAATCTTACCTGACCATGTTGGAGAGGCATCCCGTTTGAAACATTTCTAAGCCAAATATTTATGGGATTTATTTCTCCATGTTTTTCTGTGTAAAATATGATTAACTGTCATGTTTTATTTTTGTCCACAGATTATTATAAGTATAGGCCTCATGTTTTACGTAGTTCACCGAGCTCAAGTGGAACTGAATGCAGCTATTGTAGCTTGTGAAATGGAACTGAAAACCTCTCTGGTTCAAGGCAATCAACCAAATACCAGTGGCTCTTCATTCTACAACAAGAGGACCCTAACATTTTCCGGAGGTGGAATCAATATTGTATGACTCTAACAAAATGTATGATTGTCAAGAGCTAGTGTGCTGTCCAAGGTCTAGTGGTCACCTTACTAGTGGGCAGAGACAAGTTCTAATTGTATTACGGCACAAACAAAACTGACTCGTTTTTAAATTGCACAATTTTTTTAAAGGAAGAATCATTTTCTGGATATGTAAGTGTAAACGTAGATGCAAATTTGGGCTGCACCTCTTTATCGTTTATTATGCCCGCAATGGCCTATAGGTCTGCACTTTAGTGTTTTTTAATTGTTTTCTTTCTGGGTACTTACGAACAAAGAAATAACCCAAATATTTTTCTGCTTAGTGTCTTTATTTATAAAGTCCCTGAGTAGTTGTTTGCATCTTCCCTACTTACAATGATGAGTAGAAGTATGTAATTTTAAATGTATGACATTATTTAGGTGTTCTTTGTCCTTTCCAGAAAAGATAATGTTTTGTTTTGTTTTGTTGTTTTAAGAGGGACCACTTTGCTTCCCTTTTCTTTACTAGTTAGAATATAGACATTAACTTTGGGTTGAATGTATTTTTGCAAGCATCATTGCAGGGCCATTTACACCTATTCACACAAGCTTAAATCCTACATTGTGGGACTGAAGTGCTCTTAAGATACCTTTTTATTTTCACTGTGTAATATGCAAGGCAAAAGGGAAATTATTTAATGGATGGTGGCTCAAATTAGAACTCAAGTTCTAATTCCATTACATTGGCTTTACGCTCATTAGATCTTTCATCAAAGGGCTGTCCCATTGCAGTCTTACTAAAAAATTTTAGTAAAGTAAATTTCTTTTTCTTTTTATATTCATCATTAGGCTTTGAGATAAAGATCTACTCTTTTAAAATGATGGGCTTTCCATCATTAAAGATGTCACTCAGGTGGCCTTGTTTGATCAAATCGCCTTTTTAAAAAACCAAGCTTTAAAATCATGTTTATAATACCACCGAATTACATATATATTTGTCCCCATAGTCTTCAGCTTTAAAACTATAAATGTAATATTGACTTAATACCCAAATTTGTATTATTTGCCCTACTATAACGTAGGTTTATTTTGTTTGTTTTTTGGTACTTGTTTTTCTCTGATAAGACTCAGGAATTCTGAAATGTGAAATTAAGTCTCAATTCTTTCTCTTGTATCATGAATTGAGTGTATTTATTAATAGCACTTAGGAGTATAGCATACAGTAATTTGGCATATGATCCATATGACATATGTAGTATTCATTTATCATCTTATGTTTTTAAAATGGGTTGTGAACTTAATGATTAGGTTTTTACAACCCAGATTATAGACATGAATGCACATTTTCTGGTTGGTGTCTTTTTTGGCTATGAAGAGTCTACCTTATCAGAGACCTCCCATTTGCCTTTTCCTCAGGGTAAAACCTTTGCCCTGATTTACTAAAGTTGAAAAGAGTTCTTTTGGGAGCAGGTTATTCTAGTCTTATGCTAGAGAATGCATTGCATTTAATCATTTTAATGTATAAGTTTTTTGCCCTATTGCAGTCATAATTGTTTTCCTTTCCTCTATAATGCATAAATTTTCTCACCTTTGGGTAATGGTGAAGTTCACTTACATGTCAATGCCAAGAAGACCTGAGTGCAAGTGATCTTAGAGGCACCTGGGTCTATAGTACTTAATTGGCCTCCAGTCTTTCTTTCATTGATAGAAAAAAAAATATATAATACTGGAATATTCTTATTCTTTTTTTAAATCCTAATTGTTTAGGTGTTTTTATTTTTTAAAAGAATTTGTTTAATAATCCCAGTGAACAATATGTTTGATTTATTCTTTTCTAACTTGACAATATTTTTCTTGTGCTTCTTGTTTGTTGGTTAGTTTTTGTTAAAGGAATCATTTACGATCACTACTTTCATACTTGTGTTACACTTCATGTATTTTGAAGTGCATTTATTTACTTAGTATTTTGTAACTTGAATAATTTCACCAAATGAATCCCTTTTGGTAGTTTGTAATGAGTTCTCCCAGTTGTTGCATTTTGTTTCATACTTAAATATGTAAAGGTAGAAGAGAAATAAATTTTCTGTATTCTGCCCATCATAATTTTATATAATAAAATCATCCATTTTTACTTAAAATAGTATGGTTTTACTGTTTCTAAAATACTAATCTAAAGCTGCAGTTTTCCTTTTCTTCATTATTTCTGGTCTCCAAGTAAACAATAATCCGTTATATTCATGCCATTTGCCAGCTGATTTTTGGTTACTGGGTTTTAGATGTGCTCTCTAAAAGTTGTACGAAGTATTGCCATGCCTTATTCACTCCATCTTTAACCCCGCATCCCCGATTTATGGCAGCAACAAGTTTCTCCCGGATCTTTTTATGTTGCCCAAATAATGCCTCCAGTCATACAGTGTGTGTGTTTGTAAAATAAAATCTTTTTGATTTCTCAAACTGCAGCATAGAGTTGCTTTATGCACATTAAAAAATAAAAAAGCATACAGTATACATAATTTCTAAATCTGATGAAAGATATGCTCTATTTTTGGTTCTTTGGACCTTTCCCCTAGTTTTCCATACTTTTTGGTTTATTGTTAATGATTTTATGTACTCTGCCAAATTTTGTCATGTGGACTATTTTAAAACAGCACCTCTTTTTAAAAACATGTACATAATTGTGCTTTCATGTCCATTTTCGTTTGATCATATGATTTGCAAAATATGTTGAAATCTGTACTCTGGTTTATGAAAATACCAGAACCCAATCTCTGTCATTAGAATGTGTGTTTTGAGTTTGTGTTCAAGAGTGACTGTGTGGGTTTGTTCCCCATACTCTTGTTTTATGTACTTTGTAACCAACTGCAAACCTTGCTAAGGTGATTTTGCTTTGATAGGGTCAAATATATGACTATGAAACATTTCTCTCCTTGAGAGGCTAAGTTTACTACTCTTCCTTGTTCTTGCTGTAACTGAGCTAAGTGGTGTAGCTACAAGCATTTCCCGGCGTTTCTGTGTGTGTTAATGTGCAATGCTGATTTGGACTGTTCTTGGGGAAGGTGCTCTGGCTTATTTATGTATTTGTGGGACTAGCTTTAGAATGCTTGAGAAAGCAGCTAGGTATGTGCCGGGTGATACAGGTAAATCCTTAGATGCATGGTAAACTAAATCTGTGCTATTCAAAAGCAAGTGGCATTTGCAGAGAAGAAGAAAAGTATATGAGGACCTCAGGAATAGTGATACTGACCTAGGTTGATGACTTTGGTGATGGAATCAGAGGCCACTCAGGGTATCAGAATGATGGTCAAAATAACACTATCTGGTTTTCAGATTAGATGTTGCTGATTTCTGTTATAATTAGCTATTTAGAAATAACTTTTTTAATGGTCATCTCTTTAATTTTAAAAGCCTTTAAAGAAGGGAGAGGAATCTATTCCACAGGATATTTGAAACTCAGGAGTTCTAATAACCTTGCATATTGAACATAAACTATTCACTTATTTCACAACTAAATTATAACATGGTACTTCTGAATTGCAAAGTAATTGCTGCAAACTATTTTCTATGGTAGCTAAAGATTTAAAATAGATCATTCTAAAGGTGAATCAGTAAAATCTCTTGATAATTGATACCCTAGATCACTTGTGTGCCTGAGAAAATAAAAGGTAATGTTTTATTTTCCTCCTTCCTTCTCTTTCTTTCTTCGTATAATTTGATGGATATAGAGAAGTGTACCATGGGAGGGAGCAAGTCAGGAGGAAGGGAGGACATGTTTCTAAGGTGGAGTGGTGGTAACTGACCCTAGGTGGGGGCGGTTATGGTTACTGTTACAGCAGAGGTCCTGTGGAGAAAGGACTGTGATGTCTAACTTGGCATTTGGTCTTTCATTTCGTTTTATTTTTTTCTGATGCCCCTAAGTCATGAAATGCTACCTGCCCTTCAGAAAATTGTTAGTCATTTGTCCCAGGCTGCAGTAATGTTTACAATGCCTTCATAATGTCAAAAGACTTTGATACAATTTCCAGTTGATCTCTACCCTGCTTCCCTGACTGTTTCCTTGGGGGCATGTTCCTGCTGTCATAACACTTTCATCTCAGCACCTAGAGTACCACTTGCCCTTGTTTCTTTGTAGCAGGTCCCATACTATCACGTGTACACCGTGTGGGGCCATTTTTGGTCAAAATTGCTTGCTAGAACACAAAATAGGCCAAAGAGGGGATACCACCCATTACAGACTGCTTTCAAGTAGAGAGGTGCAGTGGAGCGCCCATTGGATAAGCGTATTTGGCAGTGTGTGTGCTCATTACCCAAAGTTGTATAGTACTTTCTGCCATGCTTGCCCTCCTTGGTTGAGGCCACCTGTCAGCACTCACTGCAGGGAAAACATGTATAAGCAGTATACTGTATTCGGAGTTCAATATTGAACATGTTTAGAGATAGCATTAAATGCATCGTAGTGTTAAAACAGCATATGTGTATATGGTAAATTTGATCATTCTGCCATGTTTCAACAAAATTGATTATCCAAACTGAGTAATTACTGATAACTACTGTCTTCGACTAATATTCTGTAGGGTAATCTGCTGGGTGAAAGGCTTAAAAATCATAAAATATGCAGAGACGTTAAATAGAAAAGAGTAGAGTATGCATCGAACCAAAAAGGAATAATTTGAAAGTTACAAAATTCTTATCGTAGGTATACAATTAGAGTAGTATGTGGTAATGTAAGTGTATTATCCTAGGATGCATAAGATCCATGACCACCATCTAGAAGCCAGGAGGGAATTCTTTGATTCTGTCTTTATTAGTTATAAAGCTATTTTCAGGAGAAATGTTTTGAAGCATGACCTGTTCCATACTCCTGATCTCTTACAGCCCTGTGCTAAGTTGACCTCAGCAAGGAGGGCAGGGAGCTGAATGGTTTTCCATTAAGTTTTTTCAGTTCATTACTCTGACTTTCAGTTAATTAACTGGTTTTGTGTCATCGCATTTCTACTTCAAACTTACAAAAGAACAGCTTTGCTTGGAATTCACATTCTAGGTAATTTTCATAGCACTGCATTAAATTATTAGATGGACTTGGAACAGATTCGGGAAACATTGAGCCTGAGGTTGTCTTTCCTTCCCCCCACTTGGCTGCTAGGATCTACAGACTTCTGGGCACAGATGAGGCTTGCTTTCTGGTGGGAGTGTTGGCAGAAAAAAACAGAATAGGGCTTTCTCCACTGGGAACAAAGACAGGAGAGCTGCAGACCTTGGGGAGACTTTCACTTTGAAATTCGTGGGCTTTCTAAATGGAAGTTTGATATGGGCCCCACCAAAGTATGTCAGCTCTCCCTGGCCTCCAGTAGGCTGAGAGCAGCTAAGCAGCCTGAATATTTCCTACTGCGTGAGAAGGAGAGAATTCAGGAAGACCATATCCGGAGAAGCTTCCTGCAAACTTCCTCCAAGGAATTCACAGCTCGCCTGCTTCACATTCCATCCCTGGCATTTCTGAGGTCTCATAGTAATTGCAGCATTGTTCTTAGTGTCAAACAACTGGAAACAAAGTGCACACCGCTTTAGGGGATCGGCGGCTCAGATTGTAGCATACACACACCGTGGAGATTGAACCAGCCACTTCATAGAAAGAAAGAACTTAGATGCGTGCCAATGAATGCTGAGGCCTACTTCTCCCAGCCAGTCACTGGGCAAGGTGGGGATGCTTGGGCCTGTACATTCCTGGCTAATGTGGGATTTCTCTGACAGGAAACATTTTCTTAGGGACACCCCATCAGTCTGGCTGAGGCTTTCTCGGGACTGAACTGCAGTCTGAGGTCCAGCCTTCTCTCCTTTCACAGGTGTTGGTCTCAAGTCTTGGTCAAAAGACCCTCACTGCCAACTCCTGCTTCTTCCCCTTTATTCCTCACAGGCCTTTTCTCCCAGTAAGTCTCTTGTGTTTAGTTCAACATGCATCTGTTTCTTGGCAGACTGGAACTCATCTAATCTATGATGCAGTGAGGAGACAAAAATCTCTTCTGTGATATTTCTGCCTAAAATGCCTGGTGTGACTCTCTTTATGAGGAAACACCAGACAAACCCAAACTGAGGTACCTTGTGAAAGCAACTGGCCTGTAGTCTTGAAAGCTGTCAAGATTGTGATATAAAATGACTGAAAAACTGTTCCAGGTTGAAGGAATAAGAGACAGATAACTTAATGCAATGTGTGATACGGTATTGAATTTGTTACAAAGGATATTATTAAGATAATTGGAAAACTTGAACTGGTTCTTTTTGTTCGATGGTGGTAACCATCTTGATGGCACGGGAGAAAATGTTCACTGGAGAATTCAGGGCTAATGAATTGGTCATCATGTCTGAAACCGGGTTCAGAAAGATAAAGATCTTTGCACTATTCCTGAAACTTGCCTGTAAATTCGAAATTCTCATCTTTCAAAAAGTAAATGTGGGATATGGAGAATGGACTGAGAGGGACCAAAGAAGGAAAGTCTGGAACAAGTCGGAAGTCTATTGCGGATGTCCAGCTAAGAACGAGTGGGCCGGCAGGGTTGGTAAGCAAAGAGAGATTCAAGGCAGATTTAAGTGATAGAAGTCACCGGACTCATTAATGAATTGGACATGGGGGATAAGGAAAAGAGGTAGTAAAGGTAATTTTTTGTTTCTGGCTTTAGCAACTGAATGGAGCCTAGCCACTCGGTGTAGGTAGCAAGGAAGATGAAGGGAATAATAGGTTTGGGAAGAAATTCAGGAGTTCTCTTTTAGATATGTGATAATTAAGAATCCTGGTGTTAGTAGGCAGTTGGTTATATGGGTCGGGAACTTAGAAGTCTGGGGCAGAGATGTAAATTTAGTAGTTAACGGCATATAGAGCCATTGAGATGGATGGGATCACCTGCGGAGAAAAAGTAGACATTAAAGAAAATCCCTAAATTAGACCCTGATGACCTCCAAAATTTACAGGTGAGTTAGAAGAGGAACTGCAGCTAGGGAGACCAATTATGATGAAACAAATTTAAATAATTACTCATCTGTCCCAGACTTTTAAGATGGGATATAGGTAGGATTCTGCATGTTTATCCAAAAGGAAGGCATGCCAGAGCGCTGGATTTGTTGGCTCCTACCTCAGAAAATGTTCTCTACTAGAGTTTTCCCTTAGGCTACATGGGCTGACCATTCCTGCCTTCCAGCATCATCCTTCTTTGTAATAATAGTGGCTGAAAACAAGCTGAGCTCTAAAGGTGGTTAAATTTGCACTTGTATTAGGCTCACTCTTCATAAGAACTTTGGGAATTACTGTTTCTCCTGGGTCTCATTAGAAGCTTCCTAGGTTTAACAAACAGATACCTAGTTGACTTATTACATATATGAGGGAGAAGACTATTCTCATTTTCAATTCACTATAATTGTTACGATCAAAGGGAATTGTAATGACAGTTTTCTTAAATACAGTTAGCTTAAGGCTACTTAAGTATTCTTTCAGAAAACATTATCATTAAAAAATTTTTAACTCTGGGCCAGGAACCCTAGGTGGCTCAGTCAGTTAAGCGTTTCAACTCTTGATGTTGGTTCAATTCATGATCTCATGGTCTTGATATGAAGCCCTGTGTTGGGCTTTGCCCTGGGCTTGGAGTGGAGCCTGTTTAAAATTCTTTCTCCCTCTCCCTCTGCCCCTTCCCCGCTGGTGCTCTCAAAAATAATAATAATAATAATAATAATTAACTCTGATTTGTGTCTGAAAGATATAAACATATGTAGATTGATTTTATGTATTTTTATATGTTTGCTGTTACACAAATTCAATAAAAATAGCCAACATTCTCTAGATAAAGATAGGTGGTAGTTCTTTTTGGGTACCCCAGTAATAGATGAGTAGGAAAGCAAAAACTAAGTAGGCAGGAAAACAGTTCCTTAGGAGTGAACAAACAAAAGGGGGGGTGATCTTGATGACATTTCAATGAGGGTTTTTTTAAGAAATTATTATTTATTTATTTTGAGAGAGCATGTGCATAAGTGGAGACGGGGCAGAGAGAGAGAGAGGGAGAGTGAGAATCCCAAGCAGGCTCCGTGCTGTCAGCGCAGAGCCTGATGCAGGGCTCCATCCCAGATGCTTAACCAGCCGAGCCACCCAGATGCCCTAGTGAGAGCATTTCTAGGAAGATGTCACAAATACTCATAGTGATCAAGAAATCCCTTCCAGGGCCCTGTAAGGTGTGTACTTTGTATAACCCCTACTCAAGATTGCCTTGAGAGCTCTCGAGAGAGCTGACGTTGAAAGACTTAAAGCGTTTCACTTAATCTGTCGGTTTAACAGAGTTCTATCTCAGCTCTGCCATTCACTAGGGAGAAGCTTCACTAAATGGACTTTGGTTCTGACTTTTCCCCAGGTTCCTATTCTTTGTCCTTCTCACATTTATAAATGAGCCTAGCTAGAGTTCTTTGCTCCCGACCGTCTAAAGCGTTAATGGTGGAATCAGGAGTAGTAGTGGACTGAGTTACTCGAATGGTATTTGCCATTGCACAGAGCAAAAGAAGGGGCCAACTGGACAGTCTTTCTTCCACGTCACCAGTCTATACGTGATTGCTTTTCTCCTTTTTCCCAGAGTTGACCAAGGACCCTGAATAGGGTTCAGCTGAAGCAGATACCTGGCGATAACATCTTCCATGAGGTCTTAGAGATCCTTACTAAGGCGCACCGTTCTCTTGTTTCACTCTCACTCCTCAGAGGCATCTATTTGTCTTGTTCTCTGCCTTGTTCATCACTGCATTGCCAGCACCTAGAAGAGTGCCCTGCACCTGGTAGATGCATTATAAATATTTGTTGACTTACTGAGTAGTCAAAGCAGCATAACCTTGTGTAGATTGTGTAGCAAGGTTATGACTTGCTTACATCACTGGATTTAATAAATGTTCCAAAAATGTTGGCTCTAAGTCGTTTTTCGCTTTTTGTATGTTATATAAAAGCCAGATAATACAATATAATACTCCAAATTATGCTATACCAGAGGATATTTCTTTTGCTGGACTACTGAAAACAACATTTAACTTCTTGTGAATTCAATAAAGACTTTCTGAATATTTTTAAAAATTCATCAAGGGATATTATAGAGCTCAGTATAATGGAAATAAATAGTCATTAGGTCTAGAAATTCATTTTCTTACTTTACCTTCAGTAATTCAAGTGTTCATATATTTAAAATCTACTTTTATGTGAGAAATTTTCATATTTCTTAAAAATGGAGTAATTTCGTGATTAATGTATTTATGTTGTGAAAGAGGCGGGTGGGGGGGGGAGAGAGAAATGTGAGTGAATTGCCTATTTGTGTCCTTTGCTGAGGTTTCTAATACAGCGCTTCTCTGCCATTGATAGGCAATTGCAAAATCTTTACCCTTTGATATTTGTAGAAGTATTTTTCCCAATATGTTTTCATTTTACTGATGACTTACACATACCTCAAAATTTAATTAGAGATCCTTATCTAGTTGTAAGAAATAATGGAGATCCCGTGTTCCCTTCACTCAGTCCCTTCCAGTGGTAGCATCTTGCAGAACTATCAGTACAGTATCACAACCAGAGTATTCATATTGATGCAGTCAAGATATAAATGAGTTCTATCCCAAGGGTCCCTCATTTTGCCCTTTTATAGCAACACTTGCCTCTTGTCCCTACCCCACACCTAACCCTGGCAAGCATTAATCTGGTCTCCATTACTACAACTTTGTCATTTCAAAATTGCTAATATAAATGGAATCATACAGTATGGAATCTTTTGGAACTGGCTTTTGTGTTGTTGTTTTTTTTAACTCGGCATAATTTTCTGGAGATTCATCCAGATTGTGAATAATTGGAAAAGAATTCAGTCTCACTAATAACTAAGGAAATGTAAATGAAGATGATGATGGTGCTATTTTGTTAAACCATCAAAGCTTTAAAAAACACACAAAAAAGGGTGCCTGGGTGGCTCAGTTGGCTGAGCGTCCGATTCGATTTTGGCTTAGGTCATGATTCCAGGCTCATGGGATGGAGCCCCAAGTCGGGCTCTGTGCTGAGTGTGGAGCCTGCTTAAGATTCTCTCTCTCCCCCTGCTCCTCTCCCCTACTTATGCTTTCTCTCTCTTTCTATAAAGTAAAATACAACGCACACGCTCACACACACATGATAACATCAAACGTGTGCAGCGTTGCAGGAAAATGTACACTGTAGTAAAAGCAGTAAGAGCTAATCTTGATTGAGCACCTATTATATGCTAGACAAGGTTCTAAGCGTTTTACCTATATCAATCTATGTAATCACAACAACTCTAAGAGGTAAGTGCTATCATTATCTCCATCTTATAGATTAGCAAACCTAGCACTGAGAGGTTAAACTAATTTGCCCAAAGTCATGGCATGTGTAAATGGCAGGGCTAAGACTCAAACACTTATTTCCTAGTTGTTGTTTTTTTTTTTTTAATAATAGATCTGCATTATTTGTAACATCAAAAATTCATTTGTTCACAATTAAAATGATGCTCCCCTAAGGTAGCAACCAAATGTTCTGGCTTCATAATTAGCTCAATACTCCACTTCATCTCCTGCTTCCTACAGTGCCACACCAACCAACCCAAATTGGGACTATCTCTACTGAAAATTATATGTAAGTTATTTCTGTATAACCGATAATTTAAAAAATATTTTCCTCCTAATTGTTTCCAAAGATCTGAAATCATGGCTGTCAATAGCTAATAAGTGTATTATAAAATAAAATGTATGAACATCTTACTTGGTGTATTTCTTAAGTTCCAGGATATCTGAGGCATCTACAGTAAAAACAAGTTTATAAGGCTTATTTTTAAAAAAAAGAGAAGAGAGGGGCGCCTGGGTGGCGCAGTCGGTTAAGCGTCCGACTTCAGCCAGGTCACGATCTCGCGGTCCGTGAGTTCGAGCCCCGCGTCGGGCTCTGGACTGATGGCTCAGAGCCTGGAGCCTGTTTCCGATTCTGTGTCTCCCTCTCTCTCTGCCCCTCCCCCATTCATGCTCTGTCTCTCTCTGTCCCCCCAAAAATAAATAAACGTTGAAAAAAAAATTAAAAAAAAAAAAAAGAGAAGAGAGAATTTATTTTAGATATGTAGAGTCAGATTTCTAGAAACGAGAAAAGAAGTCAACTGTCCTGCAGGTATCATTCTCTCAAAATGTTTTAAAACTGTATGTGTTCTTTGTGGAACCAGAATCCATGCTAACTAAATGGGTTCTGAATAATCAAAAGTATTGCAATTACCTAACCGGTTTCTGAGTATGGTCAATGGCACACGGGAGTTTATATAGATTATGTTAATGATTTAATATCTGTCTACATTTATAATAAAATAAGCTATTAAATTTACCATTTTCCCACTGATAATAGAAATTAGTGAAAGGCAAACAATGTTCTTCATTGCACTTCTGTCACTGTGGTTGATTTGCTTCATTCTGAAAGTGTTCTGTTTTTAAAATTTTTTTAAGTTTACTTATTTATTTTGAGAGAGACAGAGACAGCACGAGTGGGGGAAGGGCAGCTAGAGAGGGAGAGAGAGGATCCCAAGCAGGCTCTGCACTGCCAGCACAGAGGCCGATATGGGGCTCGACCCCACAAAGCCATGAGATCATGACCTGAGCCAAAACCAAGAGTTGGACGGTTAACCAACTGAGCCACCCAGGCGCCCCTGAAAGTGTCATTTTCTTTCTAGTTTTAAAACTTTTTGATAAGAATGTTAATCAGAGGAGGAAGAAAGTTACATGAATGGCTTAACATTACTCAAAATAAATTCTTTATTTTCCTAAATTTAAAAATACTATTTCATGATTACTATGGCTTATCTGTAGGTTGTGATTAAAATTTTGACACAGCATTTATGTTTCCAGGTAAAAGTGTTGCCTATATGAGCTGAATATTATTGTCATCATTATCCACATAACTGGGCAGGTGTATTGGCAATGTAGCCAATATGAACACGTTAAAAAAAAAAAGTCACTAAAATGTCTGTGACTCAGAGCACATCTGAACAATTCCTATTTAACATGTCACATGATAGCTCTTGCTTCATATTCATGTACTTCTTACTATCACTCAAAATAACAGCAATAAATGTATTCTAGTATTTTGACCCTAGCGCCATTATAAATTAATATTGAAATTTGTTCATCTTGGATTTTCTTTTTTGTGCTTCTTGTGATTTGTATTATCCCAGAGCAGAATTATTATGTTATTTTATAAAAAGATTTCTTTGTAGAAAATTCTCCATAGGGAAAATATAAAGAACTCAAAATAATTCTCAACAGATTTCAGATATAGATTATATGTTCTAATTTTATCCATTGGGAAATAAAGTACTAACTAAATTTGCCCTTCACCCACAGAACGTATGAATTGGCTAAATGAGATGCTAATTATATTATTAAAATAGAGATAGAAAGTCTGAGAATTAAATCCTATTTAAGTATTATCCCTCCTTTATATTAACAAGTATCTGTTTAGTTCATATATTATGGCCTTGTTCAAGATAAGTAAATTTATTTCTTAACTTCATTAAATTCACGTTCAGACTTATAAAATTTTCACATTAAGTTGCTATATTGCAAAGCCCAAGTTATCTTAGATTTTTAATAAGAAAATACTGTTATGGTCAAAATAAATAATACAAATCATGTTTATTTTAATGTAGAGAATAGATTCATTTCTGAAATAGGGATCTGTGCTGTAAATCCTGTTAAGTTCGATCCTGTTTGCCCATTGAATTCTATTATGTATTTGGAATTATTCTTTGGAAAAATGTACGCCACAATCTATTTTAGCTATGATAACTGCTCTTAGGAGCAGAGTAGGGACATTTCCATGGTAACAATGTAGCATTTTCTCTAGTGACCCACCCATCTCCTGGGAAGGTCCTATACTTCTTTATTCCATATGATCTGGCTTCCTTCTCTTTGGATAGTCCCAAGGTAACAGCTAACAGTTTTTGAGCTCCTACTGAGTACCAGGCACAATTCTAAGCACTTTACAGGGATAATTGAAACCTGTGAGATAGAATTTATTAGCGTCCTTTGCAAATGAGGAAACTGAGGAGCAGGGAGCTCTCATGGCTTAGGAGGTGCTTGAGAACACAGTTTGAGTCCAGAGCTGAAATTAAGACCACTGTGCTATATTGCCTTCCTATTTTCTAGACTAGAGCTTGTGCTAAGATATGGGTCTCCTCAGCCCCGGGGTTTGCTGGAAGGAATGGTAGCCCAGCACCCCAGTCTGTTCTCATGGTCATGAGCTTCACCCACTTGTACCAGTGCTACACAAAGATGACTGTTTTCTATGTGTGCCTTAGTGTGAAAGTATTTGACAAGCACATCACCCTAGAGCAAAGTAAACACTCAGAGATAAACATATTAACTGTGTTTCCTAATTTGTAACTGACTTTAAGATAAAGTTTCAGATTCAACTGTTTTTTGACAAGAGATCACATGTCCACCTTACATAATTCTACTTTATGTTGCTTCCTGTCCAACTATTATAAATGCAAAAAGGTTTGAGAGCAAAGGCTAATCATTTCTTCCATTGATATTTTTTTATAATTTGTATTAATTGTTCTTCCCTGCACATTAGACAACATTAACCCTGACTAGAGTTCCCATGAAGTCCTAACATCATTAAAACTGACGTTATTTAATTATTATTGATAATTCATTTTTGACTGTTTATTTGGGCTGCCTGCTTCCCAATTAATTGAATTGACAGATATTTCACCTTGAATGTTGAGATATGACAAAACACAAACCATACGGGTGCATAAGGCTGCATAAGGTTAATAAGGGAATGCTTTCTGAAGAAAGGATGTGCAGGTTTAAAAAAATAGGAGGACGAGAATAAGTATGTTCTTGCACAAGAGCTCTTGTGTAGCAACTAAAGTGACTTTGGAGACTTCACATCACTTCAGTACCAGAATGAAATAAAGACAAAATAGTTTAGAATCCCTGGGAACCTTAGAAACAGCTCAGAATGAACCCAACTGATAATCCCAACTGGCTTAAAATATAGACACATGCACTCAAATGTTTTCATTGTGTTTAAAATTATGTGTTCACAATTCATTAATCATGGAACCTCATCTGGAAGTGTGGTTTGTGGTTTTCCATATTTTACCTCAAGAAGTTTTTGGGTAAAGATAAACATGTTGCAGAGGAGTCAACGAGGCAAAAAAATCCATTTCCTCTTGATTGCAATAGCCAGCAAATGATTGCCCACTTACACATGTCCAATCCTGTTTAGTAACTTGGCGGGGGCCATCTTTGGAGCTTTGACTATTTGTCATCTGGTCTGGGTAACTGATTCCATGTGAAATACCAGCGAAGAGGAAGCAAAGGGGGTTTTGGAGCTGGAGGCCTCACTAATTCAGTGGTAATGGGCCATTGTCCAGGAAAGTATTACCAGGCAGAGGAGCTGGTGGGGTGTGTTTGGGGTGAAGACGATGAATTCTTTGGAGAACATGGAGATCTGAAGGAACCAGGAGGAGATTCAAGGGACAATTTCATGAAGGCAATCAAAAATGTTTGCAGGGATCATGTGAAAAGATTAGCACTAGAAGTTTTCAGTTGGAGATATCTACACGTAGCATTAGGGTTGAAAGAGACATTCTCTCTAAGAAAGAAATGATAAGGATAAACTGAAGAGCCTCATCACATTACTAGGATAACCAACTTCACAGGAGGAGAAAGGCTGGTGACAAAGGCTGACAAAGGCGACACGGGCCACCTTGATGTTCCTGAACCCACCAAGCATAGCCCCTCTTCATCCTCAACCTGGAATGCTCTCCCCACAGAGTTGGAGGGCTTCCTTTGTGCTCCCATTAATACTCTGTATCTGTTTCTAATGCTACATTCACCACAGATGACAGTTACCTGTTCAGGTTTCTTTCTCACCTGCTACACAGTAGATCTTCATTGACTGAATGAACTAGATGAGTGGAATGAGAAGAGACTGTGCTCAGGCCACATGTCAGAAATCAAGATCTTGGCATTCTCATAAATTGGTCAGATGGCATGTTATCTCAAGGAAAAATAACTGAATGTCCATTGTGTGTCAGCCATTCCTGGAAAAGGCCAGAAATTTTTAAACAATGTCAATAAGACTCTTCATTTCTTGGCTCTGGTTTTCTAGGTACTGGCCTCATCTTTTTTTTTTTTTTTTTTAATTTTTTTTTTTCAACGTTTATTTATTTTTGGGACAGAGAGAGACAGAGCATGAACAGGGGAGGGGCAGAGAGAGAGAGGGAGACACAGAATCGGAAACAGGCTCCAGGCTCTGAGCCATCAGCCCAGAGCCCGACGCGGGGCTCGAACCCACGGACCGCGAGATCGTGACCTGGCTGAAGTCGGACGCTCAACCGACTGCGCCACCCAGGCGCCCCATTACTGGCCTCATCTTCATGAAGGCAGGCTTTCCCTAAGTAACACCAAAGTTAACATTCACTTCCCCAAAATGACTCTGTCTCTGCTGGGGTTGCTTTCCTACCTCTGTGAGTCTAGAGCATGTGGAGCCCCTGATGGACCACCCAGGGGAGAGGTGGGGACAATTTTGAAAATAGAAGAAGATATGGGGGCAAAAACAATACAAAAGCAACAGAAGTCCATTCAGCAAGCATACAGAGGCCATCAAGTGAAACAACAGTAGGGGGCAGAAGGGAAAGGGAATCAATTAATGTTCCCCCCTCCTCTTACTGTCAAAATTACAAAATTACTGTCAGAAAGATGCTGAGCCCCAACATTGTCTTTGCAGTGTGTTTGAGATTCTGTAGATGGAGGAGAGTTACAAAAGCATCAGCTGAGAGTAAAGCCACTTTGTAGCGTTAGAACATTGAGCCTCAGTATTTGTTTTTATTTAAAACTTGCTTTAGGTCTGATGTGACAATATTTATTAAATGTGAAAATATTATCAACTTTAAAAAGTTCTCTAAAGTTCTAATATATGTTTTTAATATTATATATAAATATTAACATCTGTATAATGATATAAGTATAGCCTGTTTTTTTTTAATTTTTTAAATGTTTATTTTTGAGAGAGAGAGAGAGAGAGAGAGACAGAGCATGAGTGGGGAGGGGTAGAGAGAGAGGGAGACAGAATCTGAAGCAGGCTCCAGGCTCTGAGCTGTCAACACAGAGCCCAATGCAGGGCTCCAACTCATGAACTGCAAGATCATGACCTGCACTAAGTTGGACGCTTAACTGACTGAGCCACCCAGGAATCCCTATAGCGTGGGCTTTGTAAATAGATGCAGGTTCAAACCCTGTTCTACCATTTGCTATTTGTGTGAAGCTGAGACAGATGACTTAAACTTTTTATCTCATTCTCTTTGGTATTTACCTTAGGGGTTAAACAGGAGAATGCACAGGAAAAGCATTTAGCTTGTATTATATTTCTGAAATAATACCAGTTGGTATTATTGGCATTATTGTGGCTTAAGGATTTTTTTATTGTGGTGAAACATTCATACCATGAAATTTGCCACTTGTAACCATTTTCTACGCATACAGTTAAGGGGCAGGAAATATATTCACATTGCTGGGTAACCATTACCACCATCCATCTGGAAAACGTTAATCTTCCCAAACTGAAACTGTACCCATTAACCAGTAACTTCCCATTTCTCTCTCCCCTCCAGACTTTGATAACACTATCCTACTTTCTCTCTGTCTTGAGTTTGCCTATTCCCCATACTTCGTGTAAGTGGAAACAGTCAGCATTTGTCCTTTGGTGTCTGGCTTTTTAAAAAATTTTTAAAAATTAACAGTAAAGGCTAAATCCATGCTTCTTAGCCATTGATTCCTGGTGTTTCTGTACTACATGGGCCACATTCAAAAGGCCTAACTTCTGCCACCCTCCTGATAGTATTTGCTAATTAAGGCACAATCTCAGTAGGCAAGTCTCTTCAGTGCCTCTTAATGCCCAATCCACTTCCACAAGTATCACAGAAGCCGAGTTCTGTTGTGTTGTTTTTTTTTTTTTTTTCCCCCAGAGACTATAAAATCTGAGAATACTTCTGACAGGGAGCTCGAATGCTTCGGCGCTTTAATTGTGGCTGAGTTTAAAAGTTTTCAGCCTGAGTATTGCAGCTTTTTAGCCATCAGCCTCACGGCTCCTCTCCCGAAGTGACTGCAAATTTGCAGTCAGTAAGCAAAACGGCAACGAGACATAAATATTCATTACTAAAAAATGAGGGACTAAATCAAGAGATAGGATTAATTATTCAGAAAAAGCTCTGTTTTAAACGTTTCTCTCACAGATGTGTAGCAATTACACAACCTGTTTCTTTTTATCATGCATATGAGTTCGTGGAGTGTTTCCCTGCCTGGCAAGTCCGCTTTCCTTTCTGTACAACGATGCCAATTTTGAATTCCCCGACAAAAAGTAACAACCGCTAAGCCTGTAGCCATCAAGTCCCAAGCAAGTTGTTTCCTTCCCGATGAATTACCCACAGGAAATCTCTTGGGGCTTTTACCTCTTTACTCGAGTGACTTTTCAGTGCAAATGTGGTTCTACCAAGTAGAAAGCCCTAAAACTGCTGTGTCTGGGAGCAGACTGTTTCTCCTTAGCTCAGCGCCTTCACGCCCGGTCTTTCCGATGCCCGTGACCCACATTACTACAACTGTTACTGCAAACAACAGATGCCACCCTCTGAATGCAATTTCTCTGTGTGATCTTGGGCAAGCAATTATCTCTGAACCTTGGCTGTTTCACCTGTAAAATAGGTGGATAAAGACAGCCTGTGAAAATCCCTAGTGCTGCGTGTGGCAGGTAGTCAGGAATGCAGGTAAATATTAGATTTAGGAAAGATGCATGTGAGTCTGCGTTGTACTTTTCCAGCACGCTTTCTCCTTGAGACCGTTCCTCGCGTCTCTGCCAACAGCCACCTCGCAGCTCCTCCCTCCAGTATTTGGGAACTGAAATTTCCACCTCATTTGCCCTTCTGCTAGCGAGGCCCCCGTCTGCCTGGCGTAAGCTAAGACTGTAGGCTGGAAATCACTGCCCTTGTGATTTAATTACCTTTATCTCATCCATACCCTTGGCCCTCAGGACTCTGCTGCTTTGCAGAGCAAGTTGGATAGCCTCCTATCTCTAGCTTTTAATCTACACAAAACGCCAGTGATTCAGACAGACATTTGAAAGGACACTGTGATAATGAAGAGAGAGAGAGACAAAAATTCAGCAAGAACAAAAGGGGAAAAAAAGTGTTTACATTTTATGTTAACTCTGGGCTCTTTGTCAGAAAAGGTGATGCTGTGTTTGGTTATATACTTCTATTTCTTTGAACAACTATCCTGGTGTTTATTGAGTCTTGCTACAGCCTAGGCACTGTGCTAAGCACCTTGCATACATTATTTCATTTAATCCACCCCAGTAATCCTAGAAGGTAGATGCCACTCATACCCATTGTATAGATAAAAACACACAAAGGCTTAGAAAGGGTAAGTAACTTGCCTAACTTCACACAGTCAGTGGCAGAACTGGATGAAACCAGCTGACCCAAGAACCAGTGGTCTGGCCAACGTGCCAGAACATTCAGTGGCATGTTCAAATGCAGGATCTCAATAGCAGTCACTGAGTGACTCCTTTAAATTGGGAAGCCTCTAGAGGGCTTTATTTTGTTTTAATTTTCTTTTTTTAAGGTTTTATTTATGTTTAAGACAGAGAGAGACAGAGCATGAACAGGGCAGGGTCAGAGAGAGGGAGACACAGAATCTGAAACAGGCTCCAGGCTCTGAGCTGTCAGCACAGAGCCCGACGCGGGGCTCAAACTCACGGACCTCGAGATCATGACCTGAGCCGAAGTCGGATCCTTAACCGACCGAGCCACCCAGGCGCCCCAACCTCTAGAGGGCTTTAAATGATGCATTACTGCACATAAATTATTTATTACACTTCCACCCCTTTATCTTCTTTATTTTTCTTTTATTAAGGTCCTTAGGTGTAATTTTTTTTTAATACTAAAATCCATCTGTTCTCTGTTCCCTTGCAGTAGGAAACAAGGATTCAAGAGGGCCAAACAAACATACATGTTTGAAATTCCTTGTCAACCTAATATGCTGAATCCATTCAAGAGTAACTGGTGACCTCAGTGATTCTTGTGGTTGGAATTTTTCTTTTGTAAGCAACATAGGAAGAACATTTGGACAATTTTCTGCTATGGTGTGCCTATAAATTAAGAATTAGGAATGCTTTCTATTCAAATAAGAAATATATAGTCCCATTTGTAGAATTTATTGTCTCTATGAAAAAAAATCAAGAATCACTTAGGAGATTTTATGTGGGTAGGTTATAACAGTTGTCTCCAGACAGGGTCCAGAAGATAGCCCCTTTGGAAGATTCTATTTCTGTTATTAGAATTTCTATTTCTATTCTTTCCTTTTTGCTTATTTTTTAGCTTCTATTTTTTATATACTTTATAATGTATATATTTTATAATATACATAATATATAATTTATATTTGAAATTACACATTATGATATACAGTATAACTTATAGAATATATTCACATATATCCATATATTTTATTTTGTCTTATATATTTATATTTTATATTTAAATATATTTATATTTATATGTTTATATATATATTTCTATATATAAATATATATAAATGTATAAATATATATATAAGTATATATAAATACATATAAATGTTTATATATATATATATATATATATATATATATATATATAAAGGACATACTCAAAAGCTTTATAGATGAAATAAGTGACCAAAAAATAGTCTGGAGAGCATGTTTTTTGTTTTTTTTTTTTTAATTTTTTTTTAACGCTTATTTATTTTTGAGACAGAGAGAGACAGAGCATGAACGGGGGAGGGTCAGAGAGAGGAAGACACAGAATCTGAAACAGGCTCCAGGCTCTGAGCTGTCAGCACAGAGCCTGATGCGGGGCTCAAACTCACGGACCGCGAGATCATGACCTGAGCTGAAGTCAGACACTTAACCGACTGAGCCACCCAGGCTCCCCCCCGTTTTTTTTTAATTTTTTTTTTTTGGAGAGCATGTTTTAAAGAACTTTCAAAACTATAATATATAAGGAATTCTCATGACTTTGAGTTGAACTTCCAGCACTTCTAAAATATAATAAGCATTTATTTTTTTTGTAACCCAAAGGACCAGGACATTTTTTTTTTAATTTTTTTTTTCCCCAACGTTTATTTATTTTTGGGACAGAGAGAGACAGAGCATGAACGGGGGAGGGGCAGAGAGAGAGGGAGACACAGAATCGGAAACAGGCTCCAGGCTCTGAGCCATCAGCCCAGAGCCCGACGCGGGGCTTGAACTCACAGACCGTGAGATCGTGACCTGGCTGAAGTCGGACGCTTAACTGACTGCGCCACCCAGGCGCCCCAGGACCAGGACATTTTTAAAAGATAACATTGGGGCGCCTGGGTGGCTCAGTTGGTTGAGCATTCGACTTCGGCTCAGGTCATGATCTCGCAGTTTGTGAGTTCGAGCCCCGCATCGGGCTCTGTGCTGGCTGCTCAGAGCCTGGAGCCTGCTTTGGATTCTGTGTCTCCCTCTCTCTCTCTGCCCCTCCCCTGCTCATGCTCTGTCTCTCTCTGTCTCAAAAATAAATAAAACATTAAAAAAAATTTTTAAGTAGGAGAAACTCCGATGCCATTAAAAAAAAAGGTAACATTATGTTCACAAGAAAGAGCTATATCATAAATAAATATACTAGGTGACGAAGCCAAAAGGCCACTTGTAGGATATGCTGGGCTCATCTACATTAAAGTTTAATGATGATTAAAAGCCATAACGAAATTGTTGGGGCTCTGCAAAATTCTTAGTTCTTCTCTAGCCTAACGGTCTTAATTCCTCTAGGCTAAAATTCCTCTAGTCTGAAAGTAAAACGATACATAGTGCCAGTCATTGATAAATGATTTTTTTCAAGTGATTTGCTTATACTTTCATTGGCCACCTTTGTCCCCGATAAGATCTTCTAGTATTCTTTCCGATGGTGCCCAGTCCTACCTCACTGCTCTTCACTAGTCTCCTCCAAGTCTGTGTTGCGTTCTAACAGTTGTGTTGCCTTTGGGTATTTGCAGAATCCATCCCCTCTCTGTGAGAGAAACACTCTTCCCTGCTTTTTGCCTGGCTGACTAACCTCTTCCCATCCTCATTCTCAGCTGGAATATTCATCACCTCTCCTGCGTGTTCCATGGCATTCTGTTCTCTCCTTACTTTAACATTGGTCACAATACAAGTTTCATGTCTATCTTCCAGCCCTAAACTTGTGAGACTCACCTCACATTGCTGGCAGATTGGATGGTCTGGTCTCATTTCCCTGGACCCAAGTCTAGGTGGGGAAATAATGGGGCATCACTGAAGCCTTCATACTTGCGGGGTATAGAAGTTTCTCCAACCCTTAAGTGGCATGGCACACACTCCCTCATCAGCTGGTTTGCACTTTGTGGATGGTTTATTAGATGCTTTGATATCTTCACTTAACTCAATTATTTCCCATTCTTTTCTTTTCTTTTCTTTTCTTTCCATCCTCTCTTCTTTCTTTAGCTTGTTAGACAGACAGGTTCATCCTGCTAGTATTTCTGGGTTTTGTTCATATACTTACAGTCTATAGGAAATTAACCTTGGTCCTCTAGGTAGTGTCAGCAAAAACTTAGGCGCTGATCCTGAGAGTGGCCAGCTGGGAAATGCTGCTGAGCAGGGGGCAAGAGAAGGCACTTAAGCAGCATGGTGAAGATCAAGCTGATTTTGTATGAGACCAAATTTAGTCCGCCATTTGACCCTTGATCTATAGTCTTTTAATGTAAATTTTCCCTAATACGGAAAAAGAAGTATCTTTTTCTTTCTCAGTTCCTAATCCTTTTTTTTTAAATCAAGAAATGCATTTTCTTTATCTTTACATCCCGTTGACTCTAGGGCAAAGATGTTAGAAATTATGCTGTCAGCAAAACTGTATACGATTATGAAGGCAAAAACACTGCTGAATTATTTGAAATTCTGTTTTGTTTACGTCCCAATTCAAATATGACTTTGACTTTGTTTAATTGTAATAGATGGTGCCTTATAACCATTCCTCAGCTGTTTTTCTGGATCATGAATTTAGGTTTATGTTATATACCTGTTAGTTGATTTGAAAAGTGTTTTACGTAAGTTTTCATTGTGTTGAACATTTCTTTTGTGGATCTGAATTGAAGATATGCTCAACTGCCTTCTCCCCAAGGCTAACTGAAACAAAATAGACAGATGGTCCTCAAACAGGCGCTATTCTCAAGATTGATTTCTACAATAATTTTTTGTTGCCTCTGGTGATTTGTTTACTTTAATATCTTCTTGTAAGATTGTGCCTTACAAAGCACAGCAAATTGATTTGTCAATTTTTTAGTGTATGGAGCTTTCTTTTAGATCTTTAATAAATACAGAAAATTATTTTAAGTAGCTGGAAGTTAAAGTGTGAAATTCTTATTTAAGGATATTATTTGCCTTTTAATGGTTGAATACATGATGAAGTAAGCATCCTAAGGCTCATATTATTATAGTTATCATAGTAATTGTCAATAACATACTTCAACTAAAAGTACAAATGATTGATTGGGAGACCATGTATATGTAGAAACATCTTCTGTTAAAAATCATAAACTATGAATAGCTTATGAGCTGGATTTACATATTAATGAATCTATCTTTCCAAAAATATCATGACTTAGTTATCTGGTTTGAGAAGTGAGGTCACACAGTGATTTAAAAAAAAATAATTGAACGGTTCCTTTTTAAAAATATACTCTTAAAAATCTTTTCTTGATGCAAGATGTGGAGAATGTAGAAAATTCATAAAAAAGAACGTAATCACCCATAATCCAATCATCCAGAGACAAATATTGTTAACATTTTAATATTAATACTTATATCATTATTAAATTTTAATCTAAAACTTTGTGTGTATAAAAATAAGTGAAAATAATAGTGTAAAATAGTATATATATGGAACACCTATTTGTGAAAAATGATAGAAAAAGGCAGGCAAAATCTCCTCAGTTCGTGGTTGTTGGTTTTGTTTTTATTCTTTGATAGAACACATCCTGATTTTAGACATCTTATAGAAAAAAAATATATGTCTCAATTCAAAACTTCTTGGCTAATTTTAAACAGAGAAAAAGATTATTTATGTCCACTAAACTTACCACAACATTTTGAACAAAACGATGCTTGGGAAAACCTCAAATAATAGTACAGCCACAACTGGTAGGTTAAGAATCAAATGTACACTTTGGGGAGGCTCACAAGTGTCAACAAAGGTCATCTACTTCCCTGAGGTTGGTGCCTGAAGATGCCCTATTCATCTACACACAGCAAAAGTTTGTTGGTCATTCTCTTAATTGATGATTAGGAAGCAATGTTTTAAGCAATTTATATTTTTTATGTGATACTTTGCTACCTATGTAAACATTCTACTGTGGTTGATATGTGGTTTGGGAAACTGGAGGTTGGAGGTTGCCATGACACAATATAACATACATTAGAGTGATGAAAATAGAATAATGAAAATGTTAGGCATTGTCCTGCATATTTTCAGAACTGTATTGTTAACGTTAATAATGCATTATAGGTATTAACATTAATTATTCAGGCATGTGAGACGCCTACATATGTAATTGTGAGTACATCAATAATTTCTGGAAGAATGTACAGAAACTATTATCATTGGTTGCTCTGTGGCCGGGGACAGGAATGCCAATTTTGAACCAAGCGCATATGTTAGCTATCAAAAATGGAATTATAAAAACACAATCGAATCTCATGTGAAAAATATACTTGTATGCCTTTAAATATGACTAGTTTTCTCTATTTACAGGAAAAGAAAACATGATTTAACTTCGTGATTCAAGGTCTCCCTCAGTATTAATTGTGTAATGATGTACTCAGAGGATACTGAGACATAAGGACCTGTTCACTTCTATAGCAGACTCAGACTGGTGGTTCTGGAGTCCCAGTCAGGTGTCCAGTGGTCCCTTTAAGGAGCCATTGGACAGAAGATGGCATGTTCTGGGGTGTCTCATTAGGGAGGACCTTATGGGGAGAAGAGACAGAGAGAGGCAGACAGAGAAAGAGACAAAGACAGAGGGACAGAGACAGAGAGAGAAAGAGAGGAGAAGGAGGAGGGGGAGGAGGAGAGGGGGGAAGGAAGAGAAAGAGAAAGAGAGAGAAAGAGAGGCAAAGAGAGACAGAGAGAACAGAAAATTGTCCTGAGCACTTCCCATACTTATGCTTCTTTTTTTCTGGCTATTTCTGATTCATAATCCATTGCTCTCAAGTACAACCTTTGTTACCTCTTCTCATCAGCTCCAGGCCTTTCTTTTTTTCTTTTTTTTTTTTTTTAATGTTTTTATTTATTTTTAAGACAGAGAGAGACAGAACATGAGCAGGGGAGGGGCAGAGAGAGAGGGAGACACAGAATCTGAAGCAGGCTCCAGGCTCTGAGCTGCCAGGACAGAGCTCGATGCGGGGCTTGACCTCACGGAGTGTGAGATCAGGACCTGAGCTGAAGTCAGACGCTTAACCGACTGAGCCACCCAGGCGCCCTGTCGCTCCAGGCCTTTCTTAATGACCTCCCAGATACTATTTGAGCTGCCACACGAAACCCTGCCTCAAGGAGTAAAGATTGAACTTCCTTCCTGTTCAATGATTTTTGGAAGTGCCCTATATAACCCCAGTCCTGGCTTTGTCCAGGTCCAGCTATGGAGGGACAAGATCCTACTATGCAGGGACAGAATGATGGAAATTCTCAGAGTCCTTGTAGTCCTTGTTTATCTGCAGGTTTTTGGAAGCATGTGTTCTAATTGCTCTGACTTATTTCAAAGAAGTTAGGCTTCTATTCCCATGTGGGAAAAGAGTAATGAATAATATGACTCCTGGCCAACTTTCATCCTGTTTACTCCATTATTGCCAACCGTTCATCCTCCAGACTTTTCCACCGATGCCTATTTGAACTTTTTCCTTTTGCTTTTAATTACCCTCGTGAGCTTTGGTAATCAGGCATCCGCTCTTCGCCATATGCCATATGTACTGGCCTAATATGGAAATCTAGTTCTAACTGAAATAAACTGCATGGTTGGTGGCCTCAGTAGATGAGCTTGACCTAGTTTCATGTTGGAAATTTCACTAACTGATCTGTATATCTGTCACAGTCATGAGAAGATCTGATGACTATTTAGTTTTACCAAGGCTTGGTGTCACTTCCTCATGAGGACTCATGACAGTCAAGGCTAATGACTTCAACGTAACTCATTTCCAAACCATCAACAGCTCTCTGAATGACAGAGGG
Source organism: Prionailurus viverrinus (assembly GCF_022837055.1). Taxonomy (NCBI): domain Eukaryota; kingdom Metazoa; phylum Chordata; class Mammalia; order Carnivora; family Felidae; genus Prionailurus; species Prionailurus viverrinus. The sequence continues at coordinate 38,024,033 of NC_062578.1, read as the reverse complement.
CTGTGGCAAGTCCTCCCATAGCCCACCTGACACTGTCCTACAAGCTTTATCTGACCTTCCTCAGAAACTGTCCCATAAGCAATTCTCCCGTTCAGAATTTTGAAGCAGCCACTTGTCCCACATCCTTTGTCGATGTCAGCTGGAACATGTTTTTACTGAGAAGAGGTTCATTATTGCCATCATGTCAAGGAGGTACCAGGCTCATGTGTTACGCATGTGCAATGACACGCACCTCTCATCACCACACAAGCACCCCGATGCATCCTGAATTCCTAGGACATGTCCTTACCAGGTCTACCTTCTTATCTTCCCCATGGCAGTTCCACCTGCTCTGTTTCTACTCAACACTACTGTGTACATCTCATGACTTTTCCAATGGACTTTTTGAACTTTAACACTATGCAAAGCTCCATGCCTGTAAATGACAATCCTTGCCCTTCAGGAACTTACATTTAGGAGAGAAAAGACATATGCCTAAGTTACCATGATGCAAATCAGTTGATTGTGTGCTGTATTAGGAATCCTAGCAAACCGCGACCACCATTCAGAGGAAAAGGTCTCTGACTGGAGTGGAAGAAAGCTTCATGGAGGAGGTGGCATTCTGAGTGCAGATTTGAAGACTGGCTAGGTTTTTTTTTTTTTTTAAATTTTTTTTTCCCAACGTTTATTTATTTTTTGGGGACAGAGAGAGACAGAGCATGAACGGGGGAGGGGCAGAGAGAGAGGGAGACACAGAATCGGAAACAGGCTCCAGGCTCTGAGCCATCAGCCCAGAGCCCGACGCGGGGCTCGAACTCCCAGACCGCGAGATCGTGACCTGGCTGAAGTCGGATGCTTAACTGACTGCGCCACCCAGGCACCCCAAAGACTGGCTAGGTTTTGAACCATAAGTAGAAGAGGGGGTTGGCAATCCAGGCAGAAGAAATATTCAAGCAAGTGCAAGAAGGTCTGAAGTTATATTGTTCAGAAGACAGCCGGCAATTAAGTTTTGACCGAGAAAGAGAGTACTGACAACTAGTACATGCAGCTTAAGTCTGAAAAGACATTTTAGGGTCAAACTGAGGCATGCTTTGATTTTCCAAATTAAGGAGTTGAATAAAATGAATTAAAGTAATTTAAGTAAAATTGCTTTTTAAAAAATAATAAAATTACAATTAAAGTATTAACGGAAGTTATAAGGGGGACATGTCAGGATTAGAGTTTCAGAGATTAATGTGATAGTAGAATGCAGACGTGATTGGTCAGCAAAGATGGGAAAATAATGAGAAGATTACTGAAACAGCAGTAAACCTCTGTTATGGTTATATGTTGGGATGTAAAATGAGTGAGCATAACAATAAAGGAGCATAAAGTAAATTATGTAAGGGGCGCCTGGGTGGCGCAGTCAGTTAAGCATCCGACTTCAGCCAGGTCACGATCTCGCGGTCTGGGAGTTCGAGCCCCGTGTCGGGCTCTGGGCTGATGGCTCGGAGCCTGGAGCCTGTTTCCGATTCTGTGTCTCCCTCTCTCTCTGCCCCTCCCCCGTTCATGCTCTGCCTCTCTCTGTCACAAAAATAAATAAACGTTGAAAAAAAAAATTAAAAAAAAAATAAGTTATGTGAGGAACACTGAAAAAAATATTTCAATGTCGGGCAGCCAGCGAGGTGTTGAGATACTTGATAGTGACTTAGAAAAGAAATAGTGTCTTACCCCTTTTTTTGCCTCCTGTGCAGCCTCTATCATTTTGTTTTGCGCATAATAGGTATTTGATAAATATGGAATCAAGAGGCTCTAAATGATAGGCCACGAGCTGTGCATAGCAGAAAGTGCATGAGCCCTTAGTGCTTGTACCTATTAATATCCGATTTCACCATGTAGGATGTTTCTGGGTTAGCTAGACTTGACTTCGTTGCCGCTAATTGAAAATGCTGGATTTATAACCCCTGGAAATTGAACTGTACCACCATACTATCAAAATGTTATCATTGTGATTCTTCTGTAATTGTTTCCAAATTTGCAGAGTATGCCATCGTTACTTTTAATCCTTATTTTTTATTTACAGAAGTAATGCTTACTTGTAACAAATTCACAGAATACAAGAGCATATGGAATAAGGAAAACAAATTCTGATGCCCCTGGAAAGCTGGCCGGTAACATCGTGAGTCAAGTTTGACACTGAGAGAGGGCACACCTCTTTTAAAAGAGTAGTGTTTCTCGGCTCCGGCCATTACAGGGCCTGGGTTTCTGAATCTTACTGTTTAAAAAGAGATCAGGAAATCCAGACTTTCTCAGGAATTCTTTTGATTTTTAAAACCTTGATTCTCAGTCTCTCTCTCTCTTTCTCTCCCTCTCTCTGTCTATATGTTTGCGTGTACAAAATAAATCTGCTGGTTAAATCTAGGCTGATAGGTCACTAGTTTGTAGTCTCTGATATGAAGTAAAAAAACGGAAATCCTTCTGTCCTCTAACCTCATTTCCTATAGATATGCATGGCTAACGAGATGATGTATGTCTCCAGAAACATGTTACACCTACTATTCTGTAAATTGCTTTTTGAAGTTGACCATAGTTGAGTGCTTGCACACTCTAGTATAGGTAGATCTTCTTCGGCACCTGTCTCTTCCTCTTTTTCGGGCTCAGAGTTTTTCATTGTTAGGATTACATAATGAAATTACCTATTCACCTCCTCTTCAGATAAATTTATATTATTTCCCCTTTTTACCCATTACAATTGCCAACAAATGGATACCTTAACAGATATGTCTTTGTTCTCTTGTGCCAACACAGATTCCCAATACTCTGATAGTTCTGGGTGGGTCAAAAGGCATGCCATTTGAAATATTAATAGGTTTTTCCAAACAGTGCTCTGAAAATGTACCTAGAACATTAGAGAATGCTAGCTCTCTTATCTTTTTAAAAGACCAGATATAATCTTAAACCTTTTCTCAGTCTGATTAGAAAGGTATTTGACTACTTTTTAAGGGGGTGAGGTTGAGCATCTTTCCCTATGTTAATTGGCCCCTGTATTCATCAATAAATTGCTTGCTCATGGTTTTTGCTCATTTGCCTATTACCTTGTTTTGTTATCAATTTGTAGGAGCTTAATATTTTTCCCGTCCTGTTACCTTTGGGCTATAGTTCACATAGTTTACCCCTGTGCTGTCTTTTCACTGTATGGAAATTTTGATCTTTTATGTAACCAAACCTTCAAATCACCAAATATTTCCTATGTGGCTTCTGGGTTCTGTGTCACACTTGGAAAAGCCATTTCCTCTTCAAGATTATAAAAGTAGTGACTTACATATTTTTTGGTAGGGTATTATATACGTATCTATATAAATATTGAATCCATATGAAATTTATTTATTCTAAATTATTAGAGTAAGCATCTACTTGTTTTTACCTCAGATGGTCCAGGTGTTCAAATGGCATTTATTTGGATCACAGTTTTGAAGTGTCATCTTTCCTATATAGGAAAGCTACTATTATTTATACCATCTTTTAGGGGGACTATCTCATCTAACAATTATTTTTAAGCGGATAATTTCAGTTCCCCATTGAGGAGGAAGCAAGCCGTGAGTTGAGCTGCCACCGAAGGATGTTGAGGTTTGGGCAACCTCATGTGTCTCTCTAGAAGTTTGCTCAGAGTAGGCTGTGGTTTTCTGTGACCTATTAACGCTTCACAAAAGGGAAATGAGGTGGGTTCCCAATACTCTGAAAACTCTCAGGACCAGGTAGTGTTGATAACTTACATTTTAAAGCAAATTACCTACTAATTGAAAATAAATTAGGATGTTGGCATGCATTCTCAAAGGGACGGCCGCGCTCAATTTAAAGGTCTGAGGAAGCTGTTGTGAATGATTGTATTAGGAGGCATTGGTCTGGAGTGTTTGTGATGATTTGGCACTTTGTTGAGGTAGAATTTTTAAAAATTAGTTGAACTAATTCATTCCACCAATTGGAATCAATAAACATATGTTTTATACGTAGCAATGGGATCACATTAAAGGGTGAGAAACATCGAGTCCTTTTGTAAGTGAATTCTAACAAATATTTCCTGTAGCAGTAGTACCCATTAAAATTTTACAGAGTTTTATAGTTTACATTATTCTTTTATATATTAGAGGTCATTTAATCCCCATAAAGTCCCGTGAGATGGAAAATGAGGCTCTAGTGTTATCCTTGCTTTCCCAATGAAGAGACTGAGATTTAATGAGGTTAAATGAGCTGTCCAAATTCATATAACTCTTAAGTGATAAGGTCAGGGTTTAGACGCAGGTCCCCTGAGGCTTCTGCCAAAGTGCACTTCAGTCCTCTCTGCCGCCTCCCCAAAGAGCCAGTATATTGTAAAATGAGATGAACTATCTCAACCACCTTGTCTTTGACCCTGGATTTCATGGTTGTGCACCACTTATCTGACCTTAACGTTGCCTGGGTACACCCAAATGCTTCACCCTACAAGTCTAAATATTACCTTTCTACCACGGCCAATGAAAGATTTCATTAAATTCCTCCAAGGTATTTGGTTTATTTTTTATATCCATTGACATTATGCTAAACAATTGTGTCCTATATTATAATCAATTTGCAACATAACTCCAAAAGAGAATGTTCAGTTTTTACAATCCTATGTTCAATGAGGTCTCTACCCTGCCATTTTAATGACTATTTGATGTTTATAAAGATTTGACATTTTTGTGAATTTTAAAATCTAGAATATCTTTAAAAGCATCTCTGAACTTTCCATAACAATCATTTTTTTAAAAAATTGTGAGCCTGTAGATCTCTTTCCTGTCCCAAGTGCCCTCTTCCCTGGTGAAGAGGGTCTAGGATAAAAGAGGGTAGGTAATAATGCATTAATTGTATCTAAAATAGTCAGTACTTTCTCCCCCCAAGAATTTTCTATGGATGTCCTATTGATGGCAGGGAACATACTTTTTTAAAAAATTGGGTCAATCAATCTTTTGTTCCAAATTCTTAAAATCAAAATCTTCTTAGTAAAACAGTACTGTCTTTTCCTGTATGCATTTATTTAGTTAACTATATATTGAACCTTTCAAAAAATGCCTGAGATCTTAGTATGATCCTTACTTCTAAAGTACTCATTTCCTCTTCTTTTCCACTCGTATCCAGACCCACTCTTGTCTTATCACTATTTCCTCCCAATTCTTCACCAGATCCACAGAGCTAACTCATTTCTTCTATGCCATCTCTACACAGCGAAAGTGCCAGATAATATGTATAATTAAAAAGAGTGTATCAAGTATTTCAAGTTGAGGAATAGCATAGATGATGACAGAACACTTTCTAAGGATTACCTGTAAGCTTCTGTTTTGTGCTGACTCCTGTCAAGCTTCAATAATTTGGATGGTGAATAAAGATAGCATATGACCTAAAATTTAGTAATCAAGGTGTCATAAAAAAATACCCTTCTGTGAAACTCTCATAAAGTTCTACTTAAAGAAAGAAAAATCCAAATATGATATACTGTGTTCATCACATTTTTCAGACTACGTGCCAGGGTTTAAAACAGAAAACTGTCAATCCAAATGATGGTGGATGAAAAACCTCTGTCTAGACCAGTAACTGCAGTGAAGACAGAGGATAAATGCCACAGGAACCCCAAGCATAGAGTCTCCTAACCAAAGCCATCTGTGTTTCAAGCTTATATCTGAACTTCTTATGAAATGGGGATACGTTTTCAGGGTATTCTATCTCTAGCACCTCAGGGAAGATATTGTCTTCATGTACTAACCTGTCTATGTAGGAATGCATGAAATATTCACAAGTCTTCTGACGTAATACCCTAGCAGCTGTGTAATTTTCTCTTATTTCTATGAGTTGTTTACTGTTTACTTGGTTAAAGAGCAAGATATTACCATAATGAGTCAGAATGGCATATTCCCCTGTTACCAATAGAGAAATCTCTAAAGGTTTGGTTTCTTAGCATCACTTTTTGCCTGGTAATTAACATTAACAAGAATGCTTCGGAGTGCTTGAGGGGGAGTGATGTTAGAAATGTACCATAAAAGGTTTTAATTAAACATTACTTTGACATGATCATATACCCTGTTTAGTTCTCCACCAATAAAATACGGCAAGCAGTCTGTAACAATTAGCATTGAATTACAAGATTTTTCTTCATTTTAGAAAAGAGGTTGCTCCAAATAATTATCCCTGAAATATATCGGCATTTAGTATGTAGCAGGAACCACACTCAAAATCTAATGGGCTAGAAAATGGTTATTTATACCCATTTATGAGCTAAGAAACCTACGGTTGTGCAAGGTCACAAAACTAGCGAACAGCGGGGAAAGGATTCAGTCCAGGTCTATTTTAATTTAGACTTTGATGTTTAGTCAGGCATATAGCTACAGAGGAGCAGAGGGAGTATTTGGCTTCCCCTGAACATATCCTATAAAAGATGTATCTTTTTAACAAGAACATTAGAACACTATGTTGATATGCCGGTTGTTAGGACTATGAAAGCAGCGGCAGTATGAACATAATAGAGTCTGAACCCGGCAACAACCCTGGTTTTAATCACCACACTGTCATGCTTTGGCTTCGCAGGATACTGTGCACGTCATCATGAATACCTTCTGTTTGCCTGCCTTATCTCCCTACCCATTACCTGGTGATTTGTTAATTACCTTGTTATTGATTATTTATTATCCGGTTACCTGTTTTCTAGATTTAGAAGTGTCCTAGAAGTCAGACATCAATTAAAAAAAAAACTTCTCATATTCAGAGAGGGAATATGTGGTCTTTGTAGAATCCTTGAATTCTATCTTCCCCGCCCCCCACAATAATAATCCTGCCTTCGTATGAGGATGTCAGGAGGTCGTAACATGGAGTTACTTTTCCTGCTAGTGGTGGTGACTGCCCCTAGATGTAGCCCTACCCTTTAACGTGCCCTATTGTCAAGTATTTTTAGGACACTTGGTAAGATTCAGCAGGGTAGAGATGCTCGCAAATGATCTTGCGGTTTTGGGCTACCGCTTTAATGAAAAGAGTATGGATGTAGCCACACAATCATCACTATTGGAAAAAGACTTCAGAGTGTTCCTCATAGTTAGAATCTTATTCAGTAGGTTATCAACAGCAAAGATTTTCTGCAAACAAGTAGATGATGGTGCATGGTCAGGAATTACAGACAACCCAGACCTTGGCAAAAGCTTCAGTAAGACATTGGGCAAAGTTGCCATCTTTTCAGTGAAATGTCCCAGGTCTAAATTTGTGTTGGGAGAGCTCATCTGCAAATAAAATATTTTTCCCACATCATCTTGGTCTGTTATGGGTTTAATTGCGTCTCCAACAAATTCAAATGTTGAAACTTTAATCCACAGTGACCTTAGAACGTGACCTCATTTGGAAATAAAGTCACTACAAATGTAGTCTGTTAAGACGAGGTCATGCTGCAGTAAGGTGGGCTCTTAGTCCAACATGACAGCTGCTTTTATAAAAAGGGGAAACTGGGCACAGAGATATGTACACAGGCCATGCGAACGTAAAGACAGAGATGAAGGCAATGCGTCTATAAACCAAGAAATACCAGATTGCCCTCAAACCACCAGAAGCAAGAAGAGAGGCTTGAGGCAGATCATCCCTCACGGTCTTCAGAAGCAATCAATCCTGCCGAAGACTTGATCTTAGACTTCTGACAGTAACTGTCTGTTGTTTGAATGACCTCGTTCATGATACTGTGTTATGGCAGCCGGAGCAAACTAATCCCTGAAGTTTCACAGAAAGATCTTCATTGGTTTAGGATTAAATCCATTTCTTTTTGCCTTCAGATTGTTGAAATGAAGAATGTTCTGTTTAAATAATCCTTTATACGGTATAACGCTATTGTTAAAGATACCAATATGCTATGATAAAGACCATTGTAATAAACTCCCATGTGAGTTTAGCTGGGAAAAAAGTTTTGTCTTAGTATGCTAATATTTATGCTTTCCTTCTTAAAAGCGTATCTCAAGATTCTTCTCTTTTTACTCTGGCACGCGGAGAGCTTACAACCAAGTGCATTGCCCCAAAACTGTAATCAAAGTGTATAGTCCAAAAGCTGAACTTGTGTAACCTAAAAACATCTACTCTCTTTGCTTCTTTTAGATGTTTTCTCTTGTTATATCCTTACTTTTCATCTTTCTTTAATTAGTAAGTCGTTTTAAAGCCTTTCAGAAGTGGAAGAAAAAGCAATTTCAGTTTTTAAGCAAATAAACAGTAGTATATGCCCTCTAGAAATTAGTCATGATTTATGATATTTCCAGAGAAATTGGAATCCTTAGCTGGAGAGTCTTGAGTGCTAAATAGCTATTAACTCAGAAAGACAAAAAAGTACGGAGGAGGGGCTCATGCCCATTCCTTTGGGATACAAGAAAACTCTTGTGCAAGCACTAGCAAAAAGCATCAAAGACCCCAAATTTTCCCATATGGTGTTTGGCCAGTTTACCAATAGTATTACCATATACGATTGGTTCATGGTAACTACGTAAGGCTTATCTTTTTTTGTGTAAATGTTGAAGTGAGTAGAAATAGTGCAAGACTGAGGTCTCTAGGAAGAAACGAGAAACAAGCGGTCAGAAGAGGAGGGCTAATGTTGGATAAAGCCTACACAGGGACGCTCAGTGAGGTTTATGGTGGCAGTGCTGTCTGTAAGCAGACATCTTGACGTCAAGATGAAGCTAGTCAATGAGTCAATACTGAATATCAGTGAGGTCTTCAGTCTGGTGATACAAATGATAGGTTTCACCCTTGCACCAAAGGCCACAAAACCAGAGACAAAAGAATTCCAGAAATTAAGAGCTTTGGTAGTGATGTCACAGAGCATGTGAGCAGGGAGGATGGCATGGGATGCAGAAGTTTATGTGAACCTTAGCCACTCTCCAGATGACCAAACATGGCGATGAACAGGGCACAGGGACAACACACCCCTGTATCTGTCAATGGAAGTGGAACTTTATTGCCACTGCCTACAGCTAAATGTCCATAAACTGTGCCATACCAACTCCTTGTTATACCCCCTCTCCCTCTGCACCTGCGTTTCGTGCTATTTGAACAGCCATGAGTTCTAGGCTCATTTATAATCTTGTGTAACCCTCACAATAACTCTACAAAAATAGATTTTATTTAACCTTGCTGTAAGGTAAGGAAACTGAGGCTCAGAAAAGTTAAGCGCTTTCACTCTGGCACCCAGAAAGCTTTCGACTGAGTGCATTGCCCCAAAACTATAATCCAAGAGTATATAGTCCAAAAGCTGAACTGTGTACCTAAAAAAATGTACTTTATTTGCTTCTTTTAGGTGTTTTCTGTTGTACCCTTACTTGCCTCGTCTTGATTTAATTAATTAAAGGTAACTCCTTGGCTGGTGGGTGGCAGACCTAGAACTCAAACTTTAAGGTCTGTAAGAATTTGAAGTATTACCACCCAGATGTTTCAGGGAAGAATCACTGCTATTCACAGTGCTAACTCAATCGTTGCCACTGCTCAATTTGGACATGTCCAGATTCAATACTGCCTGATACATTTTGATTCTTTAGGAATAAAATATTTACAGCCTTCCAGAGAATTTCCTGTCCCCCTTTCCAGCCATCCTTGTCACTTCATTAATGTCTCCTATTCTTTCTGTCTGTAATGCTGTTGACGGTAGGTTAGCTCTGGGTACAGGGACTTTCAGGAAAGGACAGAGAATTGTGTCCACTTGGAATCAGCATTAAGTATGATTTCTGAGTTGGACTCGGCATCTCAGGATGATCGGTCTTGTCTCAGAGTGACCTGGTTGTCTTGCCCTTTTGCAAAGTTGAGGATCTGGGGTCACAGTTGTCTAGTCTGAATTTGCTTTATTCAGGAACTTCAACAACTCTAGGCTCACACAAAGGACAATGACAGAATGGGTCTTAGCATCACAGGGCATATGGATCTACCACTATACTGTTCCTTCTTTCTTTTACTTTATATTATGATATTTCAGTCCAGCAACTATATTGATGCTCATTCTAGCAGCTTGAATAATGACCACTTATGTCCATGTCCTAATCCCTGCAAACTATGAATGTTACCTTCTATGGCAAAAGGGACTTTACAGTTGTGATTAAATTAAGGATTTTGAGGTGGAGAGAGATAATCCTGGATTATCTGGATGGGCCCTAAATGTAATTACAAGTGTCTGTATAAGAGGAGTAATAGGGAGGATTGACTGCAGAAGAAAGGTGAAGGTGACAGAAGCAGAGATTTGAGGATACCAAACTGTTGGCTTTAAAAGTGGAGGAAGGGGCTATGAGCCAAGGAAGGCAGAGCATGAAGCTCCAGAAACTGGAGAAGGCAAGGCCAAGTACCCTCCCTCAGAGCCTCCAAGAGGGGTGCCACCCTGACAACACCTTAACTTTAGCCCAATTTCAGACTTTTGACCTCCAGAATTTAAGAAAATGAATGCGTGCTGTTTTAAGTGCCAGGTCATTTACAGCAGCTGTAGGAGACGAAGGCACTCGTATTTTGAATTTTAAATAGAATGGGCCCCACGTATTTGAAATGCAACCATCGTTTTTATCAAGAACCTTTCAGAAAACAATAACTTCTTTAGAACATTCCATTGGGTTTTGCTAATAAAAGGCTGGAAGCCCAGTAATGGGACTTAAAAAAAATTATGCATTGCCTCTTTCCAGGAAATTTGTGAGTTAATGTGGGTCACGAACTTTGCTTTTTAATATTCTTTGCTCATTTGGCATAATATAGCTTGGTGTCCTTTGTTTACAAGAAATAGTAGGGAGAGTTCTTTAGTGTCTTTGACAATATCCCCCCACTGACCTTTTAGCACGGAGGGTCAGGCCGCAGAATGCAAATGCCTTCCCTTTGTAGATTTCATCTTATTCTCTTCTGTACACCAGGTCTGGACTAGCTGCTGATTTCTGGAAAAACGCCACTTTGGCCTACACAAAGGTGAAACAGATGAAAGGTTATCAAAGAATGCCAAATAAGCGTGCAAACTTACCATAGTCATTTTTGTGTTTACCTGGTAAGACAGAATATTACTTCTCTTTTCCCAGCACCTTCCTCATAGGAATTTATATTCAAAACCTCTTATTTCAATTAGACTTCACAAAAGACCTTTGGATTCAGCTACTTTCCTTTTCAAATTTCACTCTCAGGAGAGCGCAGCTAATGATAGTGGATTGGTGTGGTGAATATTTTAGAGAGGTTCTTAGGCTCATGACCCAGTTCTGGGGCTGCTCGGATTTCTGGATGCTGCTTGGAGCTCAGCCAAAGTACCTTGAAGCCACTTTCCACTTAGCTGTGGTGATTTCAGGGCCCCACGGCCCTGTCTCATCTCAGCAAGGCTAGTAACTTCCTAAAGAATATACTCAGAAAAAGGGAATGGAGGATGCTTTCTGGCTTTATTGAAAATGACTTAGAACAAGATGCCACTTTGTTCTCCGGGGCAAATGTTCCTGGTTTAAAAACTGGCAGTCTTCCAGTTTTGGCCGGGAGCTGTTTATTGTAATTCAGAAATCAACGATTGAAAATCCTTTAAAGCTTTTTCCTCAGTAATGATCAGGTGAAGATTTGCTGGCATCTGAAAACTTCCTCACAGGAACATTGGAGTCAAATGGGAGTTTGGTCATATTTAAAACTGAAGACTGCTGCTTTAGAGTTCTTAAGACTTGGATGCTGTTTTTATTTTGCAAACTGAAAACAATTACTGGCTTTGGAAAGGAAGTTGCATGCCCTGGGTGGGCGGTGCCACCTTTTCATAATTCATTGTACACACTTCAGATCTCAGTGGAAATATTAGAAACACTACAGGGTAAGAGGAAGATAAGAGGCTTGCATAGCAGGCAGAGTGTTTGGGAAAACTTGGGTTGCAGGGGCAAATGCTTGTGGTTTAGAGGGAAAAGTGCAACTCAGGGGAAGAGACCGAAAATCACAAAAGAAAGGAGACAGCATCGCAAGGTCAGAAGAGGCACGAGGGCTCGAGAGAGAGGCTACCCTTGTGACAGAAGAGGTGCAGTCGTGGACTTAGAAGAGGAAAGGAGAAGTGAGGATAAGTACTGGTTGGGTAAATGTGGGGATGGAATTTGGAGGTCACGATTATTTCAGTGACTAGGGTACAAGTGAGACAAAAGTTTGAAGGCAGAAATGTTCAGGATAATATTTGTGAATAATGTGAAAGAAAGTCAATTCAGTGACTGAAAAACAAAAATGTTGACTGGAAGGAGGGCTGGGGCCAGGATGCACATCACAAGTCTAGAAGAGAACGATCAGCTAGGCTACGCTTTCTAAATTCAATTAATAATTTTAAAATAATTTTAATATAGATAAAATGAAAATCAGGGTAAATCTTTTAAGGCAAATGAGAAATTTCAAGTAAATTAAATGTTTGTGGTCAGCAGCTCTTAATTACAACTCCCAACACTCCCAGGACTCTACAGGTGTCTGTTCATTTCCTTCCGCCAATGAGAGCAACGTCTGTGGACAAGTCTGGGGTGCTAGGGTGCTGATGTGCCTGCCAGTGTAGACAGCGTGAGCAGGAGCAAGGAAAGCAGAGGATGGCTTCCTCCCCGGGATTGGCAAGGGCTGTCGGCTGACGAGGTGAGAGATTCCAAGGCATTTGTGCAAGGTGCCATAGGTGGCCTTTCGCTCCATAAGATAAGGTGATTCTCACCACCCTCTGCCCTAGATGTTCTATTATGTCTGTTTTAGAGCTTTAGAAACTGAACCTCAGAGTGCTAAGTAATTTGCCTAAGACACACAGTTGATCAGGAACAGGGGAAATGAGTGAGTTTGGGAGGGCTCTGATGGCTTAGGAAACCAGACATGGAAGGGATTGCAGGCCTTGATGAAGGCAAAGGCAAGAGCCGCAGGGGGCGGGGCTTAGGCAACGGAAATACAACAAAAGGGAGACACAGTTATTCGTTGGTTGTTTGATCCAAAGTCATGGCTTAGATTTATCAAAATTTTGTAAGCATCAGTCAAAAATGTCAAATCGGCAGTCAACCTCCAGCCAGCTGTTCCGGGTGGTTGTTCCTCTGTTTCTCCATTCCCCTCTCCCAGTTAAAGAATCCATAACGGGGCTGAGATTCCCTTCCTCTGTTGCACGTGGATCACAAATTCTACAGACCTCAAGAAACTGGAGGAATCTATGTTGGATTAGTTCTAAGTAGCTCAGTTTCTACACTATCTGTTTGGAGAAAGGAACAAACGAATACATTGCATCATCCTGCTTCTCCTCAATAACATACATATAGTGTACTAAAGATCGTGGGACCTAAAAGAACTTTTGTGCCTCCTAGTTACACATCATTGAGGCTTCTCTGTGGTCTATGCTCAGGCTTCTCTGCTACTTAAATTTTGTTTTACATTTATTTATTTATTTTGAGAGAGAAACAGAGAGGGTGAGCAGGGGAGGGCCAGAGAGAGAGGGGGAGAGAGAGAATCCCAAGCACACTCCACACTGTCAGCAGAGAGCCCAATGTGGGGCTCAAACTCACAAACCATGAGATCATGACCTGAGCTGAAACTAAGACTTGGACGCTTAACTGACTGAGCCACGCGGGCACCCCTCCTTTGCTACTTTAAGAGATTTATTCCAAGTAAACATTAAGAAGAACTTTTTCAGTCTCTTGGGGATTTAAAATTATTAATACCGTTGCTCACTTGATATGTTTTTCTTGAACTCCAACTACATTTTCAACGTTGTGCTTTTATTTATTTATTTTTGGGGGGAAAGGCACTGAGAGACTTATTTATAACCCAGGAATCATCTTTAGCAGCTACCTACTTTGCCTATGAATCATTCCTGAACCCATGAAAATTCTAAATTACTAAGGTCAAATGTAGGAGGAGTTTGCAGTAAGCCTGGTTGGTAGAGATTGGAACCTGGTGTTTTGAGAGAAGCATGATCCAGGAGAGTGTAGGAGTCAGGCAGGGGATTTGGGGCACTAGCTGCAAGGTGAAATCATCAGCAGAGCTGGAAGGTCACAGTAAAACTCTCACAAATTAGGGAGGTCGACGTTCTGATTGGTGGGCTGTAAAGTACATTCGTCAGCTGCATGCCAGGCTGGTGGAAATGAACCAGCGCATCTCCACCCCTACCCAGGTTCCCTTCCTCAGTCCAACCCGCCAGCAGGAGCAGCTGTCGACTGAAAACAGCCATAATAGCTCTGAGTCTGCTAATCCTGCACACATCCTCCAGGCCAGAGAGGCCACTGTGTCTATATGTTGGATGATTTTGTCAACAATGTCCCTCTGCCATGATGTAAGCCTGGGAATGGAAGAAGCAAATGCGAATTAGGAGACTTATCTTTCATAAATGAGGTCACTAGATTTCTTTATTAAGAACAAAGTGCAATCTTGCTGCCTTGTCTGGGAACAAATATTTCCAGATTCTTTTGGTATATTTTGTTCAAACAGTGGAGGCTGATTGCAGTAATATTACTGATTGTCAGATTAGGCAAGTTAATTGTTAACCTAATACAGACTGACTTAACTAATGTACATCTGAGTTGACTGGAGGAACCTCACCCCGTACAAATCGGTTTCTAAATCAAAAGAATATTTGAGATCATACCATTTTGTTAAAGGCAAACGGACTAGTAATGGAAAACACTGCAGGCCTAAATAAGGCTAAGTAAGACACATGAATAATCCATGATTGTATTTTGAATGTCAAGTCGGTAAAAATCTGAACATTATCTAGTTATTCAAAAACAATAATGCAGAAATGTCATGAAAAACATAAATGTCGAATTCATAAAGTACCATCTGACAGACATTTCAGGGGAAGCGTAGCAGCGTGATTTCAACAACAAAAGCATTAATAAAACCTGAAGGGTCTTCCTGGTCTCTCCATGAGACATATATATGACAAGTGTGGGGATGTCTTAACAGGGAATTTGGTGGTTTTATCAGAATGACGTTCTTCTTCATGGATTCTAAGGAATGGGACAGGTACCAGTGCATGGCATTAGGGCAATTATGGAGATTAAGTGTCCTCCATAGAGGTATGCAACACTCATTAAACATTTCTGAGTGGGAACTGTGTTCCAAGCACTAGGCCAACTCTGGAAAATCTACTTATGCTACTTTTTAACCATTAAATGGAAAGAAGGGGTGTGGGGAGAGAGGCAGGGTGAAAGTAGCACTAAGAGGGACATGCTGAGAACATACTAGAAAATCAAAAGAGTTTCCTAACGCCCGGGCAAATGTAAGTATGTTTAGGAGAGGCAGTTTAGAAATCACGAGTATAACGTGGACTGGAAATTAGAGACCGGAGTTTGCTTTTAAGTCTTTTAACACAGATATAAGTGGAATTTAATATTGGAACTTGTGTTCATATTTTTAACTAAGCAAAATCAAGAACATTGTGATCTTCACCAGTTGAGGGAGCCTTGTTTGAACAATTACTTTCCTTTATTCCCGAACTGTGGCTGTGTAACAAAAAAAAAAAAAAAAAAAAGAAAAAAAAATTCTTTTTTTTTTTTTTTTTGTTTTGGAAAGTGAATTCACATGGTTTTGGATTTCCTCTATTCCTGTCGGAGAGGACCACATGGTTGTCTATTTCGGGAAAGCAACAGTTGATTGAAAGGCAATGGGTAACTGAAAGTCAGGGGTAAGGAAGTATCACTGAGCCCTTTCAGACCCACCCTGACTGCCTCCCACAGCCTGCTGTCAACAAAAGGCACCAAGAATGGTGGCCACAGGGTGCCTCTTAAATCAATTTCTCTCCAGCTCCTGCCCCACTTTAAAGCAAAAAGCAATGTATCCCTTGTCCTCACTGAGGAATTGACCTTTAATGTAACAATTTACTCTAAATTTAGACTTCTGCCATCTTTACCCTGGAGACCAGAGATTGTGTTATAATAGCAACTATTTAACTCGTGTTAATCTCTGGCCATTCAAAAAGAGAGGTCACCTCCCTGGAGCAACTTGCCATCTGAAAGAAGAGGGGAAATTTAAGTGGGGAAACTGAAATGGGAAGGGCATTTCAACTTCTATACTAAAAAAATATTTTTAAGTGAGTAACATTGAATTGTGATAGTGATGACAATGACGATGACCAGGAGGAGGAGGAGGAGGAGGGGGAGGTTCTGAGCCAGCCTTCTTGCTTTGAGCCAGCTGCTACAGAGGACTGCTTTCAGGGGGGATGATTTTTCATCTTCAAACTAACCTCGTGAGGCTTGCCCTACTGTCTTACCTTCTAGGTGGGGAAACTGAGACTTTACGATTAAATCCTTGTGCAAAGTCAGACAGAAAGGGTCAGACTCAAGCCCATGTGCACTGTAGAGTTCACTGTTTGTTCCTGCCTTTCATTCTTCTCAGGCTAACAGAAAAGGGAAGTAGGAGTATTGTTGTGATAAATACAGAAAAGGTAGCTAGAAACAGGAAAAGAGAAGAGAAGGTCAGGATACCACAGGAAGAAAGATGGACTGAGGAAAAAACAAGGAAATCACAGAAGAACGAGAGGAGGGGTGTACTGGCAGAAGGGGAAACTGAGGCAGAGTGTGTCTGTGGGGCTGCTGCTGGAACAACAGGGAGGTCTGAGTTCAGATCCTCACCCCTCTCTTACAAGTGTCTGCCTGAGCTTGTTGCCTCCTGGGCAGGGAGAGGGGCCTAATGTATGAGCTGAGTGTGGCTCTGGTGGCCACACCCCCCAGCTTTTAGCAAGTTACTTCACCTTCCGCAGTGTTGCCGTTTCTCATTTGTAAAATGGGGACAAAATCAATGCTCAGCTTACAAGGTCACTGTTAAGATTAAAAGGCCACAAGTAAGATGCCCGGAATACGTGTGGTGTGGGCTCAATGACTACTCACATTGTTGTATGAAAAATCGGAACCTCATTAACAATGATCATCACAAGGAGGATCAGATATTAAGTATAAAGTAAGCACTCAATCAACTATTGTCATTTCTTGCCAAAATTTAATCTTTTCTTTCCTTTCTCCTTCTTTCCTGCCTCTCATCCTTCCTCCATCCTTCCTTTCCAACCTTCCTCTCTTCCTTCCTTCCCTCCTCCCTGCCTGCCTGCCAGCCTTTCTTCCTTCTTTTTCTCTTTTATTTCTTTCTTCCCTTCCTCCTCTACTCTCTTTTTTCTTGCTTTTAAAAGCTTTCTTTTTTCAACCATAAATCAATGTACGTAGCCTCTCTCAGTTGAATACTTTTAAAATCTGGCTTTACCGGCAATAATTCTAATCTCTGGACATGATTCTTCCCAAGGCCCTTGCCCTCAATAAACCAGTTTGACTATTAAGCTTCAAAAATTCAGATCAACACAACTAGCTCTTTCCAAACCTAGAGCAAACATTGACAGAACAGATTGAAGATCTGAGCTGATTTCTGCAAACCTGTGGTGAATTCACCTATGTCTCATATCGGGATCTTTCATTTCTATTGTGTCATGGACGACCTAAGTCAGATTGGGATGGAGTTGAAGTGAACTGTGCCCTAAGGGGCAACTGAGAAGAGCTGCAACCAAAAGCAGGAAGCAAGACTAGAGAAGAGGGAAGAAGACTGAGAGAGGCGAAAAACGGACACACAAACCAGGGTAAGAGTCAACAGGCACATAATGGAATCACAAAAGCAATCTTTTTTAAGTCTTACAAATGTGCACATTGGCGAATGATGCCTTGCTTCAAGCTAGGTGAGAGCAAACTGCAGTAAACGCTTGAGATAGTTCCAAACATCCAAGGTTGGACAGCTGTTGGAACAAAGTGCCAGGATTTTTCACTGAGTTGCTTCTGTAACAGTGCAGGTGGAATACAAAGATTATTGTAGACGCTTGCTCTGGTTCTTGAATAATTTACCGGCAGTAATTGCAATGGGCCATTCTAGTTGCTTGGCACTGAAGGCAGCTTGTTACTATATTTGGAGAAGGGGTGGGGAATGAAATCGCATCAGTTACAATTTAGAATAACCACTCTGGTCCTTCAGTCTTTTCTAGATGCTTTGTTGAATAGGTCTAACAAAATGTGGGATCCTGGCATGAAATTTGTATAACAAAAAGAAAAATCTGCTATGTGCATCTAGATGAAGTTAGGCAGACACAGAGAGTGGAGGACTACAGTAATAAGTAGCTTTCCTTCCTTTGAAACCCAGGAGCTGCTCCTGGAGTCCTTCCACATTCAGCTAAAGTATCAACCTCATCTTTTTAGTTAAAGGTCAGTGCTATTCTTAGAATATGAAAACTATAATTGTTTTATCTCTTGTCTGACAAGACATTTCTTATTTTTAAAATGTTTTCTTTTTAAATTTATTTTTGAGAGAGAGACAGACAGAGTGTGAGCAGGGGAGGGGTAGAGAGAGAGAGGGAGACACAGAATCCGAAGCAGGCTCCAGGCTCCGAGCTGTCAGCAACAGGGTCCGACGCGGGGCTTGAACCTGTGAACCGCGAGATCATGACCTGAGTCAAAGTTGGACACTTAACCAACTGACCTACCCAGGTGTCCCTAGACATTTGTTTATTAAAATGAAAAATAATTAGCCTATTAAGGTATCACTCTTAGAATCTAATGACTGCAGAAATTTATGTCAAAAAATGTTAATCAAAACAGTGTAGGTAGAGGGACAACGTTGTGTGTGTTTTCAGAGGCCTACCTCAATTGGAAGTTTTTGTTTTAGGATGAAATGAATCTGTAGATCCTTTAGGAGGATTCCCTATGTTCTTAACTCTTTTTAAAGTTACTTCATTCTAGATGCTAACTCTCTCTCTGATACTTTGGGGAAACTTCATACAAGTAGTCCAAATAAGATAACACTGTAGTACTGAACATAACCACAGGATGGCAGGATGCTAACACTTTTGACTCAGTATTTCATTAAACCTTGCTACGTCTGGAAGTTCCCTTCACGGTATTTTTGGAGAATGGGGTAGAACAGTGTTTAAAAGACTCGTGTGTTCTGTGTGTGTGTGTGTGTGTGTGTGTGTGTGTGTGTGTAATTTTACTTAATTTCATGTATGTGTGTGATAAGTGGATAAGTGTGATGCCAATCAAATATTTCATGTGCAGGGATCAACATAGACAATAAATACATATAAAATATTTATATTTCATAAAATAGTTACGCATTTCTGGACCAAATAAACGCACATCATAACACCCTAACTACTGGCTTATTGCAAATCCTTTGTGTGTCAGTTAATTAGTGAAGGATATAATTCCATTTCTCAGGTAAGCTAGAAGAAACAATAAACCTATTTCTGGATCCTCAATTTTAGTGCTTCCCTAAGGAAAACAGAATTTGCACTACTTTCGTTTCCAAGAGGTGTACAGAAAAAATACGACTGATTCTATGCTACTGAATTGATTTAGAATCACTATTTGGGTTTCAGAAATAAGTATCTCAATTGAGCTTTCCAGAGTTCAGGATAAAAAAGCCTACATAAACTTAAATTTAAATAGGATATTAGAATATACTGGGTAAAACTAGCATTAAGTAGGGATCAGTCTTTCGAACCATCTTTTTTACATCGAGTTAGAGTTTTTGTATTTTTCTTAGTTTTTATACTTACTGATAATTAAATAGTTTAATAATCACTAATTAAGTATTTGAAAAAAGAAAGCTTAGTTTAGAAAACAATTGGAATGAAATAGAGTATAAGGACATGGTAACATTGTAAGACTTTTTTTTTGTCACTGAATTTTCCTAAAGCAAGCTTTGAAGTTTTATTTTGAATTTAATTGCTCCATTTAGTGGTCTTCCTTTACGTATATAAATGTCAACTTTTAACTATTAAATAATTTGTTTTCTCTCTGAAAGACACATATACACATTAACTAACTACCATGAATCTAACTTCTTTATTTGTAGGCTTTTAAGTCAGGGAAATTAAAGTATATTATTTCTTTTATAAGTCTTCCCAAAAATATTCCCAAAGCTACCAGAGACAAAAAAAAGAAAAGAAAAGAAAAGAAAAGAAACAGTTGATTAAACTCATGTGAATGAATTAAATCTTGCAAAAATTAGTTAACAGGTGTGTATTTTTATACTTAGTGTACATTTATATTTGTGTAATTATACAGGGTAAATATATAATTTGGTAGAGTCATATATGTGTTATAATATATGTGTTGAGTATTGGAAATTTGTCGTATATAGTGAATCTGAAATTTTCTGGTTATGTCTTTTCATATAACAAAGATAACATAATATTGTACTCATCTATTCATCTTAAAAAGAAAGATAGTGTCTAAAGGGAAAAATTGACTTCTGGAAATGTTTCTGTAGCATTTTAAAGACATTGCTCTTTAAAAATGAAATGCTCTTCCTTATAATAACTGTTAGCAATTTTTGCACTATGGAGTTTCATTTTCTTACCCTTATCACATGACTGGCATTATATATGATTTATAACGATTTGAAAATATGAAAGGCTTTTTATTTTATTTTATTTTATTTTTTTCAACGTTTATTTATTTTTGGGACAGAGAGAGACAGAGCATGAACGGGGGAGGGGCAGAGAGAGAGGGAGACACAGAATCAGAAACAGGCTCCAGGCTCTGAGCCATCAGCCCAGAGCCTGACGCGGGGCTCGAACTCCGGGACCGCGAGATCGTGACCTGGCTGAAGTCGGACGCTTAACCGACTGCGCCACCCAGGCGCCCCTATGAAAGGCTTTTTAGATTTCCTTTTTAGTTTTGCATATTTTCTGTGTCTGTCCTAGGATACAGACCACTTCATAAAAGTGGGAAGGGGTGTATGTATCTACCTGTCATACACCCTCAGCTACCCTACAATTGTTTCTTCAGTCACTCCATACTCTGTACTAATATATTGGTCTGTGTCATCTGTCTTCTTGCTTAGTTGTGAGCTCCACGAGGCCAAGACTATATCTGTTTTGTCCACTATTGTATCCTCAGTGTCTAGAATAGGACCTGGAACTTAATAAATGCCCTGCAAATATTTGTTGAATAAATGGTTTGCGACCAGTTACTACTGCATGAAATTGATATAACATATCAGGACCTAGAGATACAGGCAGTCCTCGCTATCTATTCGCTACTTCACTAACTCCATTCAAAACTCTCTCCCAGGTACATCCCTCCATTAGAAGATTAAGGCGGGCATTGGTGTTTTCACTGGGCCAACAAGTATTATGGAGGAAATGAAAATCACTTGATCAGTCTAACTCAGTGCCCACTGTTTGATAATATCTTGAGGTGATCAGCCTGCTGGGGACACTTTTCCCTGGAGGAGGTTTAAGGCATATGAGAAAAGAGGAAGGAGAAACGAGGAGGTGTATGCTTCTGCTTTCACCTCGTCCATTCTATTTCCCTTCTCAGTGGACTCTGCTCATTCTGCCCTTGTGAATGCCTGACCGTGGACATACCCTTGACTCCTCTCTTTGTTTCACATTCCACATTCAATCCATCTGCGCATTCTGCAGGCACCTCCATTGCTATAATCCTGGTTGGAGACACTGTTGTCTCTCACTTAAATTACCATAATAACCTCTTGATTGGTCCTCCTGATTCTGCCATCGGTCCTTGCACTCAATTCTCAACACACTGGTCAGAGTGATATTTGAAAACCCCAAACAGGGGCGCCTGGGTGGCGCAGTCGGTTAAGCGTCCGACTTCAGCCAGGTCACGATCTCGCGGTCCGTGAGTTCGAGCCCCGCGTCAGGCTCTGGGCTGATGGCTCGGAGCCTGGAGCCTGTTTCCGATTCTGTGTCTCCCTCTCTCTCTGCCCCTCCCCCGTTCATGCTCTGTCTCTCTCTGTCCCCAAAATAAATAAATGTTGAAAAAAAAAATTTAAAAAAAAAAAAAAGAAAACCCCAAACATATCATGTCAGTTCCCTGCTCAAAAACTTCCACTGGCCTCCCATTTTACATAAAATGCCAAAATCCTTACAACAACTGCCTGTAAGATCTGGTCTCCTGTATTTCTCTGTCCTCATGGTCTATGGTTCTTCTCCTCAGATAATTCGCTTCAGCCACCCAGGCCTTCCAGCCATTCCTGAATCCACAAGACTCACTCTTGTCTCCCGGGGCCTTTGCACAACCAGACTTTCTGCCAGGAATACTTTTCTCCCAAGATATCCTCATTCCCTTACCTCTTTAAACTCCTTGCCCAAATATTAAGCTCCAGTGAGAGCTTTCCTGAGCACTATACTTAAAATCATTACCCTTCGTGCCCCTCCACTCCCAGCAGTCCAGATCTCCTTCCCATGTTTAATTTCTCCCTAAAGCATATAATACCATCTGATGGCTTATATTTTGTTCACTATCTGTTCTGAAATCTCAACAAGTGAGTCCACTCACCAGCCAAGTACTACAGGTACTTGCCTAGGTCCCTGGGGTAAGAGATTTTGTTTGCCTTTGTCAGTGCTATGTCCCCACTATTAGAGTACATGACACATTTAGGTACTCAGTAAACAGTGTTGAATAGATTACTCACTGAAGGACAAATTCAAATCCTTTGGTAAATCTTCATGTATCACTGACTCTTCTGCAGCAACCTTCATAGGGAGACTTTAGTTTCCACTGTGGTCAGTGTTTTGAAGGCCAAAAGAAAGATGCCTGCTGCATGACCTTTACCCTCCCCTTGTCTCCAGGAGGGCAGCTCCTGTCCTCCTAAAGCTCTGTGGGGTTGCGTGCTGTAGGTCAAGAAGGTGGGGACATCAGCAGGAATCTAGGAATTTGCACCAGGATTTCAGAAGGCAGATTGGGAAGTCATGTGCTTTTTACCAAATGAAAAGTAAACAACATAAGACAGAATGAGCATACACATTGGGGATCAGAGGAGAGACAGCATTTCTGGTGTATGGGAACATTAGCTCCAAGAGAATGGGACAATTTTGTTAGCAGAGAACAGGAAAAGAGAGTTCTCATGAATGTGTGCGTTGGGAGTGAACAGTGTGAGTCACAGGCTGAGTCAGAAAAGTGGACAGCATTTTGAAGGGTAGAGAGCACAAATTTGTTGTCAAGTAACCCTTGAGAAAAGGGTTCCTGTCCTAGTTTTGCAAGGGCTCCCAGTATCATCATAAGTTGTGTAGAACCCTCAGGATTCTCATTTGGGAATCAGGAGAAGCCTCTACTGGGACACATGCCATCAAATCAGCATGCTGGTCCTTAAAGAAACACAGAAGATATCAAGATCTGATCCTGGAGAATTTTTGACTCTTTCAGAATGTTCAGGTTTAAGTTTTTCTCCAAATTAGCTCGACTTGGAATCTCAAGAAAGGAACCCACTTGCCAACTAAATACTATAGGTAAAAATGATTCAGACAGGAAATCAAAGTGAGAAGGCTAAATAAATAATCAAGGAATTGACCCAGGCCTAAAATGACTTTGCTGCCCCCCTCTAACAGGATCACATATGGACTGTGACGAACAGCGAGCACGTGATGCCATGACGCCAGTCATTGGAAGATTTATCTCAAAGAGAAACACTTCTATGTTTCTTGTTAAGATAGGAAGCATCACAGCTAGGTCAGGTCCAGGGAAATCAAAGGGGGTATTTGGGAGGAAGGAAAAGGAGGCAGCATCATCACCAACCGGCCCTTCTAAAAGCTACCTGTAATTACCTATAGTTTGTAATCCACAGAAACAGTAATCAACAGAAACTTTCTCCTTTGGTTGAGGAGCATGACCTAGAGGGCAAAGGAAAGATCCGATCATCCAGGTGTGCATGAGGTATAGGGAAGAAAGTAAAATTCCCAGTGACCAGAAAAGAAGAGACAAACTTAAACACAATTTCGTGACGTCACCACATTGGATCCCGCTGGTATATAACAGGGATTAAGTCATCAGGTTCACACAGGCTTCCTTAATTTCTCATGGCTTCATGGAGCACAATACGGGAGAAATCAAGATGTTAGCCACGTGGGAGGGAAAGAGTGTGGACCACTTGTAATGTCTGCCTGCAAGGAGGAGAGAGAGAGGGTTGATGCATTTGCCAAACTTGGTGG
The DNA here is from genome assembly GCF_022837055.1 of Prionailurus viverrinus. Classification (NCBI taxonomy): domain Eukaryota; kingdom Metazoa; phylum Chordata; class Mammalia; order Carnivora; family Felidae; genus Prionailurus; species Prionailurus viverrinus. The sequence continues at coordinate 38,000,152 of NC_062578.1, read as the reverse complement.
AGCTCTGTTGTCATGAAGGAATTTGAAACCCAATTTGCAAAGTTTTTTTTTTTTGTTTGTTTTTGGTGGGGGGATGTGTTATTTTTTTCCTCAAAGATCTTGCTGCTCATTGTGTATTAAATCCTAAAATCTCAGCAAAGACAACGTGCCCGCTTTTTCCCTTTGACTTGAAAAGGTCATAGTTATGAAACCCTGTAAAAACATCCTGGGTGCGAGAGGGGATTTTGTAGCTGAGTGAGGCAATGAAAGTGTTCTTCTTTGGGCACACCAGGGACACCCACTATTTGGTGGTAATTGCCAGGAGTGTATGCTCTGAAAGCTATGATGCACTAACTGGGCGACGGAGGTTAGAGCCTTCAGCACCAGCAGTGATCCCCCATCCTCTTGCTTTGCAAACTCAGTGCTGTAAAGGTCCCCATTTGGAGCCTTCTCTAAAACCCTCCTGCTCTGGAAGTTTCTGTTTAGGCCTCCACTCTCCTTTTGGCATTGCCCCTTCACTTCCTGACTCCACACGCCAGGTACCAGGCCTCTGATGGCTAGCTCAAGGTGCTAAATATGCCTTGCACCCATCACCCCCCACCTTGCTCCCTCAACGTGCCCAGCCCAATCTGTTCCCATACTTGTCAGTGCCCTCTTTTTGAACTACCCACAAAAAAGAGACATCTGACAATCATTTACACTCCAAGGCATTAGTAACTGGAAACAACTAAAAGTGTTATTCCTTCATTCTAACGGGTAAACCAGGAGTCAGTGCCCAGCCCAACTGTCAAGTGATGGAAGGAGGGGTATTTGGGTTGAAGGTGCGCTGCAAGGCCTCTGTTGATGCATAAAACCAGCCCTTTCCATAGTTTCTGCTGATAATTCAGGATCACAAGTTCTTACAGCAAAATATTGATGAGCAAAATGTTCTTTTTTTTTTTTTTCCTTAGAACGATATGTCAACATAGGCTGGAAGCAGAAACAAAATCTCTTTAATGTTTTTTTTATTTTCCTTTGCAGTCCAGCAGGAAACTTTTGTAAACTACTGAAACATACGTTTTAAAGCTTTCCCTTATGTCTTGGTTCCCTTACTACAGAAAAAAATCTTCAAAACATTTTAGAAAAAAGGTGAGTTGCCTGTGAAGAAAGAATTTTAAAAACTAAAGAACTGTAAAGAAACCATACTTGAGGGATGAGAAGAGACTAACAGTGGAAGAAAGGTGAAAATTTAACTTGGAAAGCGAAGCAAAAAATAGATGTGAACAACTAGAAAATATAAGATAAAGAAGTCGAACGTTAAGGTGCTTCTTTTGAGGAGCTGAAACAAAGTGCAAATGCGGACATTGTGAAACGAAGTGAAAGGAAGAACAGAAAGAGAAGGAAGTCAGAAAAGTCTTTGGGGGGAAAAAAGGGTCAAAATAAAAGTAAGTTATGAATATTCAGTTTTTTATTTTGCCTAAAATTTGTTTTTTCAACATATGAGGTCATACTGAGACCAGACTGGACTTATCACATCATTTTAAATTTCTGTTGAAAATTCAAGCCAGTACCTGATTAAAACCGTCTTTATGAAGAGAAAGGGGCCCTAGGAGAGGAGAAGGAAGACAAGTAGAAAACAGAGGCAATATAAAAAAAAAGAAAAAAAGATCACACTACTATAGTTACAAAGGTTTGTTTGCAAAATCTGAGAGGAAACACTAGGTGGTGGCTAACACGTTTGTAGCTTGGATTTAAATTCTGACCTTGGAGCTCTGATGGCAGTGTGGCCCTTGGCCAATTTTCTCATCTGTATGCTTTAACTCCAAACCTTACAACAGGGCCTGGCACACCCAAGGAATGCAATTAGTATTTGTGAATGAATGAATGAATGAATGAATGAATGAATGAAAGACTCCTCCAACAGGAATAATAATTCCCATCTAATGGGGTTGTGGTAAGAATCAAGTTAGACAATATCTATTAGCCTGTTATTAGGATGTTGCCTGTGTTGAAAGTGGACTGTATTCTGGGTAATGTGGAATTACACATGCAAGGGCCAGCTTTTCATAAGCTCTTGACACATAATTTAGGATCCAAAGTTGTACTTAGGTATATGTGGCCCCAGAGCTTCTGCTATGTCATCTGCACCCTACAACCTATAACATCCCTGTTATACATTATTATATATTTGCCCCGTAAGAGAGTCTATTGATAAATAATATAGAGTTATATACACATGCATGTATTAGTTGCACATACTAAGTATTTGATAAATGATTACTAAATGAATAAATGAGAGGAAGCTGGAGGAGAGGGTAAGAGAGCTGTTGGGCACCATTGCCAAGAATCCCCTTGCGACTCATACAACCCTCACGGCCACATTATTCTGCTGCTCCACACAGTGGAGGTGTCGCAGGTTGCCAGTCACTGGATTCTTAAGTCTGTCCCTCCATACTCAGAACACACTTTGATTCATGTCTAGGACCCTAGTTCCCTTGTATCCAGTTATCATCTCCTGAGGTAAAAACCCAAGGTTGGGAGAATGTGGGGTATGGATAAGTAAAAATACATGGATTCAAACAATTTTCTGGTTCAGGGGAAAAAAGCAATTCAGACAAGGACTAAAATCCCTATAGTTGGGGTGGATGTGAGCTAGCATTGCAACTACACATCCTCAATCTTCAAGACTGCTTGATTATTATTGGAGGTGACATGGTGGCCTGAGAAGATGTGGATATCACCAGCCTCCTCCTCTGCCCTGCCCAGGTTAAACATAAAGAGATACTAGATAAAATATGTATTAAAATATTATATCTCAGATAAGTTGAAAAGAAAGAACCAGAACTAGTTCGGAGTCTGATACAAAGTGGAAGCTCAAAACCATTACGATAAACAGAGTTGAAGTCATGTGGTTTTTGCTGGTATGTGCTATGGGATATTTTCCCAGCACCTACAAGGTGATGGGAAGTTGGTGATGGACTCCTTCAGTGGTGGAGCCATGAAGGAATATCCAGGCTGTGAATTATGAGCAGATGAACTCTGTCCGTCAGTGGCCATACTTGGGCACAGTTGGATGCCAGATCACTTTACTGGGCTCTAACAGATAAGCATCCACAAAAATATGAACATCAACCCTATGGTTGGTATGTGAATATATACTACCTTCATATGGTAGACACCTTGATGAAACACCAATGTTAAAAGTGGCGTGAAACCAATGAGACTCATAAAATTGGTAGAGGCAAATGCTGAACTTCAAGAGGCAGAAACCCCCTCCACTGCTCCAATCCAGCATAGGAAGCATTTCCACAACATCCACCAGAAATGACCTCAAGTAAAAAATGTGCAAGAAATCTCACTATAAACAGAGGTTCAGAGCACAAAACACCTGTGACCCTTGACAGCCAGCCTCTACAGACTGAAGAACTACATAAAAGGGGATTTTCAAGTAAAAATTTAAATTAATCAAGGAGGTTAAAAATGAATCAAATCTATCAAGATGAATTCAGGACATTGGAGAAAAGGAAACTGGATATATTAAGAACAAAATAGTAATTCTAGAAATAGAAAATATGACACTGAAATTTAAAATAATAAACAGACCCAGTTGAAGGAAGAATTTGTGAATTAGAAATTAGATCTCAGGAAATCACTCAGAATAAAACATAGTGGGGAAAAGAAATGGAAAATACGAAAGTTGTAAGACACAGAGGAAATAATTAAAAGCTTCACCATAAGCACTAGGATTTCCAAAGAAAATGGGACACATGCAATAATCAAAATGATAATGACTAAAACTATTCCAGAATTGAAGAAAAAAAGATGGGGTAGAGGAAAGGATTCACCTTAAGGCTTATTTACTTCCCTGATTCCACAGAGTGGTTTGGCTGTCCTTGATCTGTGCTCTAATTTTATGTACGTTTTTCACTGCCCCTAATACACTGTGTATATACGCTTTGGGCTCAGGAATGATGCCTTATGAATCATGTATATCTAGTGCCTACTATTCTTGGCACATAATAGGTACTTGATGAACATTTGTGGAGGAGGCAAAGAAGAAAGAAGGTAAGGAAGAAAGGAGAGAAGGCAATGGAGGCAGGGTAGGAGAGAGAGAGAGAGAGAGGGAAGAGAGAGAGAGAGAAATTGTTCAGCCCTAAATGCTAAAGAACTCCTTGAAAAGATGTTGTGTGTGTGCATGTGTTTGTGTTCACACACACACCAGGTGTTGCATAATAAACCTGATTACTCTGTATATAAGCCTAGTGTTATGTAAAAAACTCCCTCTATTTCCAGAGAGATGGGAAAACAATTTTCAAAGTTGAAAATGCTATACATTCAGTATCTTTTCAAAATTTATCCATGATGAATAATGACGAGTAACCAGTTGTAACAAAACAAGTACAAAAGATAACAAGGACAGTGAATGTTTAGTGCTGACTTGGCAAGTGACGTCCTGCCTGACGTTTGAATGTATCTTACAGATTCAGGGATTGAAATATTTTTACTTCCTACTCAAAGTTGAGCTGAACAGTATCTGTTTAAAATTTACATATTCTACTCAGAGACTCTGCCTTTTCAGCAGTAGCTGACATGATAAATGCTAAAGCATGCTTTAAAAAACTTCTTTAAAACAGTGAAGATTTGAAGTCATAAAAATTATGAGAAAGTGTTTCTGCAAGAATTTCGGTATATCTTATCGGACAAACTTTATCCTCTCAAAATAGACTTTCATAGAAGTACCTGAGGAATAAACTTCAACCTATTGAAGACTTCTGTGTAATGATCTCTAGTGGGAGGTTCATACACCTTGTATCCTTTCCTCTTTCCCCCAAATCCTCACTTAGGGATGAAGAAAGTAGGGCCATAAACTGTATCTACTGAATAAGGTCACGCCGTAGAAAAAAACAAAGTTGACATAGGCCTGGCTGTCTTCAAATCCCTTACTTTTCCCTCTATCGAGTACAGACGGTTTTATAGATTATTTGCATTGTTTTAAGAGTCTATGTGAGTGGTTTTTGATAAATAAACATGAGTGATATAAAGAGTTAATGCGATATACTTTCCCGTCAATGATGGAGTGACTGATCTCAGACTCCTCCTCCCACTGTAAACAAACAAACAAAAAAACTAGATAAAATATATGAAGCAACGTTTTCAGACATTAAACAACAGATAGCACAGGACTATGATCCCTGAGAAGGGAGAAACACTTAAGTGAGCTCTGTAATTACCCTAACTTTTTGCCTTAAAATTTTTTGGACCAAAGTACCAGAAATGGAATCCATGCAGATCATAGATATCTCACTAAACTGATGTGGCAGAGATCAGAGTTCACAAAGGGAAATAACTAGAATGAATTCTGGAGTGCTGGATTGGAATTGAGGTACTAATGTGAACTCATCGTTTACAATAAATAAAGGTATAGAAATAAATGTAGATGTATATGTATACATATGTATACATATATATGTGTACACACACACACACACACACACACGCACACATGTATTTCCTAGCATATCTTCTGAGAATTTTTGAAAGCAGTTGTACCTCAATAGCAATTAGCAGAGCCCAAGTATTGGCTTCTATTTAAAAAAAAATTTTTTTAACTTTTATTTATTATTGAGAGACAGAGAGACACAGAGTGTGAGTAGGGGAGGGGTAGAGAGAGGGGAAGACACAGAATCTGAAGCACGCTTCAGGCTCTGAGCTGTCAGCACAGAGCTCAACGTGGGGCTTGAACTCACGAACTGTGACATCACGACCTGAGCCGAAGTCAGTCGCCTAACCAACGGAGCCACCCAGGCGCCCCAAGTATTGGCTTCCAAACATGATTTTTCCCTACAAGGAAATGTCTATTTACTTCAATCATAAACTGTTAGATCTTATTGGCCTTTGTATATCTTGTCTGGAGAAATGTCTATTTAGGTTCTTTGTCCATTTTAAAAATTGGGTTGTTTTGTTTTTTGTTTTTAATTTTTGTTTTGTTTTGTTTTGTTTTTGCTATTGAGTTGCATGAGTTCTTTACATAGTTTATTAACACCTTATCAAATATATGGTTTGCAAATACTTTTTCACTTTCCATAGGTTGTCTTTTCACTTTGTTGATTTTTTTGTTGTTGTTGTGCAAAAGCTTTTTAATTTGATATAGTCCCACTTGTTTATTTTTTATTTTGTTGCTTGAGCTTCAGGTGTTACATCCAAAAAATCATTGCTAAGACCCATGTCAAAGAGATTTATTCCTATGTTTTCTTCAAGGAATTGCATGGTTTTATGTCTCTCATTTCAGTCTTTAACCCATTTTTTGTTAATTTTTGTGAGTGGTGTAAGATAAAGTTTCATTCTTTTACATGTGAATAAGCAATTATATTAGCATTATTTATTGAAGAATCTGTCTTTTCTTCAGTGAATATTCTTGGCTCCCTTGTCAAATATTAGTTGACCATATATGCTTGGGTTTATTTCTGGGCTCTCTATTCTATTCTGTTGGTTTATTTATCTGTTTTTATGCCAATGCCATACTGTTTTGATGACTTTAGCTTTAAAGTGTAGCTTGAAATTGGGGAATGTGTTGCCTCTTGCTTTGCTCTACTTTCTCAGGATTCATCTGGCTATTTGGGGTCATTTGTGGCTCCATATAAATTTTAGGAGTGTGTTTTTTGTTTTTTTGTTTTACTTCTGTAAGAAAAAATGCTATTGAAATCTTGAGAGGAATTGCATTGAATCTATAGATGCCTTTTGGTGGTATTCACATTTTAGCAGTATTAATTCTTCCAATCCATTAACATGGGATACTTTCTATTTATTTGAATCTTCCTGAATTTCTTTCATCAATGTTGTATAGTTTTCAGAGATCTTTCACCTCCTTAAATTTATTTCTAAGTATTTTATTGTTTTTGATGCTATTGCAAATGGGATAGATTTCTTTTTCAGAAAATTCATTGTGCATAAACATGGTACTTATTTTTTAATGTTAATCTTGTATCCTACAAGTTCACTCAATTCATTGATTAGATCTAACAGTATATATTTAAAGATTTTATTTTTATGTACTCTCACACCCAGTATGGGGATTGAACCGACAATCCCAAGATCAACAGTCACACTCCACCAACTGAGCCAACCAGGCACCCTGGATCTAAGAGTTTTTGATTGAATCGTTAGGACTTTCTAGATATAAAATCATGCTATCTGCAAATAGAGACAATTTTACTTCTTCCATTTCAGTTCTGATACTTTTTATTTCTTTTTCTTGACTGATTGCTTTAGTTAGGACATCTAGGATTATGTTGATAAAAGTGGTGAGAGTACACTGTTGTTTAACATAGTGTTGGAAGTTCTAGCATCAGCAATCAGACAACAAAAGGAAATCAAAGGCATCAAAATTGGCAAAGATGAAGTTAAGCTTTCACTTTTTGCAGATGACATGATATTATACATGGAAAATCCGATAGACTCCACCAAAAGTCTGCTAGAACTGATACATGAATTTAGCAAAATTGCAGGATACAAAATCAATGTACAGAAATCAGTTGCATTCTTATACACTAATAATGAAGCAGCAGAAAGACAAAGAAACTGATCCCATTCACAATTGCACTAAGAAGCATAAAATACCTAGGGATAAATCTAACCAAAGATGTAGAAGATCTGTATGCTGAAAATTATAGAAAGCTTATGAAGGAAATTGAAGAAGATATAAAGAAATGGAAAAACATTCTGTGCTCATGGGTTGGAAGAATAAATATTGTCAAAATGTCAATACTACCCAAAGCTATCTACACATTCAATGCAATCCCAATCAAAATTGCACCAGCATTCTTCTCGAAGCTAGAACAAACAATCCTAAAATTCATATGGAACCACAAAAGGCCCCAAATAGCCAAAGTAATTTTGAAGACCAAAGCAGGAGGCATCACAATCCCAGACTTTAGCCTCTACTACAAAGCTGTAATCATCAAGACAGCATGGTATTGGCACAAAAACAGACACATAGACCAATGGAATAGAATAGAAACCCCAGAACTAGACCTACCAACATATGGCCAACTAATCTTTGACAAAGCAGGAAAGAACATCCAATGGAAAAAAGACAGTCTCTTTTACAAATGGAGCTGGGAGAACTGGACAGCAACATGCAGAAGATTGAAACTAGACCACTTTCTCACACCATTCACAAAAATAAACTCAAAATGGATAAAGGACCTGAATGTGAGACAGGAAACCATCAAAACCCTAGAGGAGAAAGCAGGAAAAGATCTCTCTGACCTCAGCCGCAGCAATTTCTTACTTGACACATCCCCAAAGGCAAGGGAATTAAAAGCAAAATTGAACTACTGGGACCTTATGAAGATAAAAAGCTTCTGCACAGCAACGGAAACAATCAACAAAACTAAAAGGCAACCAACGGAATGGGAAAAGATATTTGCAAATGACATATCGGACAAAAGGCTAGTATCCAAAATCTATAAAGTGCTCACCAAACTTCACACCCGAAAAACAAATAACCCAGTGAAGAAATGGGCAGAAAACATGAATAGACACTTCTCTAAAGAAGACATCCGGATGGCTAACAGGCACATGAAAAGATGCTCAACGTTGCTCCTCATCAGGGAAATACAAATCAAATCCACACTCAGATATCACCTCACGCCAGTCAGAGTGGCCAAAATGAACAAATCAGGAGACTATAGGTGCTGGTGAGGATGTGGAGAAATGGGAACCCTCTTGCACTGTTGGTGGGAATGCAAACTGGTGCAGCCACTCTGGAAAACAGTGTGGAGGTTCCTCAAAAAATTAAAAATAGACCTACCCCTATGACCCAGCAGTAGCACTGCTAGGAATTTACCCAAGGGATACAGGAGTGCTGATGCATAGGGGCACTTGGACCCCAATGTTTATAGCAGCACTTTCAACAATAGCCAAATTATGGAAAGAGGCTAAATGTCCATCAAATGATGAATGGATAAAGAAATTGTGGTTTATATACACAATGGAGTACTACGTGGCAATGAGAAAGAATGAAATATGGCCCTTTGTAGCAACGTGGATGGAACTGGAGAGTGTGATGCTAAGTGAAATAAGCCATACAGAGAAAGGCAGATACCATATGTTTTCACTCTTATGTGGATCCTGAGAAACTTAACAGAAATCCATGGGGAAGGGGAAGGAAAAAACAGAAAAAGAGGTTAGAGTGGGAGAGAGCCAAAGCATAAGAGACTCTATGCTTATCGATGGGGGGTGGGAGGGAGGGGAGGGTGGGTGATGGGTATTGAGGAGGGCACCTTTTGGGATGAGCACTGGGTGTTTATGGAAACCAATTTGACAATAAATTTCTTATATTGAAAAAAAAAGTGGTGAGAGTGAACACCCTTGTCTTTTTCCTGATCTTAGAGGAAAAGCTTTCATCATTTCACCATTGAATATAATGTTAGCTGTGGCTTTGTCACATATAGCCTTTATTATGTTGAGATATGTTTTCTCCATGCCTAAGTTGTTAAGAGTTTTTATCATGAATGGATGTTAAATTTTACCAACTGCTTTTTCTGCATCTATTGAGATGATAATATAATTATTTGCTTTCACTGTATAAATGTGACCTATCACATCAAATTGATTTGTATATGTTGAACCATCCTTGCTTCTCAAGGATGAATCCCACTTGATCATGCTGAATGATCATTTTTATTTTTTTATTTATTTAATTTTTTCAACGTTTATTTATTTTTGGGACAGAGAGAGACCGAGCATGAACGGGGGAGGGGCAGAGAGAGAGGGAGACACAGAATCGGAAACAGGCTCCAGGCTCTGAGCCATCAGCACAGAGCCTGACGCGGGACTCGAACTCACGGACCGCGAGATCGTGACCTGGCTGAAGTCGGACGCTTAACCGACTGCGCCACCCAGGCGCCCCCTGAATGATCATTTTAATGTGCTGCCGAATTTGTTTTGCTAGTATTTTATTGAGAATTTTTGCACATATATTTATTAGAGATACTGGCCTGCAGTTTTCTTTTCTAGTATTATCCTTTCTGGTTTTGGTATAAGGATAATGCTGGCCTTATAAAATAATTTGGGGAGTGTGTTCCCACCTTTTTGATTTTGGGGAAGAGTTTGAGAATGATTGGTATTAATTATTCTTTAAGTGTTTGGGAAAATTCAGCTGTGAGGCCAGCTGTTCCTGGGCTTTTCTTTGATAGGAGATTTTTGATTACTGATTCAGTCTCCTTATTAGTAATTATTCTATTCAGATTTTCTATTTGTTCCTGATTCAGTCTTAGTAAGTTATATGTTTTTAAAGAATTGTTATTAGTATACAGTTTTTCAAATAGTCTCTTATGATCTTTTGAACTTTTGTAGTATATGTTGTAACGTCCTCTTTTTCAATTATAATTTTGTTGATTTAGGTCTTTTCTCTTTTTACTTGGTTAGTCTAGCTAAGGGTTTGCCAATTTTGCTTATCTTTTCAAAAGCAAACTCTTAGTTTGGTTAATTTTTTCTATTATTTTTCTGATCTCCATTTCATTTATTTCTGGTCTAATATTTATTATTTTCTGTATTCTGCTAACTTTGGGCTTAGTTTGCTCTTTCTAGTTCCTTAAGGTTTAGAGGTAAGCTGCATATTTGTGAGCTTTCTTGCTTCTTAATGCTGGCATTTGTTGCTATAAACCTCCCCCTTAGAACTTCCTTTGCTTCATCTTACAAGTTTTGGTATGTTCTGTTTCCATTTTTATTTGTCTCAAGAAACTTTTAAATTTCCCCTTAATTTCTTCTTTGATCTCTTGGTTGTTTAGGAGAATGTTATATTCCATATGTGAATTTTCCAGTTTTCCTCTTGTTACTGATTTCTAGTTTCATGTCATTGTTGTCAGAGAAGATACTTGGCATGATTTCAATTTTCTTGAATTTGCTAACACTTGTTTTGTGGCCTAATATATGGTATATCCTAGAAAACATCTTATGTATGCTTGATAATAATGTATGTTCTGTTGGTGTTGGGTAGAATGTGCTACATGTGTCTGTGTTTGGTCTATAGTGGTTTTTGTTTTTTTTTAATTTTTTTTTTCAACGTTTATTTATTTTTGGGACAGAGAGAGACAGAGCATGAACGGGGGAGGGGCAGAGAGAGAGGGAGACACAGAATCGGAAACAGGCTCCAGGCTCCGAGCCATCAGCCCAGAGCCTGACGCGGGGCTCAAACTCCCGGACCGCGAGATCGTGACCTGGCTGAAGTCGGACGCTTAACCGACTGCGCCACCCAGGTGCCCCGGTCTATAGTGTTTAAATCTGATGTTTGCTTGGTGATTCTCTGTCTGGATGATCTATTCATTGCTGAGAATGGGGCATTAAAGGCTCCAACTATAATTATATTACTGTTTAACCCCTTTTAGCTCTGATAGTTTTTGCTTTATGTATTTAGGTACTCCAATGGGTGCATAAATATTTACAACTGTAATATATTCCTGATGTACTTAACCCTTTTATTACTACATAATGATCTCCTTTGTTTTGTTTTGTTTTTACTGTTTTTGGTTTAAAGCCTAATTTGTCTGATAAAAGTATAGCTCCCCCTGTTTTTTTTTGTTGTTGTTGTTCTTATTATTTTCTTGAAATGTTCTTTACCATTCCTTCTCTCTCAGTCTATGCTGTCCTTAAGGCTAATGTGGTTCTCTTGTAGGCAGCATATTATTGGATCTCTCTCTCTTTCTTTCTTTCTTTCTTTCTTTCTTTCTTTCTTTCAGAGAAAGAGAGTGCAAGCCAGGGAAAGGAGAAGAGGGGAGGGGGGAGAGAGGGAGAGAGAGAGAGAGGGAGAGAGAGAGAGAGAGAGAGAATGAATGAATATTAAGCAGGCTCCACACTCAGTGCAAAGCCTAATGTGGGACTCGATCCCACAACCCTGGGATCATGATCTGAGCCAAAATCAAGAGTTGGATGCTCAACCGACTGAGCCACCCAGGTGTCCCAAATCTTAATGCACTCAGTAATTTTGTGTCTTTTAATCAGAGAATTTAATCTGTTTACATTTAAAGTAATTATTGAAATGTAAGGACTATTGTTGCTATTTTGTTAATTGCTTTCTGGTTCTTTTGTAGATTCATTTTTCTTTATTTTTCATCCTGCTCTTTTTGTGTATGTGTTTTGGTATCTATTGATATCAGCATGCTTTCACTTCTTTATCTTGTTCTTTTATCTCGTCACTACAGGATTTTTCCTTGTGGTTATCATGAGGCTTACATAAAATATCTCAAACACCCTATTTTAAACTGAAAACCTAACTTTAATAGAATTCATATACTTTACAGTTTTACTTCTTCCTCTCACATTTTAGGTTATTGCTGTTACAATACATGTTTTTTTATTGTAATAAAATTCACATAACATAAAATTTTAAGGTGTGCAATTCAATAACAGAGCATTCATGTAATGTGCAGCAATCACCTCTCTTAGTTCAACATTTTCATCATCTCAAAGGGAAACCCCATATCCTTTATGCACTCACTCTCCATTTGCCTTCCCTCAAGCCCTTGGCAACCACTAATCTGCTTCCTGCCTCTATGCATTTACTTATTCTGGATATTTCATATAAGGGAAACAATCAATACGTGATCTTTATGTCTGATGATTTTGACCAGGGTCTTCACCTTCCCCATATTCCTTAGCCCCGAGGGCAGGAGAAAATAATTTATTTTTAAATGTTACGCAGTGAGTTTAAGCCCAAATTAGGGATTCTGACTTGACGTCATGACTTAGAGAGCTGGCAGCAGAGCTCTCAGCACCTTTCTTAGAATGTCATGAAATCCAGTTGAATTACTGGTGGTGGCGAGAACAGAGCTGCAGTTTTTCCCAGGTCATGGAGGAACCTGTCAGTGATCCAGAAAGATCAGGGACTCAGGGCAGAAGTTATGCCATTTAAAACCACTTCAGTAGGTATCTAGTGTGGTGGACAAGACAACTGCAAGGGATATGGAAGCATTGCTTCTAGCCCCTGCTCAGCCAGTGCACATTGGTAAGCTGGTAGGTCACTTCACTTCTCGGTCCTTGATTTCTCAACATTAAGATGAGTAGGTTGACCTACAACAAGTCCAAAGTCCCTTCCTCTTATAAACTTCTCGGACTCTCCAAGATGGAATGCTGTTAGCATAAATACATAAATATCAAGGTTATGTGAGAAGAGACATTGCAGCCTGGAGGCTGATTTCCAGTTTGGGAACATTACTATGTAACAATTTATTACAGAGGAAAGAAGAAATGGATAGTAGGATAGATAATTGTAAGAGCTAACATTCATTTAGTGTTTTCTATCAGTTATTGTGTTAAATACTTAGATGTATTAATTCATTTGTGTGTCACAACAACCTGTGAGGTAGGCACTATTACTACCGTCTTTATTCTCAGAAACTCAAGGCTTAGAGAGATTAACTTTTAAAGGCAGGTAGAGGGGGCCTGGGTGGCTCGGTTGGTTGGGCATCTGACTTAGGCTCAGGTCATGATCTCCCGGTCGGTGGGTTTGAGCCCCATATCGGGCTCTGTGCTGACACCTTGGAGCCTGGGGCCTGCGTCGGATTCTGTGTCTCCCTCTCTCTCTGACCCTCCCCTGCTCCCGCTCTGTCTCCCTCTCTCTCTCAAAAATAAATAAATATAAAAAAATCTAAAAATAAAGGCAGCTAGTAAGTGGGGGAGCAGGCATTTTACCTATAGTTTATTTATTTTGTAACATGAGAACTGAATCATTACATATTAGCACGTATTAAGTAAAATGATTTTTTTTTTCAACGTTTATTTATTTTTGGGACAGAGAGAGACAGAGCATGAATGGGGGAGAGTCAGAGAGAGAGGGAGACACAGAATCTGAAGCAGGCTCCAGGCTCTGAGCTGTCAGCACAGAGCCCGACGCGGGGCTCGAACTCACGGACCGTGAAATCATGACCCGAGCCGAAGTCAGCTGCTTAACCGACTGAGCCACCCAGGCGCCCCTAAGTAAAATGATTTTTAATAACTCCTATATCCAGTGTCTTATATCGTATGGCTATAAGTACATCCACTCTTAGGGACAGTTAAACAGAGATTCAGTGATAGTTCAATCAGACAGGACATGTTAGGATAGCCATGTAAGTGTTCAAGTTCCAGACCTCAAAATTCCATTGGTTACATTAAAAGCTCATTGGGCACTGGTTATAGGACTAGAGATTTTTTTTTAAATTTTTTTTTAACGTTTTTATTTATTTTTGGGACACAGAGAGACAGAGCATGAACGGTGGAGGGGCAGAGAGAGAGGGAGATACAGAATCAGAAACAGGCTCCAGGCTCCGAGCCATCAGCCCAGAGCCTGACGGCGGGGCTCGAACTCCCGGACCGCGAGATCGTGACCTGGCTGAAGTCGGACGCTTAACCGACTGCGCCACCCAGGCGCCCCAGGACTAGAGATTTTAATTCAATGTGGTAGTATCCCTAAGCCCTAAATCTGGAGAGTTTCTTTCTTTCTCTCTTTCTTTCTTTCTTTCTTTCTTTCTTTCTTTCTTTCTTCCTTCCTTCCTTCCTTCCTTCCTTCCTCTCTCTCTCTCTCTCTCTCTCTCTCCCACATACTTAAAACACTGTTTACAAGAAGAAATTGCATCATGGATTGGCCATATGCACTTAGATCTTCAAAAAGTACTGAAGATATTTTTTGTATTAATCATGAGTAATTTTGCAACTATTTGTAGCTTATGAAAAAGGATTAGTTATATAACTCTATTTTCAGGCTTACGGTGACTGCTAAATATTAATTATCTGTTGTTAGTTAATTAGAAAGTTACTGTACCAGAGTCCTGGAGAAAAGATATGGCACTCCCCAAAAAGAAGCTTTGGTAAAGACTTTTCAAAAACTTTAGTAAAGATTTTTCAGTGGTTAAAGTGCTACTTACTGGGTGAAGGGTGAAGGGTGAGAAGGTGGTGAAAAAATATAGGGCTAATAATTGCAGGAAACCAACATCAATCCTAGGAGGGGCAATTAATGGAACCCTGCAAACGTAACTATAGCTCTTACAGGACCTGTGGCCTTGTGGAAACAGAGGCAGTTTACCTATGGTAACCTGTAGGGAGGGGGACAGTGGATAAATGTACTGAACTCCCTCTCTGCCACCTTCTGATTCACTGCTTATGCCACAAGGACATAAGGGGACAAGCAAACTTCTTAGTAGAGTCAAGGAAGGTCAGCTGCCAGGCAACAGAACAGGACAGAAGGGGTAGAGAATAGATCTGTAGGGGTAAATGTAAATGTTGTAGAAATAAATATTTTATGTAGTTACAAGTTTATTTCATCTTTCTATGCCAATCATAGCCCATAAGACAGGAGGAAAATGAGAAAAGATTTTGGCATCCTCTCCCTGAGTCCCTGACCATTTCTCATGCTAATAAGTCAAACAAGGGACAAATAATCATGTATTAATATTTACACAATGGTGCACTTTAATTCATGTTAAAGATAATCAAGGAGATTCTCACTATAAGAGGATAACTCTGCCTTGTGTGGCTGCCAGGTAGTTGATAAGTTTGTTGCACTAGGTGAGTCCTAATGAAGGCCTTCAGACCTCTGTATTCACAAATATATGATCCCAAGGGCTGTCCAAAGGCAAAGACAATGAAAGCTGGGATTTATCTTCTGTGACTGTCCTTACCTATTTATTTGTGTATCCCTTGGGCCTCTGCCAAATGTCCTCATTCTATCCCTGGCTGTCTAAGATACCCACAGTGTGCACCGTCTAGGTCTACACTCATAAAATAGTCCATGATCTAGATATATTTTTGTATTTTTAAATCTTGGCCCTTACTAAAACTTACTTCTCCTAGATCCCTTTCTGATGAAGCCTGCATAGCAACTGGATACACAAACTGAGAAACCAATTCAAGAAGAAATATGCTTCATGGTGAATAAATTTTTAATACAGTGCCTCATTTGTAATAGGAAAGGGATCTTCAATGGCTCATCGTACAGAAGTTTCTGAAGTAGGAGATTCTTTGCTTACATGTCAAATCACAATGGGAACCATCTTGACTACACATGGCATAAAGTTAAGGTTGTCTAATGTCTTTAAGCTGTCATTCGTTTATTCAAACATGCATTTACTCAAGATCTGCTATGTGCCAGGCATCAAGTTAGTGCTGGGAGTGCTGAGATAAAAGTACTCTGGTCACCTGAAAAATGCTCACAGTTAAGATGCTCTGAACCATGTCAAAGAGATACAGTGAGATGAGTTCTACAAGTGCACAATTTCAGGGGCTACTGGAGCAGAGAGTAGAAGAGACTATTAAAAATTGGGAAGCAGAAGGTGATGAAAGGACAGGAAATTCTTTCTGAAAGGCTTTCTTCAGCTGAGCCCTGAGAAACTAGTAGGCAAGAGTTAAATGAGGAATGGAAAATTTTCTAGGGCCCCAAAATGTCATGACAGCATGAGACATTTGAGAAACAGTCAAATGGAAAGAGTGTCTGTAAGAATAAGCAAGAGATGATACTGGGAAATGAGACAGAAATAGGTTCTTAAGGCCATTATAGGTTAAGCAAAAGATTTTGGACTTTATGCATTATCCAATGGACTTTATTTCATCATCCAATCAGGATGAAACTCAAGAGATAATACATAATACATTTGTCTTTTTCTGACAAGAGATGTGATGGAGGCAATGTTATTCACTGTGCCATTTAATTTTCTTTCTAGGCATATCCTCCAGACTCCCATCATCTAACTGGGGCCTTAGGACTTATTCTGATCAATGGAATATGTACAAAAAGTAACATACACCATCACTCCAAAGGGTGAAGCTTCAAATGTCCTGCATCATGTTCCATATTCTCTCAATTCACCTGTCAGGTAATTAAATGTAGGTGATCCAGTAGAGAACTCCATGGAAGCCCTAGGAGATAGTGGAGCTATCCTTTTGTCATCACTTGTACAACTCTAGGAGAGCAGCCATTGGACTATGGCACGAGCAGGGAGGAAACTTTGTTGAGGTAAGCTCCTGGGATTTGGTGACTGTTTTTTAGAGTAGATAACATGAATTACACCGACTAATACAAGAGAGTCCATTGGATCCTCAGCAAGGGAGTGAAATAATTAAGTTTATGTTTTAGTAAGATTACCGTAGCAGTATATAGAGGATAAGCTAGAGATGGCATGGAAAACTTGGAAGCAGGGAGACGAGTCATATGATTAGTGCAATAACCCAAGCAGGAAATGAAGATGTCTTGATTTACAGCAATGGCAGTAAAGATGGCAAGAAGATACAGTTACAGGATATTATTAACATGCCAGAATCGCAGTACTCAGGGATTAGTATCGGGGATCTAGAGTAGTGGTTCTTAGCCTTGCCTGCAGCCTAGGAGCTTTTAAGGAGGCTAATATCCATGCCACATTTGAGATCAAGTAGGTCAGAATCAGCATATTCATAAACTCCCCTTGTTATTCGAATGTGCAGCCAAGGATAAGAACCACTCGTTTAGAGCCATGGTCTCAGAATATAGTCCCTGGATGAGAGGTATCAGTTTCACCTGGGAAGTTGTTAGAAATGTAGATTCCCATGCCCTACCTAGGGTAATCAATTACTCCTGTTTATCTGAGACTGAAGGGTTTACCAATAAAAGATTTTTAGTGTTAAAATTTGATAGTCCCCCATATCAGACCTACTACACTTCAATTCAAGGGGTGAGACCCAGCAATCTGTATTTATATAATCAGTCCATAGCATCCTATTTGGCACACAATAAGCTCTTGCCAGGTTTTTGAATGAATAAATGAATGAAGAATCCAAAATGTCTTGCCTATACTCTTTGTACTAAACCAGACACCTTTAGCTCAGATCACACTGATAATAGCATTTGGAGCTACCCAGGTTAGCTCTTCAGTTTCAGAAGACTCAAAATTAATTCCTGCCCCGAACTAAATTAAGACTTTGTTCTAATCAGCAATCTTTTTGGGGCACTGGTTTTGTCTTGTCTTTTGCCTAGTGCTGACTCTTCTGGGCATTAAGCCCAGTTGGAATTAATCTGTTTTTTTTTTCTTGGACAATGCTTCTAATTTAATGGAGAAATGGTCAATTTACTTATTATTATTATTACTCCATTTACTAGAATAAAGTTGTCCTGAGATATAGGCACAGGGTTAAAAGTCAGACCTCTAGGTTTTGCTCCTGCCTCTTACTGAATGACCCCAACACATCTGGATAAACAGTCAGTCAAGCCAAGTAAACACAAACACACCCACTATAGCTAGAGGTGGGTTAGCCAGTGCAGCCTTGTTTTCACACATAAGGAGAGCAACCATACACCATGATTTGGCAGGATATGTTGTCCCTGAGTAATTATTACTCATGCCCCCCTTCATTGTTAAGAGTGTCTCCATTTAGAGAATTAATTATATGGTTACCCAATACATGAGGGATTTGAGAATTGCTTTAATCTAAGCCTCCAACATGCAGAAGGTTAGTGACAAAACTGGACACATGGAAAAAAATATTTTCACCTCTTTCTACATTAACCTGATTTTCCAACAGCTCAGGATATGATGGTTTTTAGTTCCAAGTTTTATTATAATTATCACTGCAATAATTTGACAAAAATATGAATATCACCATATCCAATTTGAAGTCCTAGAGGATCCCACTAGGATTAGTCCAGCATAACACACTGAGTCTAAAGCTTCTGATTATATTTTATTTTACTCCATTTCAATATTATCTATCTATCTATCTATCTATCTATCTATCTATGTACCTACCTACCTACCTACCTATTTTTCTATCTATCATCTAAGTTTCTGATTTGAAAATCCAACTTACATAAGGGGATTTCACACCAGCAATAAAGCGGCAGCTAAGCACATAGACCTGCAACCAGATGCCTGCCATGTATTCTAGATTCATCAAGAGCCCGCTCTGGCTTTAATCTCTCCACGTCTCAGTTTGCTCACGTGTAAAAGACAGATAATGACAATAACAATAGCACTTAACTCTGAGGGACTTTTAGAGACTAAATAATGAATCACGCGCATATTATATAAACTACTTAGTCATTGCCTGGCATGTAGAAAGCACCATGCATGTGTGAGCTATGATTATTGTTTTTATGATCACCTCACTTGCTACTAACCACTCTTCTCTCACTGGCACATCAGAGTCCAGCAGCACTAAACCCTGGCCCAGATTCCTGTGGCTTCATGAAGCTGCATGTCCCTGAAAGTGAGCATGGCAAAGGCAAAAGCTACAGCTTACTGACTACTGTATCCCAGCTACTCACTATGGAAATGGCAGTAAGATTGGCTCTTAATACATGCTTCTTGAATAAATGAATGAAAGGATGAATAAAATAATTGAGCTATTTGTAAGACAGATGTCTCTGCTCCAACCTCCTTTTATGACTTTGTCTTTTGAAGGGAGTACCGTAAAATAAATCCCACAAAACCTTGGATCTTTTAGCGAGTTCCTGATTCGGAAATGGAGCAGGAAAGACTCTGAATAAAGCAGGAGTTAGAATTACTGACAATCAGGATACAATGCGAGATGCAATTTCCCTGTTTTTGTGGTGGTCTATTGTGGACTATCTCTGGAGTTTTAAAATTTAATTTTCTTACATTGCCTGTAATTCTATCAGTTGGACAATAACGTAGATTCATAAATATCTGCTTTGAAAGAATGGAAATACCTATAGGGAGGGTATAGTGTTATTAATAAAGAAAGATTCATACATTATAGCTCATTCCAATTTCATTTTTACTGATACCAGGTAAGATAACTTCCACTGAATTTAATGGAGATTTTGACTGCAGAAGATGAAAGGAATAATAAATTACGTGGGATCATGGAGTCCTTAATGGAAAGGATTAGGCCTAGAAGTGTGTTTCAGAAAAGTTTAGAGCCTGGGGAGCAGGATAGCATGAGATGAGAAAGAGATACAAAAGGAGAGAAATATTAAAATAGTGTTTTCCTGGTTTTTGGAATTTTTTTTTAACCCAGAGCCACAGCTAAACACAAGAAAGAGAAGAAAACTTCCTTTTTCTGTCTTGTTTTTTTTTTTTTCTCATAACTACATGGACACTACATTACAGAGTTTATGGTAGATGTTGGGAATAGCATAGAAACTATTTATAGATATGGATATAAAGGCAAGAATGGGTCATGTATTTCAAAAAGTAAGGTGCCTGGGTGGCTGGATGGCTCAGTTGGTTAAGCATCCAACTTCAGCTTAGGTCATGATCTCACTGTTTGTGAGTTCAAGCCCCACATCCGGCTTCGTGCTGATAGCTCAGGGCCTGGAGCCTGCTTTGGATTCTGTGTCTCCCTCTCTCTCTGTTCCTCCCCCACTCGCACTCTGTCTCTCCCTCAAGAATAAATATTACAAAAAAATTTTTTAAAAAGCATCTTGATAGAATAAAAAAGAGACATAATCTAAATGATTATGGTCAACTTATTTATATTAATCAAAGGAGACAGAAGGATGTCAAAATTAAGATAAGCAATAAACCAGATATTACTAGAACTGAAGCTCCTTTTTTTAATTAAAAAAAAATTTTTTTTCAGGGTGCCTGGGTGGCTCAGTAGGTTAAGCGTCTGGTTTCAGCGCAGGTCATGATCTGATTTTGTGAGTTCAAGCCCCACATTGGGCTCTGCCCTGGCAGCGAATGGCCTGCTTGGGATTCTCTCTCTCCCTCCTTCTCTGCCCCTCCCTCACTCACACTATCTCTGTCTCTCTTAAAATAAATAAACTTAAAAAATTTTTTTATGTTTATTTACTTTGAGAAAGAGAGAGCGTGTGCAAATGGGGGAGGGGCAGAGAGAGGGAGAGAGAGAGAATCCAAGCAGGCTCCATGTTCTCAGCACAGAGCCTGATGTGGGGCTTGATCCCATGAACCATGAGATCAGGATATGAACCACAATCAAGAGTCCAGCACTCAACCGACTTAGCCACCCAGGTGCCCCTAGACCTTAAGTTTCTTGAGCAGAGGGGCTGAGCCTTACTCACCACTGGATCCCTATAACCCAATCCACAGACAACCACATAGATTATATGGAATGAAGGGATGGATGAATTTGGGGTTAGAATCAAGTCAGGGACACACATATATTCTCTCTTCTTTGTTTTACTCTTTTCTTCCTTTTCTCATCTTTCTCTCAGCCTGCCTCTGGGCCCTTTTTGACTTAGCTCTGATGTTTGAGGTAAGAATTATTTAAAAGTTTTCAAGCCAGCATCTGTCAAGGACACAGACTACATGGAATCCAAAAAAAAAAAAAAAAAAAAAAAAAAAGGTGAACCAACCAAGAACCCAGAAATGGGCCTTCAAGAGGCAGGGTCCACCCAAAAGGTGTGCCATTAAAGATAGCTATCTACTTTTCCAGTCTAGCTTTCTAGTTAAGAGTTATGAGAGACTTTTATTGGCTAGTGCACAGTCAATGGGTTTTCTTCCTTGGACTTGTGTACTTCCCTGGACCAACTGGTTGTGGGCAGAAAGAGTAGAATCAAGTCAGTCTAGGTCTTCCCACTTTGGGCCGATGGAAGAGTGTTTTCTTAGTTTTCTGGGGCTGCTGCACAAGGCACCATGGATTGGGTGGCTTAAACAACAGAAATTTATTTTTTCACATTTCTGAAGTCTAGAAGTCTAAGATCAAGGTGTCATCAGGATTGGTTCCTCCCGAGGATCATGAGGGCAGGAGCTATACCAGGTGTCCCTCACTGGTTTGTGGATGGATCTCTTCTCTCTATGATTCACATTGTCTGCCTTTTGTGTGTGCATGCCTGTATCTAAATTTCCTCTTCTTACAAGGACACCAGTCACATTAGAGTCCATTCTAATGACCTCATTTGACTTTATTTACCTCTGTAAAGATTCTGTTTCTAAATACGATCATGTTCTGAGATACTGGAAGATAAAGCTTCAACCTTTGAATTTTTTTGGTGGGAGAGACACAATTCAGCTCACGGCAGGTAAATTCTTTTAAATGGTAGCAAGAAAGTATGAGCATTTCTTATATTCCTGCTATTGACACTTTACTCTGATTGGTTATCCAGGGATAGTAATGCTCAGATAACAAATAGTAGGGAGTATCACACACAATACTACTATGTCCTATTGGAAAAAATTATACTTCCTTTTAAAATGCAAGTACTTATTTTCAGAATAGTGAGAAAATATTTTTTTCCCAGAGGGTGATAAAACTCTCATTATAATATTTATATGTTAAAATATATATTTCAAAATTATGACTTATTAAGAAAATAGTAAGAAATCTAAATTACTCCCAACTTGATGTGGGAAGTCCTCTGTATCCCAGTTCATTTTTGAGGTATGTGTTACATATGGGGTATAGTAATTATTCCTGATATTGGAGCCTGGCCCTTGATGTTACAGAGCATACTACACCAAATCAGCATAAAAAGCTTCTTACAAGGCATACCAAATTAAGCTCCTGTTCAATTTTCAATTATTCATCATCCCCAGGGCATGGGGAGTGGATGCCAGAATCAAAACAATGGAAACAAGCAGTCTGGATTAGGACTCGGTGGTATAGAGCTGTGTACAATGCAGCAGAGACAAGAGGGGTTGACAGAATGAATATGCAGTTCCAGCAGTCAGTGCCGCTGCCTTTAATCCTACTGGACAACAGCAGCCCCTGAGCAGTGGAGTCACAGTCCTCATAAACTATGCATATACACAGCAAACGAGGGAGAAACAGGAAAGCTGAACGAGGAAAGATAGATGTAAATGAACAATTTTGGAATGCCGCCTTTGTATCAATGGAAGGATAGGGAAAGCACTTTATGGGAAGCTTACTATCACTAAGTAGAACCCCAAAGCCTACATACTCTGTACCAAGATGCTCTTAGTTTTATCTAGAAGTAAGAAATTAATTCCACGGTAAAGTTTCATGTGTGTATATACATATATGTACACACACACACACACACACGGATGTACTATTTCTATTTCACATTAACTGCTATGTAGTTTAATCCTAATAGGAAAAGAGTGATTTCAATGTACTAGAAAAGATCAGCCCAGGTGGAGCACAAGCAGGTGACAGTACCCGGCACTATTCTTTTTTCAGGGCAACAGTGACACACGCCCGCTCATAGAGTTGGCATTGCAACTCCACTGCCTTACTTGGCAGGAACCAAATGAACTTGCTAACGTTCACACTGACCCACAAGGCCTGTCCACTGAGAAACACTTTCCACTGAAAATACTTTTCCACTGAAAAGTACTTTGTTGTAGGTTTTTTTTTGCCCTGAAATTTGATAAACTGTTTTCATTTTTATTGAATTTAGTAAAAATATTGCTATGGACTGAATTGTGTATCCCCAAATTCATAAGTGGAAGCCCTAACCCCCAATGTGATGGTAGTTGGAGATGGAGTCTCTGGGAGATAATTAGCTCTAGATGAGGTCATAGGGATTAGTGCACTTATAAGAAGGGACACCAGACAGCATGCACGTGCACACACACACACACACACACACACACACACACACACACAAACACACACACACATGCATGCACACATGCACATGCACTCACACCCCTTCTCCAGGAAAAGCCATGTGATCACACGATCAGAAGGAGGATGTCTGAAAGCCAGGAAGAGCGCCCCCACCAGAACCTGATGATGCTGGCTTTCTGATCTTGGGTTCCAGTCTCCCAAAACTGTAAGAAAATAAATTTCTGCTTCAGCCACTCAGTCTACGGTATTTTGTTATGGCAGTTGAGCTGAATCAGACAAATATATTAAGCATATAAGGTGGAGTTTGAAAATTCAGAAGAGAAAAATTTCAAAAGGTCTTGGAATGGCAGAGGCATTCTATGTTTTCTCAATGCACAGGTAATAATGTCTCATTTCTTAATGAAGTGTAGGAGGTAGAAAGGAGTTTATTTATTGCGTACCTGAAAGTCTGGATGTGTTCCAAGAATATGCATTTTATCATTAAATCCATAATCATTCTATGAAGCACATTGTCTTTATAGCAGAATGTGAACATAATTGCTTAAGTATGAAAACTTACTTCCGTTTTGCTTTTCCTTCATTTCTTTTTCACATTGAAAAATGGAATGCAACTATTCCCTCCGCCTCCAAGACCCACCTTCTACTTCTTGGGAGGGTTTACGGACTAAGTCCTTCCAGTCCTAGATGAAAAAGCACATTTTTTTGGTAATGATTTTCCTTCTAATTAGGACCAATTAGGAAATAAACAACAAGAAAAGAGTAGAGAGATTTTCTTAAGAAGCAGAGTGACCTGGAAAAAGAGAGTAGAGAGAAACCACAAAACCTTCACTTCCCAACCCATCAAGAAAGAGGGTTTTCCCCAGCTGGGATAGGATGGAGAGAGTTCTGAGGGCCTCGAGCTGGAAAGTTGAATGATCCCGGAGAAGTGTGGCTTGTGGACATGGCTAGGGCCAAGAATCATACCTCCTCAAAAAACGTCTCCACATTGATGAAGAAGGGCTTAACACTCCCCTCAGCTTGTCTTAACTTTAGATAGGTTTCTTCTGTACTATCAGCCTCCAACTTCCCTTTTCTTGGAGCAGTTACTTTAGAAAACTTACCAAGTAAAATCCTCTCTGCTCCTTTGAGATGTAAATCATCTCCCAGCCTCCTCCCAATTTTGCACTCCAGGAATTGGTTTCTTGAAGGTCTGCCAGCTACCCATTTGAAAAGTAATCATCAAGAAAGATAAGGCACCTATCTCCTAATCTTTGTGAGAGTGTAGGAGCCTTAGATAAGCACCAATTAGCAAACATAGAAATCCTAAGCACCTTGACAAACCCCAAGGATAAAAGCAGGCTGGAGTACTTTTCCACTACCTCACCCCACACTTTAAAACTCTCTGGCATTTTAGGGGAGCCTGGGTGGCACAGTCGGTTAAGCGTCCGACTTCAGCCAGGTCACGATCTCGCGGTCCGTGAGTTCGAGCCCTGCGTCAGGCTCTGGGCTGATGGCTCAGAGCCTGGAGCCTGTTTCCGATTCTGTGTCTCCCTCTCTCTCTGCCCCTCCCCCGTTCATGCTCTGTCTCTCTCTGTCCCAAAAATAAATAAACGTTGAAAAAACAAATTAAAACTCTCTGGCTTTTTGGTTTCAACTAAGTTGAATTTGGTCTCTCTTCCCAATTGCAATAGTTGTGAATGAAGTAGTCCTTGCTTGTTTAACTTCTTCTGGTAATGTTACTTTGAGAATATCCCAAGGCTAGAGGAAAAGAATGGAGAGAAAGGACAGTGTAGGCATCAACATGAACACCTCAGCATGAATCTGTGTGGAGAGATGACCAATTACCAGAGAGACCCTCTTCTTAATTCTTTGACATCACATAAAATACACACTGTGGAGGGCACCTAGGTGATTCAGTCAGTCAGTTGAGCATCTGACTTGACCTCAGCTCAGGTCGTTATCCCAGAGTTGTGAGATTGAGCCCCGTGTTGGCATGGGTTAAGATTCTCTCTCTCTGTCTCTCTCTCTCCTCTCTCTCTCTCCCTCTGCCCCTTCCCCCCTCTAAACAAAAACAAAAACAAAAACAAAACTTCAAAACAGATTGGTGAACCTATGACTGTGATTAAATTTCCTACCAGTCCAGCAGAACGGGAGCTCATGGTTAAGACACATAAAACATGGGAATGCAAACTGGTGCAGCCACTCTGGAAAACGGTATGGAGGTTCCTCAAAAAACTAAAATAGAACTACCCTAGGACCCAGCAATTGCACTACCTGGCATTTATCCAAGGGATACAGGTGTGCTGTTTCGAAAGGACGTATGCACCGCCATGTTTATAGCAGCACTATCAACAATAGCCAAAGGATGGAAAGAGCCCAAATGTCCATCGATAGATGAATGGATAAAGAAGATGTGGTATACATATGCAATGAAATATTACTCAGCAATCAAAAAGAATGTAATCTTGCCATTTGCAACTATGTGGATGGAACTGGAGGGTATTATGCTAAGTGAAATTAGTCAGTCAGAGAAAGACAAAAATCATGTGACTTCACTCATATGAGGCCATTAAGAGACAAAACAGATGAACATAAGGGAAGGGAAACAAAAAGAATATAAAAACAGGGAGGGGGACAAAACAGAAGAGACTCATAAATATGGAGAACAAACTGCAGGTTACTGGAGGGGTTGTGGGAGGGGGGATGGGCTCAATGGGTAAGGGGCACTAAGGAATCTACTCCTGAAATCATTGTTGCACTAGATGCTAATTTGGAAGTAAATTAAAAAAATTAAAAATAAAATTAAAAAAAAATTAGGGGGGCGCCTGGGTGGCGCAGTCGGTTAAGCGTCCGACTTCAGCCAGGTCACGATCTTGCAGTCCGTGAGTTCGAGCCCTGCGTCAGGCTCTGGGCTGATGGCTCGGAGCCTGGAGCCTGTTTCCGATTCTGTGTCTCCCTCTCTCTCTGCCCCTCCCCCGTTCATGCTCTGTCTCTCTCTGTCCCAAAAATAAATAAAAACGTTGAAAAAAATATATACTTTAAAAAAAAAAATTAGGGAGGGGAGGGTGGGTGATGGGTATCGAGGAGGGCACCTTTTGGGGTGAGCACTGAGTGTTGTATGGAAACCAATTTGACAATAAATTTCATATTAAAAATAATTAAAAACAACAAAAAAAATAAACTGACTAGATCCAAAAAAAAAAAAAAGAAGAAGAAGAAGAAATGTGAAACTCTTATTTCCTGCTGTTGGGATTGCTACACCGGAAGTCTGGAATGGATGTGTATCACTGAAGTGCTCTTGCCACTAGGGTGAGATACTTTAGAACAACCATGGATAGATCATTTGATCTGGAGCCAGCAATTCTAGAAATCTTGTGCCTGTATTTTTTCAGTATATATGCCAATAAAACAAGTGTTCCTTCTCATCTCCACATATTTGTTGCTGTGTCACTGCCATGATACCCAGTCAATTGAGAAATGACAGAAGGAGGCTCAGATTCAGTTAATGGGTCAAGAGACATGAGGATAGGGTGGAGCCTAGGACATCTGAAAAGGAGATGCCACGAGAAGTAAAGGAAGTTAAAGTGACAAACTAGTTGAGAGGTAATAGCCTGGGAAAGTGGAAGAAGAGTTATAAGACGTTGCAGGTAAAATGCGCGATGTTACAACAGGCAGGGTACAGGGAAGCCTGCTTAATTCTGGAAAATGGGGTGGGTTTGACCTAGAATTATTTTTAGCATTACTCCTGGACCACAATATCATTATCATCATCATCATCATCATCATCATCATCATCACGCTAACATCCAATAATTACTAGAGACTTTCTATCGTCCAAACCCGGGATTTACACTATTTTCACAATAATAAGCAATTCAGATAACATAAGACTTAGAGCATTAATAGGACCACTGTTCACTCAGTAGCTTTGAATCCTCTTCTCTCGGCCTTCTCATCATATATTAATAAGTCCTGATAATTTTTAAAGTAGTGGATTCCAACCACTTTTTCCCATTTCTTACAACCATTATCACTATCCAAGCCACCTTCATCTCTCCCATAGGCTATTGCAAGTATCCCTTCTCGTCTCCCTCTTTCCACACTTGTCTTTCTATGACCTATTCTCCAAGGGGGAGGATGAATAATTCTTTTTCCAAAAATGCATATTAGATCTTATTACTCAACTGTTTAAAATCCTCTAATGGCTTCCATCACCCTTAGACTAAAATTGCAATTCCTCACTCTGATATGATCTGCCTCTGGCCATGTCTGCAATCACATTTCAGATCTCTACCTCAGAATACTCTCGTTTGCCCTGTCCTCTACAGAGAATGCTTTTTCATCAGCCTTTTTGCCTCCTCGTGATTGAGTCCTCAGTTTAAATGTCCTCTTCAAGCAAGCCTTACATAACATTCCTAGCCAAAGAGCCTAGTCACTTTTTACTTCACTGCCCTTTCATTAATACATTTCTGTCTGAAATTTTTATTATTTAATTACTTATTTTCTCCCCTGCTAAGAATTCAATGAATACAGGGATTCCCTGTGTCTCTTGTTCACTGATATATATACCCCCAGGATCAGAGTGGAGCCCAAGCTACTCAACTGAGACTATTCATTGAGAAAACAAGAGAAACGGATGTCAAACATCCGTTGAGTTTATCACCAAAAGAGAACACATAGGATATTTTAAAAATATTTCTGTTCCAATGGACAATTGAGGATAGCATTTTCTCAGATTTTTTTATTTTATATATATTTTTTTGAGACGCTACATTGATGTTGGCAATAACTGTAATTTTTGTGCTTAGTGACTGGTAATATCTGAACAGAACAAACTCTACAATTGCTACCATAAAAAAGAAAATATTTGACTGCCATGAAAATAATGACTGCCATGTCTTTGCTATTGAAATCATTCTTTAATTCTTTATAGCAGATCCCTATTTTATATGTTTCACAAATGTTATATGATGTTGAATCCAAATTTTTTTAGGATAAGATTCAAGGCTAACTCTGACCTTGCTCCTGCTGACCCATCTGGCTTCATTTTTCAACTATTCTCCCTTGTCTCTCTCTTGCTTCTATATGTTAGCTATATTCACACAGAACTTGTGCTTCCTCTAAAGTGCCATGCACTTTCTGGTTGGGATGCCCTCACACTGTCCTGCCAGAGATACTATTTTCCTCTTTTTTAACCTCGATAGCTTTTGTACATTTTGCAATCTCGTCTAAAGTGTAATCTCCAGGAAGCCTTTCCTCACTTCTTCCCTTTTCCCTCTCAAGGTTAGTTGTGAAGCTGACACGTTTGTAACTGATTTCCATGTGCCTTCAAACCTTATCATTCCAGGGCATACCAGCCCAAGTTCCAATTGCCAGCATCTACCCCCCTTAGCCAGAAGCCTTCTCCTTCTCTGCTTGCTCTCACAGCAGGTGGACAATGCTAGGAAATTAATGATCTAGCCCCATTCCTCCAAGGTGTGTGTTCCACACTGTTTCCCTGAGTTCCCTGGGAGGTGGTACCTCACAGTGGCACCTTGCTTTATATCGCGTCCTTCCTTTCTCACTTCCCCACTTCCCTACTGGTGTTTCCTTCACCCCTCAAATAAATCATTTTTACTCAAATCCTTGTCTGAGGTTTGTTTCCTGGGGAAACAAGGCTAGGAGAGCATCTCATAGCACTCACCACAGGGTATTACAACTATTTGGTTGCTTTGGATCTTGCTAGAGTGCTTTTGAGAGCTGGGATTGTATTTTGTAGCTATATTCTCTGCATTTAGTAGAACGTATGCACCTAGTAAGCATGCAGTAAATGTTCACCAAATCAGTGAACAGTGCTTAATAGATACCTGCTGAGCTGAACTAGAAAATAGGATTTCTTAATCTAGGAAAGAAGGAGACTGGTACTTCTCACATGGCTTGGTTTTGAGGATGCTTTGCAGTTTCTAGCAGTTTCTGCAACATAATTCTGTTAGTAGAGATTTGTAGAATAATTTTTTCCCAACTCTGATTTTGTTCATTCCGTTGTATAGATTATTTATAACATATAATTTAGCAGCTCTCAGTGTCCTGGGCTGCTCTTCAGCAATGAACAAATATGCTGAGATTAATTCAGAAAGTCCATTTGCTATCCCTCATGGCACAGCCATTGCTTCGGGATTGTGAATTCTGCATTTCCTTTTAATTCTGGAAAAATCATGCCTCCGCTCTTTATTTTAATTTTGGTTATTGTAATCTAAATCAATCCAGAAAAAAACTTGATAGAGAAAAAATATTTTCTCTTTTTATGGTAGCAATTTTAGACTTTATTCTGTTCAGATATTACCAGTCACTAAGCACAACAATTACAGTCATTGCCAACATCAACATAGCATCTCAAAAAAAAAAAAAATCTAAAATAAAAAAATCCAAGAAAATGCTATCCTCAATTGTCCATCGGAGCAGAAATATTTTTAAAATATCCTATTTTTTTTTCTTTTTTGGTGATAAACTCAAATTGCATTCTATAGGTATTAAAACTAAATCTGTGCCAGAAGAGATTAGCCTGTATGATTCCGTCTGTGGATCAACACTCACCTTCTCTTTCTCTGGTGCCCTATTCTTTGATGATTCCAGAAGCTTATGATCACATATTTAAGTATTCTTGAAATTTCCCAATAAATTTCTCTGCTGTATTCCTAACTCTACTCTAGTCTTCGCATCTGTTGTTCAGGAAGTACTCACTGTTCCCCTTGCCCAGCACAAAGAGTAAACATTTTTGCTCCATTAATATTGGACTTAACTAGGTGCCTTGCATTGGGGTATCAGAGAATGTGATCCATCCGTACGGAATCAAAGGCTTTGCACAGGCTCCACTGTTTGGCTTGCTCAGCCTCTTTCACGACTGTCTTTGTCCTGAGAAGGTGAGAAGGTAGTGCGCCAGAGGTTGCTGTCTCTTTGACCTGAGTTCCAGAACGGGAGACAATGGAAGCCAACTTAGACATGTTCTGTAGTCCATGGTGGAGCCACCACAGTTCTGGGAATGAGACATTAGTTTATGTTGGCAGGCATGGAAATAGTTTGGGGAGTGTTTGTTATGGATTATCACCCTAAAGCAGACAAGTGCAGCAAATGTCCATGCAAATAAGTAAAACAGTTAAAACTGTAATACTCAAAAGTTGGTTTAACATTTAGCAAGTTTATTATCTATATTCGCTATGAATAGAATTCAAAACTTGATGTCATAAAACAGCACCAATAAACACAAAATGGAGTACTTTGAAAAATGTCAGAGAGTTTACAGTTGGTATTTCTTCCTTTTTGAAGTCTGAGCTAAACTATTTGTCTATTTATGCATTCTGATACTTCCAAATGGAGCTAAATAATTTACTCAAAAGTATCACAACTTTTTAAGAAATTAGTTTTTTGCTTGGTTTCACCAGCATGCTTATGAGGCTAATTTGGGCACTCATGGTATGTAGGCTACATGCTGGGGGGGGGGGGGGGGGGTGGGGGCCAGAAAATGCACCTTTCCTTGTATTCATGGCTTTTGCACTGTGATGAATACACTGTAGGTGATTTATAAACATTCGATTAAATTTAACTGCAGTGTCTTGACATTATTCTACTCTGTGCTTAACACTAGGGTTGAAACAATACCATGGTAGAACAACTTGGCTCTAGGGCTTCCAGATAATAGTTCTATGAATCAGCCATGCTTTCCTTTTAAAGCATCAAAAATTATTATTAAGGATTTTATTTATTCATAAGACAAATATATATTGATGATCAACCTGGCTTGGGTATCTGTGTTCCCACCCCAAAGAAGGTCACAGTGTAGTTGAATAGAAAACACTAATGTGAATCAGGAGAGAGGTAAGAGGTGTTCTGTTGCCTGCCATTGAGGACAGTATGTTTCCTTTCCTTTCCATGCTAGGAGAGAGAATCAATGGCCTGGTAATTATGCTCATTATTGGGAAAAAGGAGTTTTCAACACATAGCTTGATTTTGCTCAAGCTAATTCTGATGATAATTTTTCTTGACCATTCATCGCCATTTTAGTTTCTAGCGATGGTGCCAGTAATGTTAACACCTGCTTGAAGAAAAAATATAAAAATGTTCTATTTAATTATGAGATATTAGCACATTTTTCCAAGAAATTCAGTTTTGGAACAGATGCCTATAGTGCTTATCTCTCACTGAAGGCTTGGCACATGGCTTGTTTCAGGTCTTACTTACAATTGACTTGATCAGGGAAATAATCCTTACAGCTAATTCATCAAGATCAAATTTTATATTTTCCTGCTGGCAAAAGGGCTTTAAAGTTGAATTCTAACATTCCTGAGACTCTGTTAATTATAAAAGGAAAGTCCTTATGAAGTTTATTCCATTACAGAAATCAGCAAACTATGGTGTGTTGGCAAAATCCACCTAGTGCATTTTTTTTCCATGTATAATTAACATATAACATTATGTTTGGTCTAAGTGTACAATGTAGTGATTTGATTTTTGTATATATTGCAGAATAATCACCACAGTAAGTGATTTATCACCACAGTAAGTCTAGTTAATGTCCAGCTATTGTCTGTTTTTGTAAATAAAGTGTTATTGGAACATGACTGTACTCATTAGTTTATGTATTGCCTACCACAGAAACAATATAGCCTGCAAAACCCAAAATTATTTCCATGTGGCCCATTGTAGAAAAATGCTCCAGACTCCCTTATTAGCTATATCATGGTCAGTGACAGACTATGATCTTTTTTTTTTTTTTTTTTTTTTGCATTATTATCTAAAATCTGAGTTAGGCATATCCCCTGAATTGGATCTTAATTGCTAAGATGTTAGAGGTAAAATAATATATCATATTTGAAAGGCCCTTTGTTAGGAGATGAGAGGACTTTTGTCATGTTGTTTATTCATTCCTTCATCGGACCAGAAAGAAGGATGAGAAAATTTTTCAAATGATGATGACTCTGTTATATTACCTTTAAGTATTTTCAGGACATCCTTTTCAAGTGTACGATAAATGTGGATAAACAAGGAAGAAACAGGAAGTAAGAATATTGAATTTCTTTAAGAAAAAACAAAAAACAAAACAAAAAAAAACGTCTGTTTTCTTACTTACTCTGTTACTTTTCCACAACAGTCTTCCAGCACATTCTGATTTTAGTGAGTTTCTATAACATCTACTGATGCCTTCTCTCTATCTCTCCATTAAAGCATATGTTATCTTTACAGGACATTAGTAATTGTCCAGATTATTTATGTTACTCAATCTGAAGAGAGAATAAGAATGATTTTTGACTTGCTTTTCGCTCATGTTCTTGTATTTATAAGATGCTGTCATGATTACTTGGAAAATACACAAAGCGAACCACATCTGTTGGTTTTGAGATGGCACAGCTGGAAGTTCCTTAGTTTATGTACTAAACTTTTTATATGGGTATGATTTTTAGTTGCCTATTCTGTCTGTATTTATGCAAATCACAGTTTATTTATAAGTAAGTAAATAATCATTTCTAAGACAACATCTGCACTACTGTCTGATTATTAAACACCTGCAAAGTCAGCTTGCTATGAATTGAAGGCCATATACTGCTTGAATCAGACCACAGCCTGAAATAAATTTCAACCATTTGTGTGCTTATTGATCTCAGTGTTAATTTGAGACATTTATTTATTGGTGATTGGTCTTAGATACATCTTTTATTTAAAAATATTTTTGGATCTTCCAAATATAAAAATCTGATGCAATAGGAACTAAAGAAAGATGTAAATTTGAATTCTGGACTCCCACGTCACTTACCAAGCGTGTGACCTTGCGACCACGTGGCTGAACTTCTTAGTTCCTCTTCTTTCATCTGTGAAGTAGGGATCGCAACACCTATCTTGTAGGGATTCTCTGAGGATTAAATAAGAAAATGTATGTAAGCATCACGCACACTGCCTGATGCCCAGTTACGTATGCAGTAATGATTGGTTATCTTTCTTTACATTCTTGTTATCCATTCTGAAGCGTAACTGCCCTTTCCTCCAGCCCATCCAAAATGCCAGAAATTGGGTTGCAAGAGGTATTCAGAGACAGAAAGAGACTGCTTGAGGAGGTTTTAAGTGATGCCTAGGACTACTAGAATAACTATTATTCAAATGCATACAAATTTCTTTTGGGAAACAATGAAAATCAAAAGGAAAATAAACAAACTGGAGGTAGAAGGTATAAATTTTAATATTTGAATGTCTTATAGGTAAAAGGATGGAGCTGTGCATAAATTATTTTTGAAACCATTAATGCCAGAAATATGTCACACAGTAATGTACCCTATATCTAAAGTTTTTGTCAGACATTAAAACACAATTTAAAAATTTTACTGATTTTTGTTTTATCTCTAGCATTAATATTTCTGCTAACCAAATAAGTCACAAACATGTTGATAACAGGAAATTGGATTAAAGTGAGTTCATAATAGATTAAAACTTATTTCAATTCAGTATCTACTGGTTAATGAGACCGAGTTTATTTAATCCATCTTCTGTATTTACTTCTTGGACAACCACTAGCCAATTATATTGAAACCTTTACTGCTGTTTTTCTAACTCCTCTATTGATCATTCTTCCATCAGTGGTGCTCTCACATCTAACTCATTTATTAATTTTTTCTGCCCCGTCAATGCTGACCTCTATTCATTAGAGGCAACATCTGTGGACTTGAAAGCAAAAAAAAAAAACCTGGGTTCTCATCTTTTCTCTGCCACAATTAGTCACATAGCTGGAGAAATCACTGATATTCTCCAAACCTCCAATTCCCTTTTTTGTTGGGTCCTTACAGAGTTGTGGATTCACAGAGTTGTGGATTAGTTGAAGAAATACTGGACCAAAAATCAGAAGACGTGAAATGTAGCATTGTGTGACCTTAGGCAATTTAATTAATCCTGTTGGGCTTTACTTTGCTCATTTGCAAACTTTCATGCAAGTACTTTCCACGGTTACTGGTGCCATCTACATTCCTTAACAACTGAGCATCCGGTCTCTAAGTGATCCATACCAAACAAGTAGACTGTCCTAATTGGTAAAGGCAGTTTCCTTTATTTAAAGGGTTATAAATCGTTTGGTCTGCCTACTCTGGGCAGTTTAGCAACATCATACTTAAGACAATTTTGTTTTTTTTTTAACTTAAGTAGAGCTGACACAGTATATTACATTGGTTTCAAGTGTAAGATATAGTGATTCAACTTCTCTATACATTATTCTATGTTCAGTACAAGTGTAGCTAGCATCTGTCCCATTACATTGCTATTACAGTACCATTGACTATATTCCATATGCTGTGCCTTTTATTCCCCTGCCTTTTATATATTCCATAATTGGAAACCTGTGTCTCCCTCTTTTTTTCACCCATTTTGCCCAACCCCCACATCCCTCCACTCTGGCAACCATCAGTCTGTTCTCTGTATTTACAGGTCTGATTCTACTTTTTGTTTGTTTATTCTTTTTTTATTTTTTTTTTAAGATTCTACTCATGAGTGAAATCATATAGTATTTGTCTTTCTCAGCCTGACTTATTTCACTAGGCACAAACCCCCTACGTTCATCCATGTTGTCTCAAATGACATGATCTCATGATATTCCACTATATAATATTCCATATAAATATTCCATATAAATATTCCAATAAAGCTGCATAATATTCCATTATATAAATGTCACATAATTTATATAATGGCAAAATAAGAAATCAATAATAATCAAACCACACGCTGAAATGAGAGTTATATGCATTTTCCACACAAGGAACACAAAAATCATATTTAAGCAAGAGAATAGAAATAAATTTAGTCAGATTATGTCATAACATTCTTGACCTCCTCCCTAAGGAAGCGTGTTTGCTATTGGGTATGGAGTTGTCTTCTCCTGACATCTTTATTCATTCATCCATTTTCCTCCCTCTGCCACATTGACCTTTCCCCATGCCAGTCCATGTTGCAATGATTGTTCCCATTTTACTGAATTTCTAATATAATTGGTAGAGGAATTCTTGGTTTCTCTGTTTGCAATTGTTCAATGGTTAGATTTTAACAAGAAATTGCTTACCAAATAACTCATTAAAGAGGTTTGGTTTTGCCTATATGCTAAACATATTTGTATTTCTGAGAATTCTGGTTGACATTTTCTGTTACGCCTTGTGTATCTCTACTGATTTATGGTAGGATTTAGGGACAATACCATCACACCCTCTGTTTGATTGCAAGAGAACTTATTGATCAAAACCTATATGCAGATAATTCCTCCATTGGTAGAGGAATAACCCCATGGTCATCCTTAGGAGATACCCCTCTCTGATTATAGTAGTCTGAACCTTTTTCTATTTACTTTCGCATTATATCTGCTGTTGTATAGAAGGAATTTAGTTTCCATAAATGCCAGTCTGTTCTGCTTCTTGTGCAGAGATTAAGTCCACATCCCCAGCCACCTCACAAACTGGTATCTCACACTCTGCATCATTATACATCTGCCAACTTATACCTATGGCTATATACCTAATTGCTCCAGGGTCAAGTACTGGACAACCAGAGACAGCCCCTGTGCCCCAAAGCCTACTGAAATTATCCAAACTAGCCAACCCAAAGTCTGCCTATCCTGCCTTACCTGTTTCTTCCCACAGAAACCACGATAAAGGTGCTTGCATATAATTCCCCTCTCTCCCTCTGCCTCTGGAGCAAACCCGAGTGGTCTTGCATGGTATGCGGTGTTCTCCCCCAGGAAACTGTGACTGTAACAAAACTGCCAAATACTTTCTGGTTTCTCTCTCTTGACCTGTATCTGGCCTCACCATACCTCATCCAATGTGATATGGTTAAAAGAGTAGGTCATATGTATTTCAAGTTTTTCTCAAAGATTATACTTCTTATCAGTAACCCTGATAAATACCGAGAAAGGGAAGAAAAAGGACATGATGCAACAGCAAATAATTTGCCATTTCTTAACAGATCCTCAGAAGTTTCCAGGTAAATATCTGAAACAGTTTTACGTAAATACAATTCATGCTGGAGCTGACTACTAGAGATTACATTGGATTCACCAGACATTTCTCAAATGGTTTGTTTTTATCTCATCACTTCTAGCATTTGAAGATTCATTCTTCTTGACATTATTTAAGATCCCTACACTTATTCACTACCAACTATTCTTCTGAAAAACTTTCAACAACAGCCAAATTATGGAAAGAGCCTAAATGTCCATCAACTGACGAACGGGTAAAGAAATTGTGGTTTATATACACAATGGAATACTACGTGGCAATGAGAAAGAATGAAATATGGCCTTTTGTAGCAACATGGATGGAACTGGAGAGTGTTATGCTAAGTGAAATAAGTCATACAGAGAAGGACAGATTCCATATGTTTTCACTCCTATGTGGATCCTGAGAAACTTAACAGAAGACCATGCGGGAGGGGAAGGAAAAAAAAAAGTTAGAGAGGGAGGGAGCCAAACCATAAGAGACTCTTAAAAACTAGAATAAACTGAGGGTTGATGGGGGGTGGGAGGGAGGGAAGGGTGGGTGATGGGCATTGAGGAGGGCACCTGTTGGGATGAGCACTGGGTGTTGTATGGAAACCAATTTGACAATAAATTTCATATTAAAAAAAAAAGAAATGAAAAACCACACCCAGGAACAAAATATCTAAACCTTCATCAAATTCTGGAGATGAGATGATTAGTTTTGGTTCCTTTGAACTCACCCAGGTTCCTAGCTCAGGAGGCTGTGACTGTATCTTGTAACTCAGATAGCTGGTGAGTTCATTTCATCCCTGGTGTCTGCGTAGCCTTTCAAGGACCCAATTATTTTCTCTAGTGTTATTATGATCTGAAGTAGAACTGGGTACACTTTTTCTGTAAATATGTCATATGCACTAGCTGTTCTCTAAACTTAAGAGTGAGGCAACATTGGGGGAACCAAAAAGTAGAAAACAGGAGGCAATAAATAGGAAGAAGGAATTCCTGTTTGTTGCAGCATATTTTTAATAGTGAGAAATAGTGTCACCTGGCTATATAATTCTGACTCTATAAAATTGGCACTTAGTCTTGAGCTGTATCTACACACATACTCTAAATAAAATTAAGAATTCAAAAACATTCTTTGATTTATTTACCTCACTCTGTGTCCTCTCTCCCTATTTTTCCCAAGATATTTGGCTCTGTTCTCCATTTTCCTTCACTTATATATCTAACAACTGCTATATAATTTTTAAAACAAGTTAATGAGGGACAAATACTGTCACTAAACTTACTACTGACCAATGTTTCAGGGTACAGTTAAAAAACTGTCCCCTAAAGGAAAAAAAAAACACTACTCTGAAATCTTTATAATACAATCAATAATTTAGAGCTACCATAAATAAAGAACTTTTGAGTTTATTTGAGACAAATCTTATCACTGTCATCTATGAGCACCTGATGGGCCATTCATCAATAATTAATCCAAAAAAAGCTTCCCAGTTGGTGAATTCAAATAGAATTTTTCTCTCTAATTAGCGTACTGTAGAAATGGGTATTTCCTACGCTCATTGTATATTCTTGAATATGCATAAAAAGATACTAATGAAAATTGCTTAGATGGCCTAACAATACTGAATGGTGGTAATTGGACTAAATTTTACATGCCTGGATTCATTTAATAAAATCTTTCCTGTGCATAAGAAATAAGAATCAGTTTCTAAAGCCCATACATATTACATAACTCATATCTCGAGAATCTTGCTTTAAATAGCGGGTCATGTTAGCAAAAGCAAAAAAAAAGACCACTTGTTAATCAACAGATTTTATGACTGGCTTTTTTTCCTCTCTTTGAATCTTGCAAGTCCATTCAATGGACAGTGTCTTGTGGTTCTCCTTTGGGTCCATGGGTGAAGATGCAGCCTGGGACAAGGTCCTTGAGAAGTAACTTGCTCTCATCTTCTGACTTTCAGTCTCTGCTTCCATCTCCTATCTCTGTGAGGGCTATCCTTCTTTGTTTCACATCCCCAATTTCTGTGAGTGTATGTCAAAGGTTCGGTCACATGTGTAGACCAAATCCTGTAAGTTTGAATCTGATCCAGTTTTACTAAGTGTCCACCCCTGGCCAGACTACCATTTCTAAGGAGGTACAGTCATAGGGTATCAGTATGGCTGCTGGGTCATACACTGGGGCCTGGGGGGAAGCTCCAGGGGGAGCTTCCTGGGGGGTGCAAAGTGGATCGAATAGATAACTTAAAGTTGCCCACAATGAAATATCCATTTCTCATTTTCCAGGTCTTTGCCTGCAGCATTCACTTCCAAGTGAAGAACCAGGTGGTAGCTCTAAAGCCGATATTAAGTCTAGGTGTCATTATGAACATTATATATTTCATTCCAGAGCTGGTTTCTGTTGAGAGAAAGCAGTCTATCTACCGTTCTGTTGTATGAAGTATCGTTAAGTTATGCGTCATCTGGCTATTAGCCATCTCTTTCCAAAACCAATTACTATAGGATCAATAATGTTGGATTTTCTCTAATTTCTTAGATTGCTCCTAGGACAAGTGTTTGTACTACAACTTGCATAAAAGAAATCAACTGGGTGGTACCTAGCTGGACCCTATCTTTTGATATTTAAAAAAAAATTTTGTAATGTTTATTTATTTTTGAGAGAGAGAGAGAGACAGAGTGAGTGGAGGAGGGACAGAGAGAGAGAAGGAGACACAGAATCCAAAGCAGGCTCCAGGCTCTGAGCTGTCAGCACAGCTCAGATGCGGGGCTTGAACTCAAGAAATGTGAGATCATGACCTGAGCCGAAGCCAGATGCCCAAGTGACTGAGCCACCCAGATGCCCCATATCTTTTGATATTTTCAAATATCAGGAGGAAAATCTTTTGTTTCCATGTATCAGCAAAAACTTTGGTGCACTAATTTGTACCTTTATGTAGAGCACAGCCAAATGAATGCTGTGATTATGTCATAAAATTTTTAGATATAGAGAAGGAATTTTTGGTTTTTCAGGAAATTTCAGAGGAGGTCAGTAAGCATAGAACAAGTGGTCATTTTTTTTTCCAGAATAAATGGACTGAAGGTGCTTAGCATTAACCTGTGACACCCCCCCCCCCCAAAAAAAAATAAAAGTTTAGGAAAATATAAAAGGGCCGTAGCAGAGAGTTATTTAAATTCTTACTTAACATACGAAGAACGTAGCAATTTCTCTTTGTACAATTATCAGCACATCACACACGTTGCAGGAAAGCACAGTTGCTCAGAGCTTGGACTTCGCATCACGCAGACCTGAGCTGGAGTCCTAGCTCCATCATTTTCTATATGTGTGATGCTGACCAATAACTTGGGATCTTTGAAACTCAGTCTCCTCACCTACAAAATGTAAGAGCTTGCTCCGTGGATTGTATTGATGTTGATAAAGGGCTTATTATGGGAACTTGGATTGGATCAACAACACTCAACAGGAATGACTAACATTTCCTGAGTACTTAAAATAGGCCAGACACCATTCTACATACCTTACGTACTCATCTGATCCATAACAATCCGAGGAGGAAGGTCCCCATTATTATCCCTGTTTTAAAGATTAGGAGATTGAGGCACAGAGAGGTGCAGGATAGCCTGGCTACAAGTGACAAACCCAGGATTTGAACCCAGGAAGACTGGCCAACATCTGTGATCTTAACACAACGCCAGACAGCCTTTTCAGGGAATGTTAGTTATTACTGTCAATGTTCTTGTGTTGTTGCTGCTATTACCTTAAAATGAGAGCAGAAAGTAACACGCACTCACACACTAAAGCATGGTTAACTAATTTGCGAAAGAGGACAAGCCAAGGGCAACCAAGTCTGATATATCCAGAAAAGGGCATCTTATTATATTAGAGTGTCTGTAAGGATATTTAATATGAGTATAGGTTGAACTTTCCTCTAGTGCCTTTTCTGCTTTTAAAATATCCTAGAAACTTCAGAACTTCCTATGGCTGTCCAAAGTGCCAAAGATGTGTGTGCCCCCCACCTGCCTCTTGCTCCTTAATTACTTCTAATTTCTGTTCATCATTAACTCTTTTTGAGAGAGAGAGAGAGAGAGAGAGAGAGAGAGAGAGAGAGAGAGAGAAGAGAGGCAGAGGGAGAGAGAGAGGATCTTAAGCAGGCTCCATGCTCAGCACAGAGCCCAACATAGAGCTTGATCCCATGACCCTGGGATCATGACCTGAGCTTAAATCAAGAGTTGGATGCCCAAATGACTGAGCCACCCATGTGCCCCATCATCATAACATTCTTAATCCCTTGGTGACATGTATCCCAGCCATGAGCTAGCAGGATATATAGCTAGTTAACTAGTTAATCCACTAAAGTAGATTTCTTGATATACTCCTAAAGAATTGACATTTTGAAATAAAAGCTCATTAGCATAAATGAGGTTCTAATCTCAGACACTGTGTTTAAGAGATGAATTTCAGGAAGTATAGGGTTTGGGGTTGGGAGGAGGGTGTGGGCAGGTGTAGGGCAGAAAATGATTTCCTGACGGTTAAAATCACACTCCACAGTTTTATCCTGCTACTAAGTTATCCTGGTCATTAGGTTATTCTTGGATAATTAGATAGCCTCTGCACCATGAATTGTAATGCTCCTTAAACATTATTTTGAGTAGTTTTCATTTGACCAATTCATGAGATGCATTTGACTCTTCTCATTGAGATCGTGTTTTCATGTTAGCTCTTTTCAGTGAGAATTAACACTATAAACTCATATTAGAAGGGTGTGGTAGGGCATATGAGTCACCACCAGCCTCTCAGTTGACTTCAGCTTATAGGAAATATAGATTCTGAATAATAACATAATCAGGGAGGAGGTTGATTAAATCAAAACTTAGACCCTATTTTGGGTAAAGAGGTGATTTTTATAATAATTGCGTATTTAAAGGAATAGTACTTAAAAATCTATGTTTCCCACCTTGCATTATGGCTTACAATGTACACAGTCATGGACTTACATTAAACACACACTTTTAGGGATTGATGTTAATAATTTAACTAATTGATGCTCACTTAAGGACCATGTTGGGCAATATTTACAAGATTTGTGACCTAAAACATGCAGACATTGATGTTAAATCTATTTTTCAAAAGGAGGAAAGTGGGGTTCAGAGACATTAAGTGTTTTCTGCAGGGCTTAGTTGGTTCACGGTTGAATCAGGAATTGAACTCAGGTCATCTGACAAGAAAGGTGGTGCTTTCTTCATGGTATCTTATGGATTAGAGGCCAGACTGTCTTGGTGGCTCTCATGCCTCTTTCCACTTCTCCACTCATGTAATAATAGCTCACCCTGTATATACTTCAGATCACCATTTCACGTATGTTTCCATTGTTATTTCTTGCCACGTTCTCTGCCTCTTTATTCTATAAGAACGCCACACTATTTGTGATTCAATGCACACATCTTCATTTTTGTCTCCTCCAAGTTTTTGTTCACAATGTACTCTCCATTTAGAATATCTTCATAGCAGGCCTGACCTCCTGTCTTCTCCTCTCCCTTTGGGATAGGTGGGTTCTTTCCCTCTTTTAAGGTCAACCTCAGTTGCTACCCACTTCAGGAAATCTTACTGATGGATGCTAAAAATAATTATGCTTATTTATTTAATAAAATACATGCACTACTATGTTAATATAATGTGTAACATCCTCAAAAATGGAATTTATAAAAGGATGAAATAGAAAAAAATAGAAATCAAATTTCCTCTATTTTCTTGCCATACCCTACTAAACTGTCATGTGTATTCCACTTGGGAGACCACGGGTCTATCGCTGTGGTTCTCAAGTAAAATCCACCAGGAGATCTTGTGAAAATGCATTTTCCCAGGTTCCCCTTCAGGCAATGAATTTGGTGGAGATTAAGTGGGGCCAGGAATCTGCCATCTTCAGATACATCTCTAGTAATCCTGAGGCAGAGTTTAATAGACCACATTTTGAGAAACACTGTTCCAGAGAAAAGAAGGTGTTTGAAGCCGGTGCTTATGAAAATACAAGTTCATGTCAGGATTCCTTTCTGAGTAAGACTGTTTTTCCTAAGAAACCCGTGAAGTGTCTGTTGCTGTGTAACAAATAATGCCGAAATGTCGGTGGCTTAACACATGAGTTATCTGCTCACGACTTGGTAGACTAACATCTTGGACTGGACTCAGCTATTGTCCTGCTGATCTCGCTGGGGGATACTCATTGCAGTTACAGTCAGCTGGCAGATAGGCTGAAAGGAGGGGGTCTGGGGATCCTCAGCTGGAATGCTTAGTTTGTGTTCCATATGTCTCATCTCACAGTCGGCTAGTCTGGATTTATTCACATGGTGGTTTCAAAGTGGAAGGAAAGGATCAGGTCCTGTGCACAAGCACTTTTCAAGCCTCTGCTTGCATCACATTTTCTACCGCTCCATTGGTCAAAACAAATCACATGGCTAAGCTCAGTGTCACTGGGGAAGGGTACTACACTAAAACATGGATACAGGGAGGTGTGCTTCAT
This sequence comes from Prionailurus viverrinus, assembly GCF_022837055.1. Taxonomy (NCBI): domain Eukaryota; kingdom Metazoa; phylum Chordata; class Mammalia; order Carnivora; family Felidae; genus Prionailurus; species Prionailurus viverrinus. The sequence goes on along the minus strand of NC_062578.1, from coordinate 37,957,261 downwards.
TGAGAGAATGGCTGTAGAAATGTACTAAAATAAGGACTCATTTTACATAGACTATCGACAATATTTAGCCAATTTCTTATTAAGTTAAAATCTAATTTATAGCAATGGCTGGCAGTACTTTAAAAACAAATATTTTCTAAAAATAACTGAGGAATAGTATATGAATATTATTACCCCTAGCTGCCTCTGTTTCAAAGAGACACAGCATAGAATGGAAAAACAAAATTATGACATAGACCAGGAAACTCTTTTGCTTCATAGTTTGTTTACGGATTAAAGTAGAAGGTAGATCATCCCCACTTCAGATTTCCCTCAACAGCAACTTTTAGGTTTGCATGGAGGCTGCCAGAGTCCCATATACTTGGGTCAAACAATGTCAAACACCAAAGGCCAAAGAAGTTGTTTATGGCACTCTGTGGGTACAGCTGGCCAAGGTGGGTACCTGGGTAGAAGTCATAAGAGAAAATGAAAATCATGCGACATAGGCTTTCAAGGATGTTGGGGCTGATAGTATATTTGTAGAAATCAGGGAAATAAAAGGTTTATGTTAGTCAGTTATGAACATCTTAGGGTTTTTAAAACAAAAAATCTACCAAGCAAAATCAAGTAACAAATGGATTATAGAGTAACATAGGGGAAATTTAAGTCATGTTAACCAACGAAAGAAAACAACTAGAGTTGATTTCATCTAAAAAATTGTTAGTGGAAATCTGAACCCCCATTCGACAAACCAATTGATACTTACAAACCAATTGATACAAACCAATTGATAAGTACCTCTATATGTAAAGTACTGATTATGTTGAATATGATATTCAAATTTATAGTATATTAAAAAGCTGACAGTTCAGTTACCTGAAAGGCAAACCATCTCAATTCTTGCTTTAAATTATTTTTACTAATAGGGAAATACAGCACATTAGCAATTGGTGGGAACCATTCATTTAATTTTGGCTCTAAATTTTCTAATTTGCATTTTACCTTTCTGTTCTTTTGGCTAATTTGAAGTCTAGGGTCACAGAGTCATAAATCTCTATTGATGGTCCAAGGTTAATAACACTTGGTAAGAGAAAGAAAACCCTTTGTTTATATCAAACACATGTATTTAATCAGGTATCTAAATACTAAAACTGTTTCTGTTCTAAAAGGCTATTTTCTAACCTTCCTGGTCTCCCTTCCATTTCACAAGTCTTTAGTAAGTACAAGGCACTTCTTACAAAATGAGAAACATCTTGGTCAATACCTAATTTATTTGATCTGTATAGACAGCTGGACCAGAACATCTTGGCTCAGAGAAGGACTATTTCATCACTTTTAAGTGATAGGAGCATGGATTCAAAGCTCAGTGTGGTACTATAGAGATCATCCCAAAGTCAAGAAACAGGACACTCAAAACAAACCCAAGATGAAGGGGTTATTGTCTTACAGCTGATGGGCCTCGTTCAAGGGCTTCCTTAGCTTTCCTTTCAGAGTACTCAGATATAACCCTCAGTCACATTCCAAAGGTTTTTCCCTTGGTGGATTCTTTCTCTCCCTATATCCTTCAGTCTCTGCCTTAACTGTTCCTCTTTTCTATGAAGATAAATTTGTCCTGAATCATCCAGATTATGAATGGGTACAAAGTAAATGTGTTCTAATGTTGCTGAGCATTGCATCTGCAACATACATTGATAGATGTTCTACAGGATGCCAGGCATATTTTTAGGTGCTGGGGATACAGCCATGAGGCATTACAAAGTCCGTGCCCTCAAGGGACTAACACTCTCTTGGGAGAGATGGATAATGTAGATTATGATCCATTAGTGTAAGCTATACATAAAATAGAAACTAGAGTTAGGAGACGACATAATGGTGGTTATTAGTTTAGCTGGATGGCTAGGAAGCACCTTTCTGAAGAGGTAATATTTTAGCATAACCCTGGATAAAATGAGGGAGCCAGTCATGTGTGCAGTTAGGGGAAGAGAATTCCAGGTAGGAGAGCACCAGCGTGTGATAAGGATTTTGGGTCTGATTCTTTTTTTTTTAATTTTTTTTTCAACGTTTATTTATTTTTGGGACAGAGAGAGACAGAGCATGAACGGGGGAGGGGCAGAGAGAGAGGGAGACACAGAATTGGAAACAGGCTCCAGGCTCTGAGCCATCAGCCCAGAGCCTGACGCGGGGCTCGAACTCACGGACCGTGAGATCGTGACCTGGCTGAAGTCGGACGCTTAACCGACTGCGCCACCCAGGCGCCCTGGGTCTGATTCTAAATGTAAAGGGAATCCGTAGGTGTGACATGATCTGATTTATATTTCAACTATTTCTCTTAAGATCTTCACTTTAGCTAACAGCATAATAACCACAACTTACGTAAAAATCATGTCATGGCGGCCATTGTTTAGGTTTACACAGTATTTCATTTAATCCTAACCCATAAAACAGATAGCATTCCATTCAATTTATAGATGGGGAAATGGAGGTATAAAGGGTCTAATTTATGAGTTGTCTCTGCTAATAACTGATGGAGCTGGGATCCAAGCCCAGGACCGTCTTGTTCTGAAGTCCATACTCATTCCATCCTGGAGCTGCTTCTCCTTTTCCTTAAGGAATCTTATATAGACTAAACAACCAAATGTAAACACACACTTTCAGTAAGTCAGGAATGACTTAGGTATTGATCTGGGTATTCATGGCGCAAGAAGTTGGAAGGATTCTGCATTCCTGAACCTTGGGTCTCCTACACCAGCCTTGAACACCTTGATTCAAGAATGTTACATGGTCAGGGGCACCTGGATGGCTCATTCGGTTAAGCTTCCCACTCTTGATTTCATCTCAGGTTGTGATCTCACAATTCGTGGGATTCAGCTTCTTGTCGGGATCTGCACTGATGGTGCAGAAAGGCTTGGGATTCTCTCTCTCCCTCTCTCTCTGCCCCTGTGCCTCTGTCTCTCTTGCAAAATAAATAAACAACAGCAACAACAAAAGAATGCTACATGGGGAAAAAATAACCTTCTACCTTATTTGGGGGTTTCTGTAACAGCAACTAAGCTAGATAATATTGATTTATTTAGATAATAAAGAGTGTGAATATCTTGAGAACAAAGCTTTCATTTTGTATAACTCTCCTTTCCACTCCTGTTCTCATATACTGTTCTTTACATTGCAGGTGTTAGGTATTTTCTTCAAGTATTTGAGCATGTTTTTTAAACGTTTATTTCCATTTCTTGTCAAAGTCATATGCATACTAGATTTACCTATCAAATAATACTATAAGTCTCATCATGGAGACAAGCTGTCTTCTGTCTCCATCTTCTCATTCACCACTCCCATTTCCCAAAGCCAAACACTTTTTTAAATTTTTTTTTCAACGTTTTATTTTATTTTTGGGACAGAGAGAGACAGAGCATGAACAGGGGAGGGCCAGAGAGAGAAGGAGACACAGAATTGGAAACAGGCTCCAGGCTCTGAGCCATCAGCCCAGAGCCCGACGCGGGGCTCGAACTCATGGACCGCGAGATTGTGACCTGGCTGAAGTCGGACGCTTAACCGACTGCGCCACCCAGGCGCCCCCAAAGCCAAACACTTTTTAACTGTTTTCCTCTGGATTTTATCTCCATGTTTCTAAATAATATGTTTAGGAGCACCTGGGTGGCTCAGTTGGTTAAACGTCTGACTTTGGCTCAGGTCACGATCTCATGGTTGGTGGGTTTGAGCCACGCATTGGGCTCTGAGCTGACAGCTCAGAGCCTGAACCCAGCTTTGGATCCTGTGTCACCATCTCTCTCTGTCCCTCCCCCAATCATGCTCTGTCTCTGTCTCTCAAAAATAAAGAAACATTTGGGGCGCCTGGGTGGCGCAGTCGGTTAAGCGTCCGACTTCAGCCAGGTCACGATCTCACAGTCCGTGAGTTCGAGCCCCGCGTCAGGCTCTGGGCTGATGGCTCAGAGCCTGGAGCCTGTTTCCGATTCTGTGTCTCCTTCTCTCTCTGCCCCTCCCCCGTTCATGCTCTGTCTCTCTCTGTCCCAAAAATAAATAAACGTTGAAAAAAAAATTAAAAAAAAAATAAAGAAACATTAAAAATTAAAAAAAAAAATAATACATTTATACTTTGTTTCTTGAATTTTCAGTTTTAGATAGTATCTACTGACTTCCAGCTTTGAAAGATGAGGACTTATTTTATTATTTTATTTTATTTTAGTAGTTTCAAACTTTTATGTAAATTCCAGTTGGTTAACATACAGTGTAGTATTAGTTTCAGGTGTAGAATTTAGTGATTCATCATTTACATACAACACCCAGTCAGTGCTCATCACAACCGCCCTCCTTAATACCCATCACCCATTTAGCCCATCCCTCCACCCCCCCCCCCCCAGCAACCCTCAGTTTGCTCTCTGTAGTTAAAAGTCTGTTTTATGGTTTGCATCTCACTTTTTGCACCCCACCATGTTCATCTGTTTTGTTTCTTAAATTCCACATATGAGTGAAATCATATGGCATTTGTCTTTCTCTGATTTATTTCACTTAGCATAATACTCTCTAGCTCCATCCATGTCATTGCAAATGGCAAGATTTTATTATTTTTATGGCTGTATAATATTCCTCTGTGCATGTGTGTGTTCTTTATCCATTCATCAGTTGATGGACATTTGGGCTCTTTCCATAATTTAGCTATTATTAATAATGCTGCTATAAACATCAGGGTGCATATATCCCTTTGAATCAGGATTTTTGTATCCTTTGGGTAAATACCTAGTAGTACAATTCCTGTATTGTAGGGTAGTTCTATTTTTAACTTTTTGAGGAACCTCATACTGTTTTCCAGAGTGGCTGCACCAATTTGCATTCCCACCAACAATGTCAGAGGGTTCCCCTTTCTCCACATCCTTGCCAACATCTATTTCCTGTGTTGCTAATTTTAACCATTCTGACAGGTGTGAGGTGATAGTTCATGTAGTTTTGATTTGTATTTCTTTGATGATAAGTAATGAACATCTTTTCATGTGTCTGTTAGACATCTGTATGTCTTCTTTGGAAAAATGTCTGTTCATGTCTTCTGCTCATTTTTTAACTGGGTTATTTGTTTTTTGGGTGTTGAGTTTGATAAGTTCTTTATAGATTTTGGATACTAATCCTTTATTGGATACATCATTTGCAAATATCTCTTTTCCCATTCCAAAGGTTGCCTTTTAGTTTTGTTCATTTTGACTTTCACTGGGAAGAAGTTTTTTATTTTGATGAAGTCCCAATAGTTTATTTTTGTTTTTGTTTCCTTTGCCTCAGGAGACATATATAGAAAGAAGTTGCTGTGGCTGATGTCAAAGAGGTTACTGCCTGTGTTATCCTCTAGAATTTTGATAGTTTCCTGTTTCACATTTAGGTCTTTCATTCACTTTGAATTTATTTGTGTATGCTGTAAGAAAGTGTTCCAGTTTTGTTCCTCTGCAAATTGCTATCCAGTTTTCCTAACACTCTTTGTTGAAGAGACTGTCTCTTTTCCATTGGATATTCTTTCTTGCTTTGTCAAATATTAGTTGACCATATGGTTGTGGGTCCATTTTTGGGGTTTTCTACTCTGTTCAATTGATGTATGTGTCTGTTTTTATGCCAGTTCTTTGATACACACTTCTAACACACATACTTACACTCACACACACACACACACACACACACACACACTTGCACACACACATATACATACAGATGTCTTTCTCATCTTCCTCACTTCTTTAATATATTTATATTGCTATTTTGGTTTAATTCAACATTAAGGGTTTACATTATTTTAAGATTATATTTTTCTATATTCCCAATAACACTGTCTTTTCCATATACTTTCAAAAGTCTATCTACTTCTCATTGCATACATGGCTAAAGGTCTGGCCCAAGGAATCTTCACCTCTTGCTAAATTATTTCAATAGCCCACTAAACAGTCTTACTGCTTCTGCCCTTGTCCACCTACAGATAGTTTTCAACAGAGCTGTCAGAGTGAGCTTTAAAACTCTTAAATCAGATTCTGGCAGTCCTCTGCTCAACAACTAATGGCTTACCATCCATTTAAGTAAAATCCAAAGCCCTTGAAATGATCTTTCAGATCTCAGGTGAAGAATTGGCCCCAGCCACCTCTCTAATCGCATGTCACTTTCTGTCATTCTCACCATTCTCTCCAAACCCCGCTGGCCTGCATGCCATTTCTCAAAAACGCCAAATGTGCTCTGCCTTGTGTCCTTATACTTATTCTTTTCTGGGAAGACTCTTACTTCAGATACCCCATGACTCAATCCCTCAGTTTCTTCTGGTTTCAGTATAAAAGTTATGTCCTGTGTAAAATATACCCCACAGTGCTCCTTTTCCTCCTTGCCTTACTTACGTTTTCTCTGACCTATGATGTTTGTTCATTGTATGCAAACACGGTTGTAATTTCCATGATGATGACAAAATTGTCTATTTCATCCACTGTTCTATTTCCAGGGCCTAAAATAATGCCTGGCACACAATAGATGCTAATTACATATTTGTTGAATGAAATCAATGAATTGTTTATATGTGAGCCATATAACATACTACTGTTCATTTTGTTTCTTGTGCAACTATTTGTCTGCCCTGGCATTAATGCTGCTTTTGTTTGCTGGATTGTGTGGTTTCTAAGTTAAGTTGCACTTAATCAACTTAGGCTAAATTATGCTGACGTAAAAAATACCCCCCAAATCCTAGTTGCTTATGACAACAAAGGTTTATTTCCTGTTCAGTTCTTTTTAACTTCCAATGGCTATGGGTCACCTCCAGGTTCATTTTTCTAGGATCTGGGATGAAGAAGCAGCCCTTATCTATAACCTGCTAGGAGACAGAAGAGAGAATGGAAAAATTACGTGATGTCTTTAAAACTTTGACATAGAAGTGGCTATACTACTCTTGCTCTCATTCCACTGACCAATACAGGTCACATGGCCATCCCTGCTATCAGTAATACAGAAAATATACTCCTCTCATAGAGAAGAGTGTAAGAGAAACCCAGCAAATATTGTTGAGTAAATAATGCTGTTATGGCACCATTCCTTCTTTCCCAACTGTCTTGTAGAATGACACCACACCTTTCAATATTATTAAACTCATAAGGTAACTTTCTTTTGGAGGCATCTCCATGGAGCATCTTTCCTCCAACGTAGCTTTCTTTTTCTCTAGTCCTGTTGGTATTCCTAATAGTTCACTAACACTCTAGGAATTTTCTTTCCCCTCTTTCTTTCACTTAATTCCTAGTTGCTAGCCCTTCTCCCTCTTGGTGTCCTCTTAATCTTTGTGAAGCACTATCTCCAGTGTGTCCTTGACAGTAAGTTTTTGGCAACATTCACCTTTGGTTAATGTCTTTGTTTTATCTTCATATTTGATTATTTGTATCTCTAGGTTATAAGTCATTTTATCTAAGAATATTGTCTAAGAATTATACATCCTAGGCTATAAATGATTTTTCCAGAGCATTGTGAAGGCATTCCTCTATCTAGTATCCAACGTTGTGCATCTGAGGCCATTCTACTACTAATGTTTGGAATGTTGTCCACTCATCCCGGCCCCACAAACTTTCAGAACTTTTTTTTTTTTATCCTTGCTGTTTGGAAATGTCACGATAATGTACTCTAACCATCAGTTTTGTTCGGGAGTTAGAATCAAATATTCCTATATTTTCTAGATATTTCAAGTAGGAGTAGACTTAATACAGTGAGTTACAAGTTGCCACAACTAGGGAGTGAAGATGAGGAAGTGCAGTTCTCGCGAGAGGGCAGCGGTTATCGATCTCAGCTTCTTGTAGCACCAAAGTGGGTGGTTCTCAAGAGGAATTGCAAACTGTGTGGAAAACTTCACGTCTGGCAACATCTAGTAGCCTCTCCACCGCTGGTGCCTACGAATAATGGCTTTTCCTTCTCCTCTGCCTTCCAAAGCTCTTGTGAATGCTTCTTGTTGGTAACATGAACAGAAATCCTGAGGTAAGGGAGCATGGGAAACAGTTTCCAGGTTTTAGACTAGGGATGACCTTGCTGTGGGTCTTTATTCTTCTGGCACTTGGTGGGCTTTTCCAGTCTGAAAACTTATGCCATAGGAAATTCTGTTGAATTCCTTACTTGATAATTTCTCCATTTCTTTGTTCTTGGTTATCTCTTTCAGAAATTCCTATTCATGAAATGATAAAATGAAAGTGCTTCAGTTTTTGAGCTTACTCTCCTCTTTTCCATTTTTTTTTTGTGATACATTTTTTTCTAAGATACTTAATTTTATTTTCTAACACTCTATTGAGTTTTCAAATTTTCAGGACATATATATATATCCATATATCTGTATATCTGTATATCTATATATATAATTCCCAAGAGCAATTTTACACTTTTAGACTCTTCCTCTTTTAAAAAGTAACATTTCCTGGGGTGCCTGGGTGGCTCAGTTGGTTAAGCATCCAGTCAATGCTTGATTTTGGCTCAGGTCATGACCCCAGGGTCATGGGATGGAGTCCGGTGTAAAGTCCCACTTTAAGCATAGAGCCTACTTAAGATTCTCTCTCCCTTTCTCTCTGCCCCTCTCCCCCACTCGTGCTCTCCTCTTTCTCTCTGTCTCAAAATTATTAAAATTTTGTTTCTGTTCCATGGGTTATCTCTGTTTTCCTCTTGTGGTTGTCTCTGGCATTATTTATTAATAATTATAAATCTCTACTTTATAAGCATGTGGTAATATTGTGCCTTTAGACCATTTATTATCGAATGGCCCCATGCAACTAGTTCAAGTGGATAGTAGTGAGCTGAAGGGATGTACAAGTCAGATCATGTAACTGCTCGTTCAAGGCCCTCTAGAGTTTTTCCCCTTCAATCTCTGGCATGGTGATTGGCCAGGTTTGAGATCGTGGTTGTTCTATAGGTTTAGGTTGCTGAGCAACTATAATGTGCAAATCCGGCCCAGCAACCTGTGGTGAGGACATGGCAGGAGTGTTATTTTATACCACTGGAATTTTCAGGTTGTTTGTTTCATAACATAATGTCACCTGTCCTCACTAATTGGGATTTGTTTTGTCTGGTTAGTGTCTTCCGTCTTACAGAAATATGTCAACCAGCTGGGGATCCTTGGCCATCCTGTCATATTTCAGAGTAAGGCTCTGAAAAGGTAACACATACTTGGTGGATGGGAGCAGGCTTTCAACCAGGATAATTGCATGGAAGTCTATATATGCATGCCATAGTTTGGGGACATGCTAGTGTTGTGAGAGGAATTCTCCAATATTCTACCTGGTGGTGAGAGGGAGGAGGAACTATAAACCTGGATTCCAGCTTCCTGAAGACTGAGGAGGGAAGGAAATTTGGAGTCTCCCTCTAGCATCAGTATTGACCCTGTTTTCCTCCAGGTCTTTTACCTCTTCCTTCCGATCTGACTTGTATCACAAAGTCTGGAGTCTAATTTCTCCAGAGAATAAACCTCCTCTCTCCCACTGGGCTTGGCAATGGGCTTGTTGTCTGAGTGCACCAAACAAGGAACAGGATATTGAGCTCTAATTTTTTGAAATATAGACTTTCAATTGGTCTATTTTGAGTTTTGCCCCTCATCCCAAATGTGTCCAAAATTACCTGGCACCTCAAAATCCAGGTACTCTTTCTGCAGAAAATTTCAGCTTTCCATCTTTCAAAACATTATCCACGTTTCTTGTTTGTTGTTATTTCCTCTTCGGTTCTCTTTGTCTTTGTGGATTTATGCCAGCTGTATTCTGTTCCTACCACATTAGTGTTATTTGAGGAAGAAATGGAGATAACTGTGCTCAATCTTACATTTTTAACCAGATGTCCCCCCAAAATGCATACTCTTGTTTAACATGGCTATTTTAGTCCACTTGAGCTGCAATACTAAAATACCAGAACCTGAGTAGCTTATAAACAGCCAAAATGTATTGTTTACTGTTCTGGAGGCTGCAAGTCCAAGATCAAGGTGCCAGACTTCTCGTTGTTTCCTCACATTGTGGAAAAAGTCTAGGGAGCTCCCTGGAACCTCTTTTATATGGCACAAATCCTATTCTGGGATTTACCCTCATGACTTAAATACCTCCCAAAGGTGCCATCTACTAATATCATCACTTTGTGGGTTAGGATTTGAACATATGAATTTTGAGGGGACACAAACATTTAGACCACAGCAAAAATGTAAAGCTCCCACAAGTCTTCTAAAAAGTCTGACCCAAGTTGCAGTTTATGCCATCCAGCTGTTGGTACACCATGGTTTCCATGGCCAGATTATCAGATACAGAGCAGAAGGAAAAGAGAAGGAAAAATGTCTCATTGGGTGACACTCTATGCCCGGCACTTTGTTACGTAGTTCAATTTTTTAATTGAAATATCATTCCCATGCCCCTTTCAAAATATAAAATTTGGTGGTTTCTAGTATGTTCACAAAGTTGTGCAACCTGCTCTGTACTTTTTCATCTTATTAATCTGATCAGTCTCAGTAGTAGCTATCATTAACATCATCTTTGTGATAAACGCACTAAATCAGGCTCATAGAGACTAAGTAGGTTGCCCAAAGCCTCACATGTATTTTAACAAAGGTTTACAGGACTTCAAAGTCTAAGCTTTCCCACTGCATCTTGCCACCCAATAAATGGTGATTTTTTTTTACCATGTTCTTGATCATACCTGTGAACCCTGAGAAATTACTGTGTTAAACTCTATTCAGCTTGCTCATTCATATGATGGAGAAGATCACAACGATCATCACACTTTCTCGTTTGTATTGAACTTTTTTTCTGAGCTCCTTCACATGTATTACCTAACTTGATTTAAATGGATATGATGGGAATTTAATATGCAATACTAACCAAATGCAATGAAGTTCATATCTATGTAAATTAAATAAAAGATAACATAGCTTAATTAAATGTGAGAGGCTTGATCCAAAATTATGTTTTCATCTCTAATCCTGACGGCTCATAGGTCAGAGACCTTGTACTCTTTTAAGAAATTCATCTAAAACCAGGCTGATGGCAAAGAACTCTGATTCTGTTAGAAAGGCCTGGAATGTGGCAGAAAGTTGTCAGAATATAATACCCAGTGTCATCTCTTCTTTAATGGTAACTTTTACACATTTTACAGATAATCCCCTGATATTGTCCTCCAAGAGATTCATTTCAAAACTTCATGTTCATTCGTTAATACGTGTTGTAGAGGAAAGAGCACATAATCCCATGCTCTTGTGAAATGTACTGCTATTCTCCACACATATTGCAGCCATGGTAACAGGAATGAGAGGCAGCAATATTGTATTTCATGTACTTGACCTATGGTCCTCTTTCTCTTTGGTTGGGTGCTTGTGCTATCAATATCAAAAATGTCTGCTGGAAGGAAATGAGAAACACTCCCGTTCCCCTACACCTCAAAATAAATGACTAGAGTAAATATTACTAATGAAAACAGAGCATTTACTGCTTTAAATAAGCTTACAATAGAAAATCAAAATGATCAATGCAAAGCAGTGGCTATCAAATGTTGTCTTCAAAGCAGCAGCATCAGTATCATCTGGGAACTTGCTAAAAATGGAAATTCATGGCTGGACTCCTGACCTACTGAATCAGGAGCTATGGGGTTGGGGGTCCAGCACTCTAATTTGACAGGCCTTCTACCCTGCTGCTGCTAATGCCTGGTGAAGTTTGAGACCTGTGCTATAATGATTAACAGAAAAAAAATAATCACAATGAGATCACAATATACTCAAATTATTTTTGAGCAGTGTTCTATAGTACAATCATAAGATGATTGAGCCTGAATGGAATTCCAGGACACATTTGGTCCCGGTCTTTGTATCCTGTCAGGTGATACCTAAACAAGAGAGAACATTTCTATTCTCTTACTGAGGTACAGGAATGGAGAGTCCTCCATTGTGGTCATTTCTATTTCACACTACTAGCTATCATGAAGATTAGAAAAATCTGGTAGGATCCAACTATGACTCAAAGAATGGTATCCATCAGACAAAAATCAGAGGGAAGACAGCAAAGATGCTAATTGTGAACTGTGTTTTATGATATGAGAATCAATAACTTCTTCCTCAAGTCTGGCTACTCTCTTTATTCTCTGGGAGACAGGAGCCTCATTTTGGAAATTTTCTAAATGGATATAGATTGATTGTCCTTATTTTAATAGTTGACAAAGTGAAATACTGGTGCCTCCAAACGAAGCTTTCTGAGAGCTAATGCACATTGCACACCATATCTGACTTATTTAATGTACTTGTTTAACTTAAAACATAAAATAATATTCTTTATTATATCTTTGGAGAACAAAGAAAAGTAAATGAAAAGTAAGTTACGTGTAAAGCCCCCTGAGTTAACCAGCATTAGTATTTTCTACATAGTCTTCCAGTCTTTTATCTGTGCATCGTGGTTCTAGGGTACTTGTAATTTTGTACTTTCTGCTTAATTAACCCAGTTTATATATCACAAATACTTTATGTCATTAAGAAACCTTCATAATCATTGCTTAATATAATCACATAATATGTCAACATATAGATATGCCATGATTTATCTATGTTTTTATAATTTGGGGAATTAGAACTATTTCCATTCTTTTCTTTTTTAAACTTAACTCTTTAATAAAAATCTTTGCCCATAAGGCTATGTCTAAACTGCTGGTCATTTTCATTGAGTATTTTCCCAAAACTGGAATTAGGAGGCCTTAATGCCATGACTATTTTAAAGCATTTGGTACTTTTTGCCAATTTTCCCCCAACAATGTTGTATTAATTTCTCTACCCACCAGCAGATCTTAAGATCTGTCTCATTTCACCTTCACCAGCAAGGTTTTCATTTTGTTTTAATTATAGGTGAAATATGCTATTTCATTATTATGTGAATTTGCATTTATTTCATTACTAATTAAGTAGAACATATATTCCAATGTTCATTTATTTGTATTTGCTCTTTTTAGAATTCCTTGCTTGTGCTGTCCATGTTGTTAGAGTCTGAGCACTTTTCTTATTGATTTTATAAACTTTTTCAAGAGTTTTTTCTCTATTAAGAGTATTGAGATTTGAATCTACATTAAACAGCACATTAAATAATAAAAAATGGAAGTAGTCAAATATAAGCCCGGGCAAAATTCAATATAAAGGTTTGTTTATAATGAGTGTCTTCCCTAGAGTGCTTGGTGGACAGCTCACCCAGCCTTATGTGCTCAACTGGAAACATCTGGTCACCTGCAAATACGCCTCTCCTCCAACCTCTGTTATAATCCTCCTGGATCCATCACCTTTGCTTCTCTCTAGTCTAAGCCATCATCAACCATCACCTGGATTATTGCAAGCATCTCCTGATTCCTGGCATTATAACTGACTCCAATTTAATGGAAGTCAGATTATATTCCCTATCCCTTCTCAAGCTTAAACCTTGAGGTGGATTCAGTGCCTACCTGTAGATTAACTTGATGTCTACCTACTGTGCTTAGTACATGACTTGTGTCTCTGTTCTCAAGCTTCATTCAGTACCGTGTTTCCCCCTCCCATCTTTGCTTCACCCACACAGTTTGAGTTTGAGTTTCTTTGAGTTCCTGTAAATCACCATCCTTTCTTCAATTGCAGGATTTTGCCCAGGCTCTTTTGTCTTCCAGAAACATTTATTTATGCCTCCCCTCCCACCACATTCCCTTTATCTAGTTAACTTGTGGTCTTTTACAACTTTGAGGTTTCTGCTCAATTTTTTTTATTACAATTCCCCACTGCACCCTACCCTCAACCATCTAGGTTAGATTTTTTGTGCATTCATAAATCTGTGCATGCATTATGTGCATTCATAAATCTGTGTTCCACTGCATTGTAGCACTCTTCTGATTGCAATTATACATTAATTACTATGAATTTGATTAATGCCTGTCTTCCTCACTATAGGGGCTAACTTTTTGTCTTCCTGAGAAGAGGTAGTTTTACAACTTGGAGCTAGGTGGCAACGGAAGTTAAACTCCTACCCTCCCAAGGACTGGGAGACAGAGGTGCTATCTTCCTTGATAATTACAAGTCAAAGCGATGGCTCCTTGAGAAGGACATTCCTGTCTTACAGAATTGGCAAAAGGCAATTAATAATTAATTAATCATGTGAGAAAGAGAGAGTGAGCATGAGCAGGGGAAGGGGAGAGGAAGAGGGAGAGAGAGAATCTCAAGCAGGCTCCTCATCCAGCTTGGAGCCCAACCCAGGGCTTGATCTCACAACTGTGAGATCATGACCTGAGCTGAAATCAAGAGTTGGATGCTTAATGGACTGAGCCAGGTGCCTGGCAAGAGGCTTTTAAAAGATTTACATCTCAAAGGGACAAAGAAAGAATTCACAAGTTTTCTAAGGTAAATATTGGAAGAAAAGAGAGGCCAGAGGTATAGTCAAAAACTGTTTAAATTTAGAGTGGCATTAAGGCTGTTCCGGTCACTCCCCAGGTGCAAGTTCCCTACCTTCTACTCAGGATGCTTGAAGGAGACCAGGGCTGCTGATAGGGAAGGTTCCCAAGAGAAGGTTCAGTGGAGTTGAGGGTATGGGCCTGGATCTGTGCTGGAAGACTGCTTTATCTTCTGAGACTCTTCTACTCTGCTCCAGGGTGACTGAATCTTCTCACCTTCCAGCAAACTCCTTCTCCTTCCTTTCATTTTCACTTCATCGTTCTCCTCTTCTGACCTTCTCTAGTATCTTGGAAGTGCTTTTGTTTCTGTTGTTGTTTGTTTGTTTTTGTTTTTTAAAGAACCTCTTAAAATGGTTCCAAGAAGAGAATCTTTGCCTTGAATTTAGGTCCACCATCTCTCTGAATCTTGTTATGACTTCAGTAAAAGCTGGAGAGAGGAAAAAAAAAAAGACTCTCTGGGTACCAGAGAGAGACAGAGAGAGAGAGAGAGAGAGTAAAAGGAATTAGAAACATCACATATAAACCGAATAATGCTTTGAGATATAATCCTGCCTCACAGTAAAGCCCTGTTAGGACCCTTTGTGGGTCCACCTGTTCCAAACAGGCTCCTTGTCCAAAGGTGGCACTGGATCTGTGGAGACTCTTCTTCCTAATAAGCTGTACACTGTGAATTTCCACCCATCTTTTAGATAATCCCATTCCCTACCTCCAAAGTATGTTCTTAACCCAGAACTCACTCCATTCTTCTCCCAAATATCAAATATTTATTGACCACTGAGGATACCCACAGCAACAAACAAGACAAAGCCAACCAAACAAAAACTTCCCACTTTCACAAAACTTTTATTTTAGTGGGGAGACACTGATAATAAAATAACAAGTTAAATGGTATAGTATAGCACAAGTTAAGAAGGGCTGTAAAAAACCTAAGTCAGGGGAAAAGGTGGAGGAGTGAAAAGAGGGAATAACCATTTTAAGCAGAAGGCAGTCGTGCTGGGTCTGCTGGAGACGATACAGTTGAGCAGAACTTGAAAGATTTGGGTAACCGGGGAAGAGCGCTCTAGGCAGAGAGAACAGTGCCATGGGAAGTTTTGCAAACTCAGCACTGTTGACATCTGGGGCTAGATCACTGCTGTGAGGGGCTGTCTATAGGATGTTTAGCTGCATCTCTGGCCTCTACCACCAGATATAGCGACCAAAAATGACTCTAGACATGGCCAAATGTTTCCGGTGGAGGTGGGCAAGTAGTCCCTGGTTGTAACTGCCGATTTAAGACAAAGGTGCTAAGCTAGGAGTTTGCTGAAGTCAGGATAACCTTTCCTTTTATCCTCTCAATTGCATATGACTTATAACTGATGCCCAACGTGTGTGTTATAGTAACTGGAACATTTTGGGCCTTAATAAACATTTCCTGACTTAATCTTCTCTGAGCCTCTTCCAATTTCTCCATCATCATCTAGAGAAGAAAAAACAACCTGAATATTGTAATGTCTTTTCTTTTTAATTAATAAAGGGATTAGTTCCTGGTTCTTATGGATCACAATAGTCTTACGTATCAGTCTCTCTAGTCTCCCGGGAGACCAGGGTTGGGTTTATTCTCTCTCTTCATCCTGTTTAACTCAGTCTAAAGACACTCTTCTTTCTCCTCTCTTCATTGCTTTTTGTTATTGTTCCTCATCCTCCTCCTTCTTTATTTTTCAGTTCCCTTAAACTTTCTTGTTAGGCTTCACCTAGTGAGACCTCTGGAGCTTCTCTTCAGAGTAAGATCAGCCCAGGAAGTCCCAGCAGACTTTAAAAACTTTCCAAAGATGATAGAGAGATGAGAAGGAGGAAGTGAGAGAAGAAGAAACAGAGAGAGACAGAGAGAAGAGATTATGTATACAATTTAAGCCATTATCATAAATAATTGAGAAGTAATTGACACCCTTTGTATTGGATATAACGCTGGTAGCCTATTTTTAATTTTCACTATGATAATTAACTTGGATTGACCCATTTATTTATTTATCTGATTTTTAGCTCAGACCCCTGCTTATTAGCAATGTGCAGTTACTTTTATTATCTGGCAATAATAAACCAATAAGCAGTAACATCCTTGCCTGAAGTAATAAATCTCTGAACTCCCTAACATTTTAGTTTTAATTTTTCTATTAAACTTACCACTCACTATCTTTTATAATAATTATTGGAATATGCATCTTCTCTCTTCTGCTACATTCTATGAAGACAGGACCTTTATTTTACATACCTTTATATAAACCTACATAAATCACCAACAGCACCTAGTTTACTCAAAATTCCACATTCTCAGGAAACAAAAGAAGAATAACATCAAGCAGAAACTTGCATTTCCCGATCGTAAACCATCCCCTTAAATATATTTTGATCCAAGTCCTTCCTTCCCTGCTTTCTGATCTCAGTGGAATAGCTGCCATTTTCCTATCCAAGGCTAATTATACTTCCCCTGCCTGCCCTGCTTTGAGCTTTCCCACCTCTCAGTAGACACCTCTTCATAATGTATTCCTTCCCTCTCTTTTGTATTTTTACCTCTATCTCTTTACAGGCTTATTAAAGGTATAAAATACTCAACTCTCTCCAAACTTTAAAATAAGGGGGGGAGAGAAGAAGAGAGAAGAGGAAGGTAGAAAGAGGAAGGGTGTGGAGCAGAAGGTCTCTACCCCTTGGTACCTTGTACCCAGACAACCTTTTGGCTCTAAAAGACAATGTGTTTTGTCCTCAGGTTCTTTACTTTCTGAATGTCCTCCCTACTAACCTCACTTAATTGCTATTCAATCCTGGAAACTCAGACTAAGTCATTTCTCTCAAGAAGTCTTCTTTGATACTTCCAGGGTCAGTTAGGTATCCCTCCACTGTGTCCACATAATAATTACCATATGATACTTTTATTGCTGCTTGATTGTCTCCTGCACTAGACAAGTTGATAACAAAAATTATATACTTCAGTTCTGTCTCCTTGTATGAATGAGGGAACAGATGATAACTACGTAATACACATTTGTGGAATGGAAAGTATTATTCCCACATGGTTTGACTTTGTAATAGTGTAGTATTTCATTTTAATAAAAAGGATATAACTAAACACTACAAGTGTTCATTTCTAGGTTCCATTTTTCGAAAATAAGTTGTATAACATGTTTACTTTTACAACAAAAATGGAATGTTTTCCTTGTGGAATAGTCGCACATAAAGAAATGTTTCCTATATCCCTGTCCTAATTGATTGCCACTCTTCAAAAGAAACCTAACAATCTTTTTAGGCAGACATACACAGATAGAACTTTAGTTTTAAATATGACAGGCCGGTTTGGAGTATTTAATTTTTTTTTAACAAACAGTATTTTCCTTAAAAATTTTCCTTAAAAAATACTCTTGCCTATTACTCCACTCCTAGTACATCTTCAATCACTGCCCCAACTACCAGCAGTGAGGGCAGTCCTCAGACTCACATTTTCCTGGCATGACTATACTACACAAAAACATAGTAAAATAAGTTGGACAGGATATCAAAGAGGTGGATTAGAGCAGGATTTCCCAACCTCAGAACCAATGAAATTTTGGACCGGATAATTCCTCAGTGTGAAGGCTTTCCTATGCATTGTAGGATGTTAACAGCATCCCTAGCCTTTCCTCACTAGATGCCAGTAACATCTCCAGTTGTAACAACCAAAAATTTCTCTAGATATTGGCAGATATCCCTCGGGAGGCAAACGCACCCTTGGATGAGAACCACCAGTTACAGTAGTGGTTATCATTGCCTGCTGCTACTCATAATATCATATCTCTTGCCTTTGGATATGCCAGGGGTTGTTCATGATCTGGTTCGTGGCTATAGCTATAAACATACAGACAGATGTGGAAAAAATATATATTAAGTATATTATATATAGAATACACAATTTATATATATAAATAAATAATATATAATACATATTATATATAATAAATAAATAATATATAGTATATAATGTATTATATTATACATATTTTATATATAACTCAGATGGCAAGTGAATAAGAGTAAACTGGCGGCAGGAACTACAGTCAAAATCATGCTCCAAGAGGGTCTGGTTAGGAGCCATAGCTGACATCAGCACTCTCGCTATAGATACCTCTGCCCTAGGTTGGGAATTTTCATTTGTACTTTTGTCTGCTCTGGAGACAAAGTCCAGGGTAGGGAAGCATTCGAAGGGCTGATCTTCGTCCAGTAGCTTCTGTTTTATCTTCTAAGAAGTGAAAGATAAGAAACAATCTGCTCTCTTTGGTCTCAGATTGGGTATTTTTTAACTCAAAATTATATGTGTTCATAACACAATCCCTCTGTGGTTCACTTTGGTGGTTCTTTAGAATTTTCTGCTCCTTTTCTCTGGACTTCCTTCTCATTACTCTCTCCTCACCATGCCCTCTAGGTCTTTTCTACCTCCTGACTTGCCCTCAGGGTAGTGGCTACATCGGGAGGAGTATCCAGATCCTTGGGTCTCTGAGTGGTGACTTCATGCTCTATCCTGAAAGCCAGCATTGAGATTTAGTGACTGTATATTGAAAAAGGCCCTAAATCTTCTCTAACCCTCAAAGTGGAGCAACTATAAGACAAGTTTTCTCTTGCCAATATTGAGCTCAATGCAATCAATAGGGTTTCTTCAATGAGTTATTGTATGAAAAGGATGCCATTTTTAAATTGTCATATCAAATATTCTCTCCTCGCCTAGAAGGAAGGTGTTAAGGGAATGCCGAGGAAAGAATAAAGAAAGGGAAGAGGGGAAGAAAAAATATATATGTATATATACATGCATACATATATATTGGGCAAAAAAGTAATTCACATCATCAGAAATGATAAGCTTCATGATCATCATCTTTGGGAAATATGTTTGACACATATCTCAGTCATCACCAAGGAAAATCTGTAATAAAGAGCAAAAGCATGCTGGAATAAGAGTTCAGATTCCCTTGGACTATGGTTCCCTTCCAAAAGCTGAATATTAATATAATCAATGACTTTTGTTAAAAGGCAAAAATTCTCTTCAAATTATGCTAAATTCATTATGGCTATGATTAGACATTGGGTTTGGTTCTTTAGCCAAAATGCATCAATCACTGCAAAAACACTGCATTTCCGACCCTATGTGCCTATGCTAGGCACTGGTCTTGTGAAAAAGTGGTCTCTGCTCTCATGATCTAGGATCATAATATACATAATAACACATGCAATTCTGATAGATCCCATGGCTGACAGGTCCAGGGTGTAGTGGGGGCACAAAAGATGATTGGGAAGGGAGATTAGGCTTCCTAGTGAAAGTATTATTTGAATTGGTTCTTGAAATAGAATTTAAAAAATAACTTTATTGTGGTATAATTTACCTATCACAAAATCCACTCATTTTTAAGAGTCCAATTCAACAAATTTAGTAAATTTCTAAGTAATGCCACCATCACCACCATCCCTTGTGCCCAATTGGAGTTCCTTCCCTTTCCCAGCCCAGCCCCTGGCTGCCAGTAATCTACTGTCCACGTTTACAGATTTCCTTCTTCTGGATAGTCCATATAAATGGAATTATAAAATAGTCTTTATAATGTCTGTCTTTAGTGTCTTTAGTGTCTGTCTTCCATCACTTAGCACAATGTTTTTGAGGTTACTTCATGTTATAGCATACATCAGGATTCTTTTCCTTTTTACTGCTGAAAAGTACTCTGTCATATGGATGTTTTGTTTTTGTTTTTCCATTCGCTGATTGATTGACATTGGGGTTGTTTTAATTCTAGGCTATTATGAATAACACTGCTTTGAACATTCATGAACAAATCTATTTGTTGATACACTGCAGAGGAGTTAGGCCAACCCTAAAGTTTAAAGGGAGTACTATCCTCCACAAGATGGCCTCCTTTGCCTTATGCTTCTTGTGAGTCAGGAGAATCTTTACGGGAGGAAATGTGTTTGAGAGAAAAAGATAAGGCCTTATTTACTACATAACTATATCCTATTTCCTCTTTGTTTTGGATTTAAGAACTAATCCCTCCTTTATCTAGACAAACAATCTCCATATACTTTGGAAGAAAATGTTTAGTCTTCCATGGAACAGAAAAGACTGGGGTAAAATGTTATATAGCTGTATGGAATGGATTTCAAATTTAATAGGATACGATATTTTAGAGAATCTCATTTTGTGTACATGGTAAATAGAGTAGGTATCCTGTAGTTTAATAACTCTATAATGTTAGCTACAATACATCAATGTTTTGGCTGTAGAACACTTTTAGGCCTCCAAGGGCTCATTTAATGGGATAAAGTTAAGGTGAAAGAGTATTCTATCATAGTGATGTTACTTTAATGCAATCAAGCCAGGGTCAACTTATTCTTACGGCAGGCACATTTACCAGAGGGCTTACAAATCCATAAGAGTAGTCCATTTTTCTAAAGCATATTTTATATTAAAACTAAGTTGCATAGATCACAAATGAGAATGCCCAAACCTCATAAATTCTTAAGATTAAGCACGAAGCTCTAAAGACAATTCACAACTTCAGTAGAAAGTTTTCAGACTAAGTGTGAGGGATACATATTTATTCCCTTCTGTTGCTGTTATTAAAGTTTAAAATTTTTGAGAAGCTCTTTCCTATATGTCTCTGTGTATCTGTTTTGCCCATACCTCCACAATTTAAGTGGGGACAGCGGTTTTCCCTCCTCTTGTTGGATAAATAAAGCTCAACGGCAACAGCACAAAATAGCAGCCTTGTGACCTGACTGATTTAGGACAACTTTCTCTAACTCCAAAGAATTAAGCCTAGGCAAAGAAATTCACTGTTCTCACTGGGAGTAAAGATTTTCATTCACACCTGGGAACATGCTCCCTCTGTATAGTGATGACCCTCCTTTCATTGCTTTCCTAGTTAGACCAAAAAATACTCCAGATATTACCCACAATTATGTTCAGCTTTGCATCATGAAAGAAAGAAAGAAAGAAAGAAAGAAAGAAAGAAAGAAAGAAAGAAAGAAAAAGAAAGAAAGAAAAAGAAAGAAAAAGAAAGAAAAAGAAAGAAAAAGAAAGAGGAAAAAAGGTAATTAACAGCTTACGATGGATGGGATGTGTGATAGAACCAAAGAGGACACCAAATAAATTGCCACAGCTCCCTCTTTCTTTCATAAACCTTCCTAAGAATTCACTCCTTTGTTAGAGTGAACCAGAGTGAGCACATGTGTTCATCGTATTTATCTCTTGTAATGTTAAAATTCTAATATTTTGCATACTTTATTTGTAACAGATATACTGAGTGCATTCTAAGTGCCAAGGACTATGTTCAGCCCTGAAAATGCATGACTATCTTTCCATTCAACTAAGGACTGAAAGGGTCGTTTGACTTGAATATTGAAAGTTGCTTGTTGTTCTTAAAAAGGGGATCGCCAGTGGAGGGGTGAGAAGTGAGATTGTAGTAGGTTGGAGCAGGTGGGGAATGCTGACTAGTAGTTCCAGAAAGTTAATTGAGAAGGAAAGGTAATATATGTGACAGTAGCTAGATGATGACATTAGAGAAACAGTGAGAGTTTGTAAATCCTCCCACCCCAAGATTAGAGAGATTGAGGTATATGCATTGTGTTTAGAGAAAAATAACAGAAAATATGGGAAAAAAATAGAATTATGGTCAGAAATGTAGGGACTGAGTTTGAAATGAACCTCTGGGTGGGAATAAAGGATAATGTTTTTGCATGTTGCAGATGGTCTTCTACTGGATGATGAGGGTAGGTGGGTCAAGGACAGAAATCTTAACACACAAAGAACTCTAAGATTCAGAAAACTGATTTCTGCTCTGTTTTATGTTAGCAGTACAAATGCTTTGTGGAAGAGGTAAAAATCTAAAAAACCATAAACAATAAATTAATATACAAAAATATGTGATCTAGACATATCATTTAAATTATCTGGGCTTTAATTTTCTCATCTATAAAATTAGGGGCCAGATTAGTTTCTAAGATCCCTTGTAATTCCAGAATTCTAGTCAATGGGAATTTTAAGGAAGGTTAATATAAAGACCAAATAGTATTATACATATGGCCCAGGGACTTGATAAATATGAGGTTCTGTCATCATTACCTCTTTCGCTGAGTTACGCTTATTATAATTCTTCCTGTTTAATAACTTTTCACTTCAGATTACAAACGAGTTGGTAGAGTTAATGTGTTTAATGGCCTCAAGTAAATGGCACCATGTAAATAAAATATAATTATTAATACAATTAGGAATTACAATGCTATTTCTAGATCAGTTACCCAAGTTTACAAGCACCTCTTCCAGGAAATTATAAACACATTATTTAACTGCAATTAAGCTTGACAAATAGACCTGGCCTATATTGTTCCCAGAATGACAAGGTAATTGCCTCAACCTGTTAATATTTAATAACTGTTCACACTTGACAAAGCTGGTTCAAAACTCTACTCAATTTACTGCAACTACTTAGAACAAAAGAATAAAATAAAACACACTTTTTTTTTAGATGGGGAGAAAAAAGGGTTAGTGAAGGTGTGGAAAAAACAAAAGCCATTAAAGTTTCTTTGTCCTTATATTCACCCAAATAGTAGCCCATGATGGAGGCACTCAGCACAGCCTGAAGCAATGTGACATCAAGCTTTCACGTCTCCCAACACTTCCAAACCCAGCCTTTACCAGCCTTCCTCCTGCTCCACCTGTCCTCTTTCCAGATCTATTGTTTCTTTTCCTTCAATTTCTGGGCACTCTTTCCCACACAGATCTCTCAAATGATCTCACGTTTCTCAGTTCTTTCCTCTCGCCCCACAGGCCCCCATTTACTTATAGTTCTATTACCTACAGAGAAAAACGAAGCTGCCTCTCAGACCCAGGTCTAAATTTGTGGGACAATCTGTTTGCCCCACCCAACACAGGACGGGAATCCAATGCTTCTCGGTCATCACAACTGCCTTAAGGGCAAGATCACCCAGTTCATATGCAGCTGCCAGATTTTAACCTCCAAGGACTTGATAAGGAACATGAGGGGAGAAACACTTGGGGGGAAGGAATGATAAGGGCATTTTAGAAAGGCATCATCCATATTGAATCCAACAAAATAAAACAGGGTAAAAAGAATATAAGAGTTCATTGTAAATTATCAAATGCTATTTAGAAGAAAGAACAGCATTGCTCTAAATGATGACATGACAGGAATAGCTATACTTTTAGGTCTCTGTCAATTGCATTTCCAAAGATGGTAAGAGATTTCTTTTTATAAAATGTTACTGTCAGAACAGTTCTTTATTGCGTTTGCAGGAAAACAGTTATGCTCTTTTTCATATACATCAAGCTCTGTGTTAGATACAGGGGAACTAATAACATTAAATCTACCCTTAAAGAATATATGGCCTAATAAGAAATAATTATAGGTTATAATGGGAGTACTTAGGACAGGGTGGTCATACATTCAACAAATATTTATTATGCATATTTTATCACCATCTGATATATATGAGATTTTTATTTTTCATCTCCTACTAGTATGTGAGCTTCATAAAGGTAGAACTCTTGTCTAGATTGTTCAAAGTACTTGGCACAAATTAGACACTCAAAAATTTTTGGTAAGGCAATAGATGAGTGAATTTTCTTGGAGCCTGACATGGTCCTATGTGCTGGGTCTACCATTATGAATAAAAGAGATAAATTTTGCCTTCAGAGATCTTGAAATATATCAAGGTAAAGAGATATTAAGTCAATAACTTTATAAATATATAATTGAAGCAAAGTGATAGGAAGTATTACACAGTTCTATCTGAACTTGAAGGAGAGCATATTCAAAAAGGATAGGGAAGAGATACAGCCTGGAGCTGTTTTCTTCTTCTTCTTCTTCTTCTTCTTCTTCTTCTTCTTCTTCTTCTGTTTTTTTAATGTTTCTTTATTTTGAAAGAGAGAGAGAGAGAGAAAGAGAGAGAGAGAGAGAGAGAATGGGGGAGAGGGACAGAGGAGGTGAGAGAATCTTAAGCAGGTTCCACACTCAGCATGGAGCCCTAGGAGGGGCTAGATCCCACAACCCTGGGATCATGACCTGAGGCAAAATCGAGAGTGGGATGCTCAACAGACTGAGCCACCCAGGCATCCCTATATATGCGTTTTCAACTGCACAGGGGTCTGTGCCTCTAACTCCTGCATTATTCAAGGGTCAACTGAAAAAGGAAAGTCAGGAGTTTTTGTGTCACTTCCGTCCTCTGGTTTCTCATAAACATTACCTGAGGAGGGATTCTAGAAACAGGGCTACCCAGGCCTAATTCTTAGAGTCTGGTTAAACTGTACATGGGTGCGGCCTGTGTTTGTGTTTATTTTTTTTTTTTTTCTTTTATTGAGAGAGAGAAAGAGAGAGAGAGAGAAAAGAGAAGAGAGGGGCGGGAGGTGGGGAGAGAGAGATTGAGAGAGAGGGAGAGGTTAAGTAGGCTCCACATTCAGCACAGAACCCGGCGTGGGGCTTAAAGCAAGGCTTGATCCCATGACTCATGATCCCATGACCTGAGTAAATCAACACCCCAGTAGTCAACTGACTGAGCCACTCAGGCACCCTTGTTTGTGTATTTTTTAAAAGTTTGCCAGGTAAGGGGTGCCTGGGTGGCTCAGTGGGTTGAGCATCCGACTCTTGATTCCTTTTGGCTCAGGTCATGATCTCACAGTTTGTGAGTTTGAGCCTGGTATTAAGCTCCATGCTGACAGTGCAGAGCCTGCTTGGGATTCTCTCTCTCTCTCTCTCTCTCTCTCTCTCTCTCTCTCTCTCTCTTTGCCCCCCCCCCCCAAATAAATTAAAACATAAATAAATAAAAGCTTACCATGTAATGCTGACTTGCAGCCAAGGTTGAGAGCTTTGGACCTGAAGGAAATGAAAGTTCTATTTTATGCTGAACGCTCACTCCTATCTGGGTCTCAAGCATGAAATGACATTTGGGACTACTGCCTCCTTACAGAGTAAGGAGTACTGTGTACCCAGGTGTTACAAAGATGTGAGGACTTGCACGACGCTGTCTGCCAGGAAAGAAAGAGGCCATCTTGGCATGACTTGATCTTAAAGCCATTTGAGTTCCTTCCTTAGACTTTGTCTCTATTTTTACCTGATGTTTATGCAATTTAAATTTAGTTTAGGATTCTTAAGGAGTATTCTAAAATGGTGATTTTCAAACTATATTCTGTAGAATTCTGGGATCCCTGGTGGTGTCTCAAAGGTCACTTTAGGAAACAGGTAGGGTAGGCGGAAGTTCGGCAGGAAGTCCATGGACCGCCTTCCCTTTAACCTGAGCATTCCCACTCCACTTTGCTGTATGAGTGTGTGGGAGGGAGGGAGGGAGGGAGGGAGGGAGAGAGAGAGAGAGAGAGAGATACTTTCCTTTAGAAAAAAGGATGGCTTTGCAACTTCAAAAAATATTTGAAAAGCACGGTTTCAGAATAACTGAAATAGAATTGTGCTCCTAAATAATTAGTATTTACGTCTCTAATCTCAGAAGCCTCAAATATTTAACACACGAACTTTTGAGCTACTGGTAGATAGAAAAAGGAAAAAGAGAAACTTTTCCTTTGGCATAGTGATACCACCGAGGTTTAATTAACTCTCCAAACATTTTCTTTGTTAGAAAGGTGGTTACTAGGCGTGCCTGGGTGGCTCAGTTGGTTGAGTGTCCACCTTTTGATTTCGGCTCAGGTCATGATCTCACGTTCATGGGTTTGAGCAGAGCCCGCTTGAGATTCTCTCTCTCTCCCCCTCTCTCCACTGCTCTCCCACTCATGCTCTCTCTCTCTCTCTCAAAATAAATAAATGTTAACAAAAAAGAAACGAAGGGAGGGAGGGAGGGAGGGAGGGAGGAAGGGAGGAAGGGAGGAAGGGAGGAAGGAAGGAAGGAAGGAAGGAAGGAAGGAAGGAAGGAAGGAATGCCCCAGAGTATTGGCATTTTATAGAGGCTTCCTCACATAGGCATGATCAATCATTAATTCCATTTCTAATCCCTCTCCCTTCTCCGGAGGATGGGGAGGTAAGGCTGAAAATTCCAAAGCTTCTAATTATGACTTGGTCTTTCTGTTGACCAGCTCCCATTCAGAAGTGCCTCATTAGAACAAAAGATGCTCCTAGTGTTTCTAGAAACTTACAAGGGTTTCAGGAGCTCTTTGTCAAGAACCAGGATTAAAGACCAAATATTAGAACAGAAGATGCTGGGAGTGCCTGGGTGGCTCAGTCAGTTGAGCATTGGACTTTGGCTCAGGTCATGATCTCACATTTCGTGAGTTTGAGTCTTGCATTGGGCTCTGTGCTGACAGCTCAGAGCCTGGAGCCTGCTTTGGATTCTGTGTCTCTGACTCTCTCTTCCCCTTCCCCACTCACACTCCGTCTCTCTGTCTCTCTCAAAAATAAATAAACATTAAAAAAATTTTAAAAAATGAACAGAAGATGTTCCTATTATTCTTGTAACTTAGGAAATTACAAGGAGTTTAGGAGCTCTGTGCCAAGAACTCAAAGTAGAGACCAATATATATATATATATATATTTTTTTTTTCTATTTTCCTGCTATACCTACACACACACACACACACACACACACACACACACACACACACATCAGAAAGATATTAAGTGTTTGATATATATATTTATAATGTTAAAAATATTGACAATGGTTTATGTGACTAAGGTAAAGATATATTTAATAAAATTTATTTAGAAACTATTAGTTATTGTGAGGAATACCAGTAGTCAGTAGTCAAGGAAAAAACTTAGAATTGCTTAAATTTCTCCTGTGAAAGGAGTAATGGCCACTCAATAGAGTAAAAACCCAAATCATTTGTCACAGGACTGGCAAATTGAAGTAAGTAAAAAACTACAAATAGCTGAGAGTTCTTAGATAGGCATTAGGGCCGAGCTGACCAGACAGGCACAAACCCTGCACAAGGACCTAAGGGGGTTTCTCTGTCGTAGTAACAAAGAAAGGAAACGGGAAGGGAAAATAGGAAGTGGCAGGTGGTAAGAGGAACATTAAGGAAAGTCTAAATCACTGAGCTAAATAGTGAACAGGGAATATATATAAGGTGTAGTTTAAGGAGAGGAATTGCACTGAAATGCTGAAAATTGCTGCCACCTCCTGGGCATTGCTTTTTCAACTGCATGTTGCCATGGTCACTTTTATTCTATAAAATAGATGCTTCCATTAAATAGAATAATGAAAAAAAAAACAGGACTGATTTTGCTGTGCTTGCACACGATGCTGTTGTTAAGAGAGAAGAAGTGAATCTCTTCCAAGATCAGATAACAGGTATCTGCCATTTTCAGGGGCACAGAAAGTAACATAGTGAATGTCTGTTTAATTACTGAAGGAAAACAGAGCAGGCTGGTAGGGTGGTTCACAAAGCTGTCCGGCTAAGGTTAGGTTGAAAAGATAATGCAAATAATACTGAAATAAATTTGATAAAAATATTTGACATGTGGTTGCAAATAGGTGAAACACTTAATAGCTAAGAAGAAATTGTTGATTGAAAATTCAATGTGATTGCTTCTTGAAATGTTTTGGAACATTAAAAAAATTTTTATGTTTATTTTTGAGAGAGGGGGAAAGAGAGCATGAGTGGGGGAGGGGCAGAGAGAGAGAGAGAGAGAGAGAGACAGAATCCAAGCAGGCTCCAGGCTCTGAGCTGTCAGCACAGAGCCCAACGTGGGGCTGGAACTCTCGGACTGTGAGATCATGACCTGAACTGAAGCTGGGTCAGAGGCTTAACTGACTGAGCCACCCAGGCGCCCCAATTCTGGAACATTTTAAAGTAAAAAAAAGTAATCAGCATCACAATAAAACAATACATTTAAATATTCATGTCATTATTTGGAGAGGGTTTTTTTCCCCCCAAACCTATTAAAAATCATTGCTTACAGTGGGTTACACAATTTGTTTTATCAAAAATCAGAACACAGAGTTTTGCTAAAGACTCTGTTGTATTGACAAAGATACATTTAGCAAGGCTTACATTTTTGTTTTCCCCTAACTGGAGGCCCATGCTTCAAATAAGGAGGCGAACATTCTGAAATAAGCGAGGAGAGATTTGTTCCAAGAACTCTTGCTGGCTACATATAAAAGGGCTGGGAGCTAGCCAACAGACCACAAGGCAGGTTATTATGTGTGTGTGCAGATACTAATGTAAAAAGAACTCTGCTAGTTGCCACTAAAATATTTGCTGATTGTTAAATGTCAGGTATTAGGTATTCACACACACACACACACACACACACACAGACACACACACACACACACAGACGGACATACTAATTTTTCCCCAAGTCATTTAATTCCATTTATACACTACCTCATACAGTACATTAAATTTTCTTCAAAGGAAACATGAGTCATGAACTATTTTCTCTTTATCTTTTGTCCCTTCTCTGCTTTTTAGGCACACCATTGCAAGAACAGACTCACGCTTGGTTACTTCTATACATTGTGGAGAAATGTGCCCTCTTGAAGCAGAAAAGAAAGGCAATTTTTTCTATAAGCTCTCATTTTAAAAAACAGAAAAATCTTAAATAGGATGGTGCAATATACAGTTTCTTCAGTTTTCATCATATGCTCAGTTTTGTCTTGATTTTGTATGTTCTATCAATAAAAATAATTTATTTTTTTAATGTTTATTTCTTTTTGGGAGGCAGAGCGTGAGTGGGGTAGGGGCAGAGAGAGAGAGAGAGAGAGAGAGAGAGAGAGAGAGAGAATATCTGAAGCAGACTCCAGGCTCTGAGTTGTAGGCACAGAGCCCAACGTGGGCTTGAACTCACAAGCCATGAGATCATGACTTGAGCCGAAGTCAGACGCTTAACTGACTGAGCCACCCCGACGCCTCTATCAATAAAAATAATTTAAAAGAGGGGCACCTGGGCCACAGCCGTCAGTTAAGCATCTGATCTTGATCTCAGCTCAGGTCATGATCTCATAGTTTGTGGGTTCCAGCCCCATGTTGGGCTCTGTGCTGATGGCGCGGAACCTGCTTGGAGTTCTGTCTTTCTTTTGCCCCTCACCTGCTTGTACTCTCTCTCTCCCTCTCTCAAAATAAATAAATAAATGTAAAAAGTAGTTTACAAGAAAATCTATTGATCACGCTAATCCCATCAAAGCAATCTATTTGCAATTGTAGGAATGTTTAATTTGAATGAATTTTAATCCCTGCTAGGCTTTGTTATAAAACCTATTTTTACTATTTCTGTTGATCCTTTGTAATGATATAAAAATCATGAAGGTAAACATCCATAATCCAAACAAATGGCTTAGAAATAAGTAATAGTATTATGCAAATAATTGTCATGAAGAAATTTCTCATCTAATTATTTGCACCATTTGCGTGATGCAACTGAAAACTGTATTCTGAGGCATGTATTAGAAAAGTAGAAAGTTCTTAAGTTAATGATCCTAGTACTTCCTCTGTAAGAACCTAGGGAGGAAAAGATACAAGGAAATGTCTGTACCTTCTGCTCAATTATTTTGCTGTAAACGTAAAAATGCTCTAAAAAATTAAAGTCTATTTTAAAAAAGCAAATGAAATCCAGAGTAAGCAGGAGGAATGAATGAAAATCAAAGCAGGAATCAATGAAAGAAAAAACAGAAATAATGCAAGAAATCAAAAGCTGATTCTTCAAGATGAATACAATTTAAAACTCTAGCCAGAGTGATCAGGAAAAGAAAACTGTAAGTGCTAATAGCTGACTTTACAGATTACTTTCCCACAAAGAAACTTCCAGGCCCCAATGGCCCCACTAGTTAATTTCATCAAACACTTAAGAAAATAAGAATAATATCAATTCTACATAACTCTTCCAGAAAATGGGAAGCATCCCAACTCATTCTATGAAGTCAGCATTACACCGATTCCAAAATGAGACAAAGACATTACAAAAGAGGCTGATATCCCTATGAACACAAATTCTAAACATTTTTGCAAATCAAACAGAAATAAAAAGAATGAGAATGAGATGTGTACAAGATTTGTACCCAATCAACATTAGAATATAAACAAAAAATCAAAGACATAATTGTCTATATACTATGACTCCTAGGAAATTTGGTCAAGGCAAAACAAAAACAACAAACAAACATGTGTTCCGGTGGGGGAGGTCACCCCTGAAGAAGGCAATGATTTTTAGCATCAGGACAGCTGGCCGACGGGAGGAACAAGTAGCCCCTTGCCTGGAGAATACTGGACTTTTCCAGGGTGTATTTAATTGGCTGTGAAACATTGCTGTTGCTACATGGGCTATGAAGAGATGAAACTCTGGAAATATATGTGCCCATTGATGGCAGGGCCCCTCTTAGGTATTATATATGGGGAGAAGGACAAGAGTTAACACCAAGACTGTGCCTTCCAAGAGGTCAGTGTTAACCAATACCAGAGAATTTTAGGGGTTAGACTGGGGCGTACGGTCGAAGGTCTTGAATAGCAGGCTGGGAAGTGAAATGTTTATGAAGCTATTGCAATGGAATAGTAAGAAACCTCACTTAGGCAGTGACAGTGGAAACTGGAAAAAAAGAATGAATATAATTAGAGAGGGAGCTTGGTAGTCTGAATATTACTGAGAGTTGGGTTTAGTTCTCACTTCTAAACTGTTGGTTAAAACGCCACTGGAAAAACAACTTGCGTTTAATAAATTAAACTAACGAGTTCATTTAGGAAATGCGAGTAGAATCAGATGCTTTATTATATTTTCTCTCCCTGATAACCTATATCCCAAGTCTCCTTCTGCCACTCTTTCTTTGGAACCCTTTAGTATTTTTCCATTACCAGTAAGATCCTTGGGGGCAAGGGCACGAATCACAACTAATTGAAACGTGCTCTGAACAAGGAGATGAGAATAAACTGAGTACTAGACATTTATTTTCCATTTATTTTAGAGAAAGATTCGATTCTTAAGAATTGGAAAGAATGGTGCTCTCACTCAAATATGATGAGCAGCTGATGATGGAACCAAGACATTATTAACAGGCTTGAAGGGCTGATCAGCAAGAGGGTTTTCATTCACCCCTTAATATGTGTGAAATATAATTCCATCCTTAAGAGTTCCCCAGCGCATGAAACCATACAAAGACATAAAATCCCGTTTCCACAGCCTGTCACAATCAAGAAAAGAACACACATTGCAGTGCTGAAACCTGTTTAACACAACCAAAGCACAGAAATCCATTTAGGCAGAGGGCAGCCAGGAAGTTCAAAGAACAGACCTTTTTCTGACTTGACCAAAGCTCAAGGAAGTGCAGAACACTCGTTGGCTTTCATTCTCCTCATGGGCAGCACACAGCGGTAGAGCAGAAGACCAGAGAACAAATCATTACCAACAGGCTTCTTTCCCAAGGTTTTCCACCCTCCTCATATGAGGCCAATGCCAAGCTATCACCTCTCTGCAAAAGAAACGCGTAACAATAGCACTGAGCTCCAGACCCCTGTTGAATGGAGTAGCATTGTAGTAAGAAAAGGGGTGATCGGAATCTGAAGACAGATCCCTGTGTTATTTTTGCCATTAAATCACTGGGTAATCTTGAGGCAACTCACGATCAGCAGTCATTTTCAAAATATAAACAGCTGCTAGGGCTCTGGCTAATCAGAACGGATGCTGGCTGCTGGGCTAGGAGAGTGCAAAATAGACTGAATATCAGGTCTGCTGATGGGCCCAGAGACGGTTGGATTATTAGGGTTTCTCAGTCTCAGCACAGTCAACATCTGGGGTAGGATAATTCTTTGATAAGGGCTTTCCTGTGCATGGTAGGACCTTTAGCTACATCTTACATCCTTCATCTTTGGACTCTGCCTACTAGATGCCAGAAGCACTCTGCCACCCCCAGGCTACCAAAAATGTCTCTAGACGGTGGAAAATTCCCCCAGTTGAAAATTACTAAGGCATGCCCAGGTGGCTCAGTCAGTTAAGCATCTGATTCTCGATTTGGGCTCAGTTCATGATCTCAGGGTCATGAGGTCAAGCACTGTGTTCGACTGCCTCTTCGTCTCTCTCTCTCTGCGACTCCTAGGCTCGCACTCTCCCTCTCTATGGGGGGGGGGGGGGGAAGAAGAAGAAAGAAAGAAAGGAAGAAAGAAAATTACTGAATTAGATTCATTTATTTAATGAACTGGTTCATTGAATCTTTCCTCTTTTCTTTTCCCTTATTCTGAACGCCTTTCTCCAACCTTATAGATTATGATCTATTAAAACAAAACAAAACAAAACAAAATTTAGGTATGTCTGAAAATATAATGCTCTAATTTTGACTAGGTTTCAGTTACTAGGACGTTGCATAGTATTTCTGTTATATTACTAGTACAGGGAGGTTAGAACACTTAGTCCTTAATCAAAAAATAAAAATATTGTAAATACTGGCACTCATGGGCAGGATTGCATTTTGAGATTTAAAAAACTACTCTTTCCTGTTCAGTAAAAGATCACCATGGGGGCGCCTGGGTGGCTCAGTCGGTTAAGCGGCCGACTTCGGCTCAGGTCATGATCTCGCGGTCCGTGAGTTCGAGCCCCGCATTGGGCTCTGTGCTGACAGCTCAGAGCCTGGAGCCTGTTTCCGATTCTGTGTCTCCCTCTCTCTGACCCTGCCCTGTTCATGCTCTGTCTCTCTCTGTCTCAAAAATAAATAAACGTTAAAAAAAAATTTTTTAAAAAAGATCATCATGAAAGCATACTAACTACATTGTCATATATCTGTTATATGTTCTTAAAACCAACTTACATATATGAGAAAAGTTGAGTTGCAAAAAAATTAATTACAAATCTCTGTGGAATTGTTCTAATAGCTAAGCAAGGAAGAATCCAGGAAAGCAAGCAGCTGTCATTATGATAGAGATACAGCAATAAGAGCCACCATTTATGGAACCCTTATATTGTTCCATGTCCCCGACTAAGTAATTTATATGCTTTCATTTAATCTCCCAATAACACATTCATTCGACAAATGTTTATTTCATGCTTACTATGCTGTAGATACTGTTCTAAATTCTGGGATATGGCAGTAAACAGAACAAATCCCTGCCTTTATTGGAGTTATAGAAATGAATAAATCAGGGTAAAGGGGATAGTATTCGTGGGAGTGGATAGGGGGTTGCTGTTTTATACAAGGCAGTGATGGAAAACATTTGAAACATTGACACTGGAGAAGAAACCTGAAGATCTTGAAGGGGCATCTTCCAGGGACAGGGCACAGCTGGTGGAGAATTAGCAGGTGCAGAAGTTTTGAAGAAAGAAGTTTCTAGGCGTATTCAAAGACAAGCGGGATTGGGCTGGCAAAGGAGAAATTGATAGAAAATGGGATGAGACGGGGGAGTCTACGTATCCTCAAGGACCTTTGAGGCTATTGTTAGGAAAGGCTCTTATTATGAATGAGATGAGAAGCCAGTGAAGTCATGTGAGCAGAGAAGAGACCATCTGATTTAAGGGTTAGAAAGAGCTCTTTGTGGAGAACAGAGCATGGAATAAGACCAGGGACCAGTCAGTGAGGTAAACATTAAAAATTCCTTGATTTTGACAGAGGCTACATTTGTATATGTAACATTATGTATAAACTTGTTGAATCACTATGCTGTACATCTGAAATTAATGTAACGTTGTGTATCAACTGTACCCACATTTTAAAAATCCCCACTTTTATTGGTAAATAACCCAAGGCTTGTACACAACTTCCAGAAAGACACTTAGTAAATAAATGGTGGAACTGAGATTCACACTCAGAGCCTATTTCTTTTCCTGGAAAATGAAAAGGAATATAAACTCTAAGAGCAATAGGCCATTGACACTTCAGTCAAAGGAGGGAAAGGAATCAAGGATCCTTTTCATTAACGCCACCAAGGGAAAAGAAAATATGGACAAGAATTCATAATCATTAAGGATTAATTTATAAGCTTTTTGATGTATGTATTACTTAGTCTTCTTTTAATATTTACATTTTAAGTATTATGCATAAATATGCTTTTGGGGTCTGTATAACTGAATACTTTCCTATAAAAGTTCCAGTTGTAAGGAGAAGAATAATTAGATAAAAACCATATTAATCTGTGTATTTCCAAATAAAGCAAATCTATAGTGAGTAGCTGTTGAGAAATAGCAGTCCTCAATCTAGATTTCAGTACCTAGTTGGGAGTAGTATACTCTAAATTTAATTATGAGCCAATAGGTAGTTTCTTCTAAATTCCAACTTAAAAGACAGTGGCACATGTCATAATTACTTACTGGAAATTTTTTATCCTAAAGATGTTTTACTTTTCCTTTGCAGAAACATTCAAAACAAAGAATCAATTATTTTAGCTGGTATATGTCCTCAGAAAAGTTAATTCTCTTCAACATGTTTTGTGAATTATGGCGTTTTGTTGGGTTTCTTCCAGCCTCGTAAGTCTATGATTCTGTTAGGGGTGCGTTGGTTAGAGTATAAAGTCAATGAGGTCAGTACCATAAATGTGATACTTTTCTAGACTGATGAAATGCATTCAACCTCACGATCACAGTCTCTGCATCCCCTGTATTAGTTAAGGTTCACATGAAGCTGCTTCAACAGTTATTTAGCAGCTTAAATAGAATACAAGTTTATTTCTCTTTCATAGGCAGTCCAGGGCCCGTGCAACAAGTCTTCAAACTTCAGCATGTGGCTTTCAGGTTTTCTTCAGTCACTGAAATTCCCCAACTAGGGGAAAGTCAGGCCAGGGCATGAAAGGGGAAGTCAGGCAAGGAGAAAGTGCGTGCATCAGCACTCCCATTTTTTGGCTTAACTTTTCCATGTGGCCACACCAAACTGCCAGGGAGGTGGGGAAATGCAGTTTCTACCTCGCGCAAGCATGTTATCAACTAAAACTAAAAGAAGTCTACTTTTGAAAGGAAAAAGGAGAAATTGGTTATTTGGAGCATAATTTGTGTGTGTGTGTGTGTGTGTGTGTGTGTGTGTGTGTGTGTGTGTTTTGGCCACAATTCAAATTCAGGAAGTCATACTGCAAAAGCCATGGAATTCATGTCTTGGGCAGTAAAATGGTAATGAACCACTGGACTGGAGCAATAGCATATTGTCACTGGAGAGAGATTTCAGAGCTCATCCCTTAGTCAAGTTTTCGCTTATAGATGGAATACTACATGCTATCACAATTCTAAATTTGGGAGGATTCCAGTGTCCCACTGCTCCTGCAGGGTTCCCACAGTCTTAAAACAGGCGTTTAAGCTCTGTTTAGGTATGCACTACACATGTGAATATTAGCCTTTCAGTGGTGCTTAAGAAGGGATATAACACTCATAGCAACGCTGAGCGAATCAGCAATAAGGGCAATGAAATCACCATCGCAGAATTACAGTGTCTATAAAAGTATGTACAATTACGACACCAATTCCTGCGTTGACCCTTCAGCACCGTGTTATATTGAATCTAATTATTTCCTGCCTGGCCTGTTCTTCCTTATGTGTTTCAGTAGACTCTAGAGCTTATTTTGGCCCTGACTTGACAGTTTGCTCTCCCTCTCTTACCTTTCACAGCAAGTTTTATCTCACTACTTGCAAGATGCACGGCAGTCAATGTTCCACTTGATAGAATGTTACTGAAGCAATATGCAAACTCGATTAAAGCAAAACTAAATGTTACATAATGAAGGGAATTTGATGGCAAGTCTGTGAAATGTTTATGGCATTCAGAGTGGAGCCACACAGCTGTCAAGTACCCTGAGACTGCTGTTCAGGCCACTCTGAATGGCTAATTTGGAAAGGTGCCCCTTTGGAAAAGAAGAGATTTGTAACATTAACAAGTAGAATGGCTTGCTCTATATGTTGACTTAGAGTTCAAGCATAAAAGGTCATGCAGAAAGACAGTGTTTTATGGGGTGGACCTTTAAAGGTTACTACTTCATGTATTTGGATTAAAGATACTATTAGTCTTTTAATCCCCCCCAGAAAAAAGGGATTTGGGGATCTCATAAAACCAAGAGCAAGTTAAGACAGAAGAAAGGAAAGTGCCAAGGTTCAAAGTGAGAAGCAATCCTCTTGCACAGTAGCACTTAAACGTGGGGGTTTGCTTTTCTAAAACGGAACACTTTGGCTCTCACATGTTAAATCAGAAAATTCATTCAGGACTTACAATAACGAGAAGATTGATTTTTAGTCATTCTTTGGAAAATTGAAATTCTCATTAACTTGAAAGTATCACTCTTGAAACTAGCCCCGGCAATAATTACCTGATAGTGAACAAGGCACTGATAATTCTAAAGGCTCTCCTTTCTCATTTATGAACTGTAGTAAATATCAAAAGAGCTAATTAACTTGGAAGTGTCTTTATAAACTATTAAGCATATGTGAATGCCAGCTCTAAAGAAGATAAAGATGAGGTTACTTACTGAAATACATTTTAAATGAACAAACTATTGGGATAAGCTCATCACACACAAGTGTGTTGTAGGTGAAACTTATCTTCAATCTCACATCCTTTTCTTCGGTAGTGTATTTTTCCTGTCCTGTAATTGCTCCTAAGTATCTACTGTCTCATTCTTACTAACTTTTTAGCTTCGTGGGGAAAGGGAACATTGGTGTCTGCAGCTTACCTCTTCCTTGGAAGCCCCTCAGATGGCAGGTACTTATAAGACCTCTGTCACAAACTCTTTTTTTTTGTTTATTTATTTATTTTGAGAGGGAGAGCACGAGAGGAGGAAGGGCAGAGAGAGAGAGAGACAGAGACAGAGAGAAAGAGAATCCCAAGCAGGCTCTGCCCTATCAGCACAGAACCTGATGTGGGGCCTGATCTCACAAACTGTGAGATCATGACCTGAACTAAAACTCCAGAGTCAGACGCTTAACTGACTGAGCGACCCAGGTGCCCCCTGTGTCACAAACTCTTAAGTGAATCAATTGCAAAGTGAAAGTGAAGGATGTTGGATGACTTAAGGCTCTTATAAATTATGTTAATTGAATATCATCTTCATAGAAGCATTATTGCTTTAGGGATATGTGTACATATGTGACAGATATATATTGAAAAGTATGAGAAATTTTCCCTCTCAAATAAATTTCCAAATCTTGGCTGAGTGGCATAGAGAAATGGGTCTGAATGAAAAATGTGTCACTATTCATAAAAAATATTTATAATCTTCATTAAGTTGCTACATGATCACAAAATTTTAGTTCTGCACTCAATAATGCTGTGCCTGGATAAAAATATTTTTGTTCAGTACATATAATATAGCACTTAATTTATCAGACAACTTTCACCTGACTAGTAGAAGACACTCAACAAGACATGATGGGGAATAAAATGTAAATTAAACTTACTCACTGACCTTAAGATATTCACAGTATGCTAGGAGATACACGCATATCAAAATTCACAATGAAAGGGAAGCTCTAATTCAAAGAAAGGAGTAAACTAAGTGCTATAGAAAAAGTAATTCTGAATATAGAATTAATTTATAAAACAAGTGATGAAAACTTTAAAGGTTTTGGAAAGAACTGGATCCTAAAAAGTAAACCTAAAGAAGGGCTCACCTCAGCTGGAGTGGGCAGAAGAGATATAGGGACAAGGTGCAGGCAAAGCTGACGTTGAGGTATGGGGAGGGTTTGCATAGTTATTTAGGAAGGAGGAAGAAGTAATAGTAAGGAAAACCAAAAAGGTGGACAAATGCTAGGCTCGTCTGCAATGCTCTTTTCTACCTTGTTTATTTCTAACAGAACACGTGGTATTCATCTCTCAAAGTCACCTCCTCTGTGAAGACTTCCCTAAATCCTTTTGCTCTACAAATGCTCTATTCCAAACACACACACACACACACACACACACACACACACACACACACACACAGAGCCATTCTCACTTCTTGTTTATATCTGTCTTAAGTACATTTATGAATTATTGTATGTATTGTGTTGCAATATAATTATTGGTTATATTTGTTTCTTCTACTATTCTGGGTATTCCTTGAAGGAATGGATTCTGATTTACTCATCTTTGTATCTCTAGTAAACTCAAGTTACTAGTTCAAGTTACCTTGAACTGAACCAACAGAACTCTGTAGGAAGTTAGGGATGGTAAGCAGGCAATAGTAGATCGGAATGAGTTTGAGAACGATCTTAAGTGGACAAAGATAAGAATTTTGAACTTTATACTGCAGACGATAAATCCATTTTATTTTTAAAAACTGGATAGTAATCTCAAAAATCATTTGTAAGTATATTCTCCCAGGCATCACCAGCCTTTTATCACAATGTTTAGATTAACTTTAATAGCTGATTTTGTTCTCGGTATATGGCCTCTGCCATCACTTCTTCAAGAACATAAAAACCACCACACAAGTCTACTTAATTTGGAGGTCCCACACAATAAACTGCATATACTTCACAACAAACTTGTTCATACTCTACTTATCTTTTGTGGAGGTCTGTTGTTCACCAGATACTGGAGAGAGGCACCCCAAGAGCCCCAAGAGCTCTGAGAATCACTGCTCTTTCTTCATGACTATTCTATAGGCCAAATTGTTCTGATAACCTCTCCAAACCCACATAAGGCATCCATTGACCCTTGGTGGAGGACTGTCTTCTCCTTAAGTCTGTGTGGAGCTTTATCACTTGAATGCTGATGTAGAGTTAGTCATGCCTTAAATCTCACAGGCCCCATTAGCTTCTGCCTTCCCTCTCTTACACCATGCACAGATCTGGTGTCTTTGGCTAGGAAATGAGCACTCTCCATATCTCTCAATCACCCTTGATTTCTCTCTTTCACCTGTCATCCATGTCGAGTGTCTATCCATGCCCCAGACTTTTCTCTCTTTTTTCAGCCCACCTCTATCCCAGACAAAGACATCATACAAACATATTGCTAGTCGAAGAAGTAAGTCAGGAATATATGTTTCATATACCCAGTGACCTCTTAAACTCAGCCAAGACACCCTCCTAAGGAAGAGTGGTCTGACAGTTGTGTGTGAGACAGGAAGGTCCATTTCATAATGTAAGAATACAGTAAAAAATAAGGTCCACATCACTGTGGGCGGGGTGACCATGTAGAAGAAAAGATGGCTAGAAAGAGGCAGTGGAGTGGTGAGCCACTGCAGATATGACTGAGAAAGGCGCAGAACATGTCACTGAAAGAACAATAGGAACTTTCTTAGGAAACAGAGGAACAAGGAGAGAGAATTACTTTATATTGAAGTCCAGGAGCCTTAGGCTTCTTGAGTTTGGGGTGTTGGCAACATTCCAAATAGAAATGTTCACCAGGAAATAGGAAATCAAAGATGTGAACATTGAGAGCATATCGAACTAGTTGTTTTTAAATTTTTCAACAATTTTATAGATTTGTTTTGATGTTCAGAAAGAGAATGAGATTCCCAAGACAGAGAGTAGGGGAGGAGAGCAGAACATCCAGTCTCTACTGTGTTTTTAAAAGTACCAGCACTTTATCAGCTCTAAGCCTTTACAACCCTTGCTATTTTCCTGTAAGCAAAGCACAGTGGTTCTTACCCTGGGACAAAGGTACCAATGCATAAGAATGCCTGTCATTATATGATTGTTACTTAATACGGAGATAAACAATTGTTACTTAAATCTCAGTTTGTAAATAAAACACATAATTATATCCAATGTGGTTCCTAGTCAGTGTGTATCACAGAAAAATAATAATCCTGTCTCTTTATTATGCCTCTCTGGTACATATTTTTTATTCTTCTGGATTCATGTCACAAATACAGCAAATATTAACACTTCCTGAATCTGCATACATGCAACCATCTCTCTTCCATATTCATCGTCAGCAAATTACCTCTGAATTCTCCATACCTAACAAGGTGTCTGGCACATAGTAAGTGCTCAATAAATATTTAGTGACTGTGTGAATGCATCAGAACAGCATTCTATGTGATTCCCAAGTGGGAAAATTCATAAAAGCTGTAAAGGAAATTTAGCATATGGTGATATTTAGAAAACATGATGGAGATCTTCACTTTGAAATTTTTTACAAACACTGTACCTTTAAAATAGGTTTTTAAAGCTTTTCAAAACCCAAATAGCATATTTATTTCCAAAAATAAAACTGCAAACATCTGGCAGCAAGATATAAACTCTTGCCCTTGGAGAATATTCCTTCTTTTGAGACTTATCCTCTGGTGTTGCCATGACTACTGGCCACGAACTCAAACTGCTGTGTAATGCATTCTATCTCCCATTGTGATTGAATCTAAAACCAGCAGTAAATTTCGAATAATTAGAGGAGACAACCTCAAAAGCGGACTTGAGAGAAACTTCAAACATTGTCTCAAAATCTTCTCCAGAGGTGTAGGCTATTGTTGATTCAGACGCTGCATTAGCATGCTAAGGTAATCAAATATGGAGCTGAGGATTTGGTCAAGGAGATATCTTTTTGCCACATTCAAATATGTCAAGTCATGTCAAAGAAGGAAGGAGAGAGAAACCCTAAGCCAACGTTTATTGGACATGCAAGAGAGTAAGTAATGCATTTGGTAGATAAATATTGGTCCTCTGAGAGCTCCTAAAATAGTGACTTCTGACCTCTGGCATACTAATTCTGAATTGGATAGAAAGGGGTAACATTTGTTGTTCCAAAAAATAAAAAGGATCCACGTAGGCATGCTTATACATATAATACCTAATAATTTACTTTCACGGTAGTGCAAAGGTGTTTTAAATTATTTTTGCATAAGATAGCAAAGT
Source organism: Prionailurus viverrinus (assembly GCF_022837055.1). Taxonomy (NCBI): domain Eukaryota; kingdom Metazoa; phylum Chordata; class Mammalia; order Carnivora; family Felidae; genus Prionailurus; species Prionailurus viverrinus. The sequence goes on along the minus strand of NC_062578.1, from coordinate 37,916,215 downwards.
TTGTGAGTTGTGTAGGAGAAAGTTAATCATGTTTTAATAGCATATAGTCTCTGCATTCTTCCTGAATACAGACAGAAGGCTACCTTTACCTAGTGTAATTTGGACTAGAAGAGAGGAAAGGCAAAATCAGATGCTGTTGAGAGCATTCATGTCTATTTTTCTTTATGTACAGAATATATACATATATATATATGTACAGAATATATATATATATACATATACATACATACATATATATATGTGTGTGTATATATATATATATATATATATATATATATATATATAGTGCTAAGAACCCCCACATCCTCCAAGGTCAGATGTATCTTTTGTTTTTAGAAATACTGGATTCATATCCCAGTACTTGAACCTAAAGTAGGACTTCAAGAATTATTCTAAATGAGCTGCTGCATCTAGTAAGATAATGCGTACATTTAGGAGAACAAGAAGGAATAAGCCCCCTGTCCTCATCCTCAGGGTGCTTCCACGGTAGTTGGAAATGAGATAGATTAAAGGAGAAAGAGAGACAGAGAGAGAAAGGGTGGAAGAAAAGCAAACAAGTTGATAACTGTGAAGAAAAGGAAGCAGAGTGCTGAGATTCTGAATAATGGGTGGCAGGGGAAGTGAGAAGGGACAGCTACTACATAGGTAGGGAGGTCAGGCCAAGTCCCTGTGAAGAGGTGACATTTAAGAGGGATCTGAAGGGCTTATATGCTAGAGGCAGTATGTTGGCCAAAAAAAAAAAAAAAGGAGAAATTTGGATTTTGAATCCTGTACCTCCCATTTAATCACTTATTAATTTGATAAATACTGTATGGAACCACCTTCACCATCTGCCAGTCATTTTGTTATATGCTAGAAGAAACCACAGAGAACAGAACCACCTAGTCCCTCAGTCATGCCTTCATTTTAGTGGAGAGGATGGCTGTTGACCAAATAGTTTCTATTGTCATGTACATCACTGTAAAGCTGATTCTATATTATCCATTTTAAAATAAACCGCATCATATCAAAGGCGGGATAAAGAGTGCAGAGAGATGAAACTGGTTCTTCATGAGCCACAGGGCATATAAGCCCATAACGTCCCCAGGAGATGTGAGAACTGGGCACAGCAAGGAAAGGGAAGATTTATAACTTGCTGAGTCCCATGAAGGGCTCTTTTTTGCACAGACTAAGTTATATTAAGCAGCCTGATAGCAAAGTAGGTCCAGAAGCCTCTTTTCCTCTCCTCCATTGTTCCCCAAACCTCTATCCCCTGCATCTTCTATTTGATATGTGTATGTGGCGGAGATGGGAGGTATGTCGGGAAGAAAAGCTTTTACCGGACTTCTTTTGCAAACAGATGTGAAGAACATTACTCCTTGTCTCCACTTCGGCTGTATGTAAAAAAGAAGGAGACCACAAGACGTCCTCCATGCACTCTGAACGGAATGGATTGACTCGCTCGTCAGCATGAAAGCACTCTACCCAGTGCTGGAGCTGAGTCAAATGTCCTTGTTCTGGACTTTGACCTTTCCTTAAGGAATAAGTAGACAGAGAAGCACAGGATCCCTGGTCAATAATAGTGATGAGAGATCCTCTGTACTAAGCTTATTATCAAAAGCCATGTTTATTATGTCTCCCCTTTGTACGACGTGCTCCCAAGAGCTCAGTCACCCTACAGTGCTGTAGATCCCTCCAGATCCTCTTGTATCTGTTTGAAAAAGTCTCTTAGAGTCTCTGCTCAGTAATAATACCATAAGAGAAACGAGATCTGAAGAAAACATTTGCTGCAGTTATATTGATTCCCATACCAATGGCTGATAAGAATTGCTTTTTGAAAGAGAGTACGAGTTGGCAGGGGCAGAGGGAGAGAGAGAATCTTAAGTAGGCTTCTGGCCTAGCAAGGAGCCCAACGAAGGGGCTGGATCTCAGGACTGTGAGATCATGACCTGAACCAAAATTAAGAGTTGGAGGCTTAGCGGACTGAGCCACCCAGGTGCCCCCAAACGAAATATTTTTTTATTGGAATAGCTAACTCTTAGCTTTCTAAAAGTGATATATATTACCTACTCAGCTTAACTCAGTATTTTTGGTAAAAGCAGAGTTCTTATTTGGTTTACAGAACCTAGGAGATTATGCTGTATAAGCCAAAACAGCAGTCTGTCTTCCTTAGGGAAAGTATGAACTAACAAGCTTAATGATAATTAAAGCTTTGCTTGAGTCAAGGCTTTTCATGAACTTGAAAGAAGTATCCCTTACCAGCACAGATTGGAGAAGTACAAAAGCACCATAAAAATGTGACTTCCCCATCTCTCTCCAGTTCCATGAATGGGAAGGTATTTGGTGATATATAATGATATAATGATATAATACTGAACCACAGAAAAACTTGTATATTAAAAACTGATAGGGGCGCCTGGGTGGCGCAGTCGGTTAAGCGTCTGACTTCAGCCAGGTTACGATCTCGCGGTCCGTGAGTTCGAGCCCCGCGTCGGGCTCTGGGCTGATGGCTCAGAGCCTGGAGCCTGTTTCCGATTCTGTGTCTCCCTCTCTCTCTGCCCCTCCCCCTTTCATGCTCTGTCTCTCTCTGTCCCAAAAATAAATAAACGTTGGAAAAAAAAATAAATAAATAAATAAATAAAATAAAAACTGATAAAGACAAGTAGATAAGACACTGTCAGTTTATACGGTTCATACTACTCAAGAATGTCTTGTTTTTTCAAAAGACAGAAACTAAATCATAGAAATCTAGCCATCAGAGGACAGTTCAGTACAATGAAGAATCATCATCCTCTTTTCTCATCATCTAAGGTGAAGGGAGAAGAAAAATGGCTTCGGTAACCCAACATGGCTTTCACTGTCTCATTGCTTTACCATTATATTTATTTCCTATTTTCTGTGCTTTGGTGAATGCTTATTTAAAAATAAGGAGGTTGGGGCGCCTGGGTGGCGCAGTCGGTTAAGCGTCCGACTTCAGCCAGGTCACGATCTCGCGGTCCGGGAGTTCGAGCCCCGCGTCAGGCTCTGGGCTAATGGCTCAGAGCCTGGAGCCTGCTTCTGGTTCTGTGTCTCCCTCTCTCTCTGCCCCTCCCCCGTTCATGCTCTGTCTCTCTCTGTCCCAAAAATAAATAAACGTTGAAAAAAAAATTAAAAATAAGGAGGCAGTATTGAATTGAAACAGCGATTCCTACATAGATTCATAACTCATAAGGATAAATATGCAATTTTATATCACATAAAACTCTATCCCAAGAGTATATAAAATACTGAGGCTTGGAAATTATTTCATAAGAGCTTCATCATGTGTAAAATGAATTATTACATGCTAAGAGTATTCTAATTCTAAAATTGAAGATGATATTTAGGATGTAGCTGTTTAAATGAAACTTAAAGAGAATAATTAAAACTTCAAAATTAAAAAAAATGATTACTGCTATGCTAAATGGATAGTAGATATTATAAAATTATACTGAGAAAAATTAATTATAAGAGAGAGATCTGAGGTGAAAGGTATCAAAAGTCACTGCCAATCTAAAAACATTACAATTAATATCTTACTTTTATAAAATTTTATTCCTATATTTAAATAGGAGTATGTAATATTTTCAGGTAATCATCTTTTGAGTATGACATTAACATAGTAAAGTACAAGTGATGTATTCTTTTTACTGGATTCCTGATCTCCCTTTCTACTGGGATGAGAGTGTATTACTACTTAAATTGGTGAGAAATTCTGGCCTAAAACAAAATTAACCTTCATACTTTAATCAAAAAACAAACCATTATTTTAGTTTATTAAAAGGCACGCTCATCTAGCTCATGCCAAGGTATTATCAATACCTTTATCAATAAGTGATAAAGCAGAATAGATAAAAAAAATTGTGACTTATGGGAACCTGATAGTTATTAGAAATGTGTATTTAAATATTAAGAAGGGGAATACAAATACAAAGCCAGTAGAGGGTCGAATATAGGAATAGCCTGCATACTTAAATAAAATATATCTTAGAATATTAAAGAGGAAGAATCTGACCCTTTTACATGCCAAACAAAGCAAGTAAGAAAAGAAGCTCAGTTTAGAAATGTAATAAGCAACTGGGTGATAATCATTAGGCTCCAAAGAGCCAGCATAATTTTCTGAATGAAGACTAATAGTCTAGAATCTATCGGTGCAAATGGTATGTCACGCCAAGATGAAAAAAAATATTCTCTCAAGTGGCTCCCCTTTTATTGTTTTTCCTAATTGAGATATAATTGACATACAACAGTATATTAGCTTCAGATGTACAACATAATGGCTTGATATTGGAATATATTGCAAAATGATCACAATAAGTCTAGTTACCATCCATCACTACGTATAGTTACAAATTTTTTTTTTCTCGTGCCAAGATCATTTAAGATCTACTCTCTCAGCAGCACGTGAATCAACAAGGGCATTTTATTGGTAGAAGTCCGGGGATCTTACAACAAAGTAAGTTGGAAAATTTCAATAGAAAATAAGAAGAAAATTTAAACATATGTTCAGAATTTCAAGATAAATGTCTCAGGAAGTTGACAACTTTAAGGCACAATTTTTTTTTAAAAAATCCTAGAGCTTGACTATATTTCAACAGAAAAACAATGATAAAACCCCCACAAATATGTCTGCCTCTGCACACAAGTCAGGATGAAAATGTTAAAAGGAACTACGTTTGAGTTAGTGAGAAGAGAATTGAACTAGGAATCATGTGGTTAAGTTCTGGCGCTGGTTCTGCCACTTACAGCCTGGTTATATGTAACATAACGTCTATTCATCTGTATTCTTATCTGTGAATGGAAGTATCCATGCCTAACTCTTCTGCCCTCTTTTTTTTTTTTTTTTTTTGGAGGTAAGAGGTAAGGGTCATTTGAAGCACTCTGTGTAAAGATGCTTTGAAAAGAATTAGACAATTTAAAAATATAAGGTAATGTTACTATGTTTAGGATATTATTAAATATATGAAACAGGTTTTATGTAGCACAGAATAGGGGTGTGGTAACCTAATTAAGATTTCAAAACTAGGCTATACTAAAATTAAAGAATGATATCAAGCCAGAGGTTGCCTCTAAAACTTGATTTTGACTAAGTAGTTCGGAAATAAGTAAAAATCAGTGAGTGAATTTTGAATCATGAATAATTAGGTTTAGTCTCCATTTCCTTCCACACTTCTGTTTACACTGACTGCTTGCTGCTCTGAAACTGGTCCAAGAGAAAAAAAGTGAATTGGCTTGCTATGGGACTTCAAAAGGAGGTCAATTCCTCCCTTAGCATATTTCAGATTATTCTGGGAAAAGGCCATGCTGAGCTGTCGGAGCGAAAGTGTGGTTTCATCAGGTGCTACATTCCTAACACGGGTACACAGCAGGCTGCCCACTGGGATCTCTGGACAGCTTAGGAAGTGATGGGCACTGTCATTATTTCAATGAGATGGGTTTGCTAATTGGTGGCTCAATTTGCTCCCCTCCTAAAATCTACTCAGGAGTCTGGAACCACCTGACCCTTTGTTTGGGCTAGTCCTAGAGTCTACTTAGGAGGTGGGGTCGGCACTGGCTGAGACCTGCTCTCATAAGCACTCTAGGTGAGGGCTTTGGATGTACATACAGCCTTACTCAGTTTGATGGCCATTGGAATTGCATGTTTGGGAAAGGGTGAACTTTCTGTCTGCTGCAGACCCTATTGTTCTTCCACACAAAGAAGTCAATGATAAAGATTCTAGCATTTCTTTTAGGACTTCAGGGAGAAAATCTTATGAAACCCTCTGATTATGTCCCAGTTTAACGTATGAATTAGTGATAATTCTCTCTGATTCAGGAATATGAGCTTGGCTTACATTTCACAGTGGCCCATCTGATTCCCTTTGTAAGAAATTTAGTTATATTTCTCAATTTCTCCATGATGGCGTAATTGTTATTGAAATCCTAAACATCAGACTTCCTATCTCCTTTGGTCTGATTTCTTAATGAGTGGCTTGGCCACTGAACTTGGGTTTATTAAGAAATGACCTTGTTCCATGTTTATACCCAGCTTTGTGGAAGTTTAAACTATCTAAAATATGAAAATAACAAAACGAATGACAATAAAATTAGGAGAACACATAGTAAAGGGGACCACTCAAAAGTGCCAAGTTATTTGGATAAACTTCTTCCAAGAAAATTATGAAAGTATCTAACAATATTAAAGTCAAGTTAGTGGAAAAATTACTTTGTTTCCTGTGATGAGGAAACCTAGTACAACTGAGTGGAGGCATTTCCAGCACAGATTTATAACTAAATATTTATTTGTCTGTATTAGAACTCTTAATCTGATACAAGAGGACTGGAAAGGCTGAACTCCATAGTATGCCTTAACAACCAAAAAAATAAAATAAAATAAAACCAGTTGTCATTTATTTTAGGTCTATTAACAACACTAGAACTATTATTAAATTGGAGCAGATAACAAAGGGCTCAACATAGAAAAAGCATATAATGAACTTTTCTTGACTCATTTGTTGTTATCAATGCATTCAGAGCATATATATTTATATACTTACATACTTATAAGTATATATTTATATACATATATACATATATTTATATATTTATTTATATACACATATATACAAATATATATACATATATATTTGTATACTTACGTAAGTATATATTTATATACTTATTATGTATTTATCTACCTACCTACCTAGGTACCTACCTACTTACCTATCTATCTCTCTACCTATTGATCTATCTATAAAATATATGAAAGCCTGGAACCATAAATGGTTTTACAGTACAAATTTCTTTAGGGGAATGGCCTTTATTGAACAAAGTAGGCATTATTGTTCCAGAATAACTGTGGCAAACAAATGACTATATGTCCTATGACAATAAGGACTTAATTGGCTAAGTTAAGGGTAGAATGCTAGAAAGTAGAAATTTGAGCTTCGAACACAGATTTTGCCCAGTTATGCTTGGGTAATAGGTTGGACATTGAGGAAGCATCTCTTTTAGCACAGAGGGGTCAGTTATTTCATTTGTGATATCGAAATAGATTATTACTAGTTAAGACACCTTACATTTACTCTCAGAGCCCAGCTCTTTTCTTTCACATTAACCTTTTCTACATTTTTAAACTGCTGTTTTGAAAAGTGTGAGAAATTCTGCCCTAAATATAATAGTCACCCCAGTTCTCCCTCTTTGCACAGAGCAGTGCAGCATGGAGAACAAAATGTATAGTGTTTTCGCAGGCTGGACTAAATTTAGCCAAGAGAGGAACTGCTTTCTTCCCTCGAGTTAGAAGTCCAAAGTGATGGAAGCTCATTAGAAGCCCAGAACAAATAAAAAGGAAAGGATGGATAAACTGACCGGAAGGGGGTTGATACAATCCACTTTCCCCCAAACGTACTTTTTTTCTTCCATATTCTAGTCTCAAAAGTGGGGAAGGTGGTCTTTCTTTCTAAATATTATAATGTCTATCTCTTTAGAGTCCCTTTTGAATTCCCATTATGATTTTTTTTCACACTAGTTAGATAAAAGGCCTCCAAGAGGGCTTCAACTTAAAGGAGAACGTTTTGTTTGATGCATAAAGTATAATAATTGGCTATTCATAGAGTCATCCACATATTACCAGTGACCCATTTCCAGGAGAAATGTGAGGTGAAATAAATTTCATTATTTAGAAAATAAGAAAATTTTTAGCAAAAATAATTGAAAAGAACAGGGGAAATACAGGCTGTTTACCAGGGAAATGTCACTTCTCCACAGCCTAACTGATAAGCAGGACTTTTAAGACTTAACACTCTCACCATTTTCCCCATCAATATTGTGAAACTCCCCTCTCTTGCACTATCTGCCCACTGCATCCTTCCCAATCTGTTCTCCACACTCCTGAAGGATAGTTTCTATATCCCAGTGCTCATGAAAACCTGATTGAATCACATCCTTGTATAAAATCCACCAAGGCTCGTAGCAGAACATCTAAATGCCTCAGCCTGGTTTACAAGGTTCTTCATGATCTGGAACCTACTTCATTCTCCAGCCCCATCTCTCAGCACTGTCAGCCTCTGCTCTTTACAGAAGCTTTTCTGAATTATTTTCCTTACCTGAATCTTCCAGGCTTATTACTTTAATGTCTTGCAGATGCTTCTTCCACACCTGAAACACCAATGCTTCTCCCCAGTTTGCCTCCTTGACTCTTGTTCATCCCTCACCCCTGATAGGGTATGATGTCTCCTCACTGCTTCTGTAAGACCCTCTTCTCCCCATCCCCACAGTTTTTCCCATGCTCTGTTGTAAATATGTGTCTAGTTCCATCTCTTCCAATAAAATGTCATTTCTTCAAGAGCACGGTTGATAGATTTTCCATTTCCATGACTAATTTCTAAGCTTTCCTTGAGCGTAGTACTCACTGGTTGCTAAGTTCTGGACCCTGCAGTCAGAATGCCTCCAATGGGTTCAAATCCCATTGCTGCCACTTTTTAGCTGTGTGACCTTGCGCAGGTTATGTAGCCTCTCTGTGCCTCAGTGGCCTCATCTCTAAAATGGGGGAAATGTTTCTCACACAGCATTGTGAGAAATAATGGAATATGTAAACTGCTCAGAACATGCCTGATGCTTATATTAGTATTAGTTGTTACTCTAGCCTCTGCACTGCCAGTGTTTTACACACAGTAAATGATTCATACAACTTTGCTGCAAAAATCCATGGATAAAATATTAAATGAAATGTTTTCAATTATCCTTTTTTATTGTCTTGTGCTCCACCCTATTGTCAATAATTGACCCATTAGTTCAACAAGTATTTAGTTTGCTGTCTACTCTGATAGAACTGAGAATTATATTGAAATACCTACTTCATTTTGTAGAGGGCTTTGAAAAAAAAATGCACCTGTCAGAAAAATTATAGAATTGGGTAAAAACTCATTCTCCATCTAGAGTACTCATAATAATAGCCTCCAGTTAAGTTTAAACCGGTTGCTCTCTGGGGTCTTTGCAAAGATGAAGAAAATGATTACAACTTCTGATTTTTTTCTCATTTCCAATTTGTGTGAGCTTTTTAACTTCTTTCAGTCCCTCACCTAACTCGAATGCAATCAAGATCAAAGGCAGTTTCTTAAAGAAAAAAAAAAAAGAGTAAATCTGCTGTGAAGCTAGTTATTTCATAAAACTACATCTTTTGAAAAGCAAATTATATTAACAAAACTGACCAGTAAAAAAGATTCAAAACCCCACAAGAAGTGGCAGAAACTTCTATGAAATTAAACTTATTTGCAAAAAAATCCAATTAAAATCAACAATAGACATTAGCAAATGTCCTACTGCCCCATGCTGTACTTTTTAACCTTCTTTGAAAGGAATGGACCAAGCTAGCCTTTTCTAACTCTATTTCCTAAAGGTTTCCATAATCCTTTTTCCTGTTCTATATTTCCTTCAATCTTGGCCCTGTCTTGGGGAAGTAAATTCCAGATAACATTGGAGATGAATGATCTGTATTCTCCATGTGCTCAGAGGATGTGGAGACCTTTCTGGAAATCGTGAGAGAAGAACAGAGGGGTGAATGTGTCCAATCCTAATGATTTCTGTCTGTGCCTCTCTTCTCTCCTCCTGTACTCCTGGCCTCCATTTTATTCCACAAAGGCCAGATGTCCTCCTGTACCTGTGGTGGCAGTAAGGTAGCTCCTAAGTTGTCTATCTGGTTAATGAGATCCAGCATAGGTTCTGGACACAGGTAGAGAAGCCCATTATAGGAGAGGCAGGGGCAAACATTTTATTTTGAGCTCCACTGTGAACTCATGATGAAACCCTGGCATCGGGGCGCCTGGGTGGCTCAGTCAGTTGAGCGTCCGACTTCGGCTCAGGTCATGATCTCGCAGTCTGTGGGTTCGAGCCCCGCGTCGGGCTCTGTGCTGACAGCTCAGAGCCTGGAGCCTGTTTCAGATTCTGTGTCTCCCTCTTTCTCTGTCCCTCCCCTGTTCATGCTCTCTCTCTCTCTGTCTCAAAAATAAATAAATGTTAAAAAAAATTAAAAAAAAAAAGAAACCGTGGCATCCAGTTTCTACTGAATGAGCACCTGTCATATGCCAGCCATTGGGCTATGCTGACGGGTGTTCAGGGATGAAAGACACTGAAACTCTGGCCCTTTCACATACAGCTTTGGTGACTTTGGGTTGGTTGGTTCACTCTCCAAGTCTAAGTCTCCTCTTTTTAAAAAAGGAATGATGCACACTTGATAAAGTGGTTGTAAGGATTAATTGAATAAAATTTTAGTACATTCCCTTGTGCACTGTAAGTGCTTAAAAGTGACAGCCGTTATGTTTGATGATGATAATGAAGAGGAGGAGGGAGGGGTGGTGGTGGAGAAGGAGGAGGAGGAGGAGGAGGAAGAGGAAGAGGAGGAGGAGGAGGAGGAGGAGGAGGAGGAGGAGGAGGAGGAAGAAGATAGCAAGTCATCCTAGTGTCGAAAAAGCCTAATGTCTAGTGAGATTTAATGAATCCTGACAGAGTCTCTCAAATCTTATTATTGTGCCTAAAATTTAAAATCCAGTGCAAACTCTGATTAGTGTCTGTTTTTTTTTTTAAATTCCTAATTTTTGTAATGGGTCCAAGAGTAAGCTGTGAAAGAATCTGAGATGCCCCTTTAAAACATTTTTTTAATGTTTTTATTTATTTTTGAGACAGAGAGAGACAGAGCATAAGTGGGGGAGGGGCAGAGAGAGAGGGAGACACAGAATTGGAAGCAGGCTCCGGGCTCTGAGCTGTCAGCACGGAGCCCGCCACGGGGCTCAAACTCATGGACCGTGAGATCATGACCTGAGCCAAAGTCAGATGCTTGCTTAACCCACTGAGCCACCCAGGCGCCCCTGAGATGCACCTTTTAGAATGACAATTCTGGTTCCTACAAAAAAGCAATTGATGATCACGAAGAACAAACCTCTGTTGGTAAAGAGAATCCTGGGAGAAAAGGGGGGTCATGTCAGAGCAGACACAAAGCTACCTCCTCTGTTGCTTACCCCTAAGTGAAAGAGAAAGAAGGCTGAAGCTCTCAGAACGGAAGGCTGCTCCCACGGACAAGAGAGACTTCCATCCTGGGAGGAGAAAAGGCCCTTGAGAAGGCGCTGAGGCCTCTTCTCCTCACAATTAACATAAACTGAAGGACTGATAGGAAAGCCAAAAGCAATTACATTGTTTCCTTTCGGCAACATTTTTTATGTGCTGATTATATGCCAGGAAAAATGCTCAGAGTCTTAGAAGACACTGGCGAACAAGAGTCCTTGTTCTGACTCTTGAAGAGCTCTCCTAGTTCAGGGAGGGGCAGACAAACGAATGCATAAAAAATGAGTAATCACAAACTGGGGCAAGTGCAGGAAGGAAACAGTTTGCTTTATGTAGTGGAGGCTCCACGTACCCCACACCGTGACTCTCGGTTCCCTCTGACTCGCTGCAGCTGTGGGCGAGTGGCCAGTCCTGTTGAAGGCTTCCCTCCCCATGTCCCCTCGCCCCCCACCACCACCTGCACCCCCGCCGCTGCCGGGGCCTGGCTCTGCCTGGGAAGGTATGCAGATGAGGTCCCCAGTGCAATCTGCAATCAAAAGGGAACCTAGCTGGTGGATCAATGCCCCAGCCTCCCTTTCTTTAGAAGGGCAATTCTGGAATGAATTCGACACAACTTCTCAGAGCCCTCAGCCGTAAGAAGCCTCATTGCCCACAGATCACTCTTGGCTTCATCCTCCTCCTTGTTCTCATTCTGCCTTTTCCCTCATCACTACTTCCTGGAATCACTTCCCGAATAATCTACCTGCAGCCAGCCCTCGCCCAGGCTCTGCGTTCAGGGAACTTAAACTAAGGTCTATGGGAGAGAATGGAAATGTTACGGGAGGGGAACCCGGACCTGAAGGAACAGAGGTACCGATCACAAAAAGAGGTCTGGGCACAGCGTGCTGTGCACGCAGACCCTGAAGTGTGAAAGCACCTGGCGAGACTGAGGAGCAGAAAGCAGCTGAGGCAACTGGCAAGCAGAGCAAAGGAGATGGGGAGTGCCTGCAGACCGCATCTTATCAAGATGCCATTCTGGGAAAGGAGTCCACCACTGGCTAGGGTCCTGCTAACGGCAGTGGGTGACTCTGGAACTTGGAAAGACAAGCATCATGGGGCTTTATGCCAACCAGCACCATGATTATTCTAGCCCAGAGAACGTGTCATTCTTACAGATAAGGTATTTCGGTATATTCCACAGATATCTTCTCTGCCTTGCCAAGAACCTTTCTGTTACTTACTTAATGCTCTTGGCACTGCAAAAAATAAACCCAATTTCTTTTTGTGGATTATAGGACCACCTCAGACTTGGGTTTGAATCTCGGGTTGGCCATTTATGACCTTACGACCAGTCTTGAACAAGCTGCTTAAACTTTCTTCATTTCTTATTCATCTGATAAAAGAGCTGGGCTATACGTCACTACCTCACAGGGCGATGGTGGAGATTAGGTGAGCAAACATATGCATTAAGCACTTAACTCAGCATTTCACCCACAGTCATAGCTCAATAAGTGTTAATTTTTAGCAAAAAGACCAGCAATGTACCTTTCATAGAAACTTTATTAGAAAAAAAAATACTTCAAAGATTCAACTGAGAAGCTGCTTTGCTGTGTTCAAAGAGAAAAATCTAGGTGTCCTTTCAGGGTCACAGGGTCTTGAATATGTGCAAAGGGAGCTCTGGAACCACCTAGGTACCCCCATGAAGGAACATGTGAATTTCATATGAAAGTATAAATTGTTGAGTATTTTTAAGACCACGGTGCAAATATTAAGCCTTGAGCGTAATCACCATGCTTTCTGATGGGTAGCAAATAGTGAAATGTAGCAAAGCTCTCATTTATTAAACAACATTTTTGTGTAAATTTGATTAAAGCCTCATGGCATTGGAGTGTGGCTCCTTCTGGCTATACTTGTGCATTGTGAGAAGAGCTTCCTAGAGAAGGAGCTTCCTTCTGGAGATGAATGATCAATAAAAGCTGCCCACTGTGAAATCTTTAGTCAAGCACCTTGAATTCTGATTTTCCAACTTGCTAAAGTACACTCCAGTTGATGTTATATCCTGAACTAAATTTGAGTTACTGGTCTTAAGCATTTGATTTTTTTTTTTTATGGCTATGATGCATTGAGTAGGGTTAAGATAGCTCTTTGAAATATAAATTATTGAAATGAAAAAGCTTAAGTAAAACTATATGGATGAGCATTTCAGCCCTCCACAAATTCACTTGTCTTAAAAATCCATCATTCTTTTGAATGTCACATATTTTAAGCGTCCTATAAGGAAGCACTCTGGTGCTTGAGGAAGTTACAGTTGGAAAGGCTCTTTTTTCATGATTCATATACAAAGAGATCCTGCAACATTATTTGAGAATATTCACCAACTGCTGCTTTCAAAAAAGAAGTGTTCATAGACATCGTGTACGATTTGTGAATAACATGAAACATTAAAATTAGCATTTAAAACATTAGTATAGTAATCATATTCTTCGATATGATGTTTACAGTTTATTACTATTGTGTACAAAGTTGTTTGATTTTAAACTTGTACCAGGACATTATAAACAGTAAATCATTGGTTGCCTTAGAAGTATTTAGTCAGGACACATGAAGCAAAGTATGCTATTGCTATACAAATTTGGTCCCAATGTTTAGAGGGTTTTTTCCTTTAATTTTTTGATATTTATTTTATTTTATTTTTTGAAGGAGAGAGAGACAGAGCATGAGGAGGGGCGGAGCAGAGAGAGAGAGGGAGACACAGAATCCAAAGCAAGCCTCAGGCTCTGAACTGTCAGCTCGGAGCCCAACACGGGGCTCGAAACCACGAACTGTGAGATCATGACTCGAGCCGAAGTCGGACGCTTAACCGACTGAGCCACCCAGGCACCCTGAATGTTTAGAGGTTTTGTTGTGGTTGTTAACAGGAAGAATTGAAATTTCGATACTGGCTAAAAATGGTGATTTAACAGTGAATTAATGAAAGAATTCCTTTCCTAGAGTCAAATCAGTTACTGAGTAATAATCAGCTATTAAAATTATGTCATGGGTTACTAGGCCACAAACTCAATCAAATCTTTGCATAAATTCTGCCTTCGCCTTTTCATTCTTGTTTTCAGACTCAATAAATGTCAACTATCCAGGCAGAAGATTACAGAGTGCTTGACCCTCATTTCCTAGCTATAACTTCTGCATAAAGGCATTAGGAAAAACAAGATTTTATGTTTACTGATACTTACTGTGCAGCAGGCACTACGCTAAACTCTCAAATGAATAATCGTATTTAATTTTTTACAACATGCTAACGAGGAAGATATTCTTTTTAGCACCTCCATGTTAAAAAAGGGGGAACTGATGAGCAGAGCAGTAAAGGAGCATGCCAGATATGCAGAGCCCAGGTTTCTGCCTCCAAAGCCCAAAGCCTTAACTGCTGTGCTGTGCTTTGTCTACACCAAACTTTTCCTGGCCTTTTTCACTGTCCATAAAACCAATCCACTCGAGGAAAGACCAGGTACTGACGATTGGCCCCAGGAGGCTATCACCGACTCCTGACTGCAGCAAATCGAGCTCGTGAGTAGTACCTGTCTGTACCTACTTTGTATCCCTGCAACAGTGAATCCCATTTTGCCCCTTCTCTGCTCCCTGGACAATAGCCTCTTGACTATCCTCCTGAGTTCTCGTCAGTTGTTACTATTCACCCTTGCTGTTAGTGATTTTCTTGTTCAGCACATTTCTGCTACAGGTGAAATTCATTGGCTTAGATGGCAATAACAATAAAAATACCAATTAAATAATCGTATAGTGGTTTGGTTGCTATCAATAATAATTGAATAGCTGTGAGGAATGATGATGGCTACCATTTTTTGTTGAGCTGAATGCTAAATGCCTTATATGTATTATTAAACTACTAGCACTTAATACATTTTCATAACTTCTCCATGATCAGACTACCTGACCGAAAGCTCCTACAATCCTAACTCACTGGAAAGAAGGAGAGATTGGGAAATGGCTTGGAGAATTTGTAGGATGCGCCTAAATTCACACAGCCACCAAGTGGTGAAATTTGAACTTGAGTTCAAGTCCTGGTTCAAAGTCCATAGCTTTTTCCAAAATATAACAATTGGTGGAGCATGTGCAATTTTGGAAACATGACTGACTTACTTCCAGAGTCATTTAAATTGAGTCTTTGATATTGGACTCATTTTAATGTACCCTGGTAATATACTCTGAGGGGCACCTGGGTGGCTTGGTTGGTTGAGTGTCCGACTTTGGCTCAGGTCATGATTTCATGGTTTGTGAGTTTAAGCCCCACGTCGGGCTCTGGGCTGACAGCTCAGAGCCTGGAGCCTGTTTCAGATTCTGTGTCTCCCTCTCTCTCTCTCTCTCTCCACTCTCCCCAGCTTGTGCTCTGTCTCTCTGTCTCTGTCTCTCTCTCTCAAAAACAAATAAACATTTAAAAATATATATATACTCTGGTGTCTAAGATTGAGCTAAAGGTCAGAATCAGGAATGACTGGTCTGAAAACCCCAGACCTTATTTCCTGAAGCACCTCCCAAATTAAAGTGATGGTACCACACAGCTCATAGATTATGTAACAGCTAACCAAAACTTGCAACCTTACAGCTACGGCTTTTCCATTTTCAACACGTTTGAAAGTAGAATGAAATCCATTCCCAAATCAACACAGTCTCTTTTTGTCTGTCACAGATACAAACTAAAGAATTCATTCGTGAAAGAATTAAAGCCAGTCAATTTAACCAATATCTCAAAAAAAGTGAAATTATAATTCAAACTTACATCCTGCTCTTCTCTTTAATTTATGAGGAAAAGATTATAAAGGTGTCAAACATGAGTCAATTATAAAATAGACCTGAGGAAACAGAATTTCAACAGAAGAAAAATTGGGAAATTTCTTCTGCATCCAATCAACACTGGTCCAAAGAGCAGCAGAGAACATAAAAAAGATGGAGGCTGTGGGTCAAAGATTGACAGCTCGTTCATTGAGTTTTACAACTTTGTTGACATCTAGTAAACTAAACTTAGTTCTTAGGTTCCCCAGATGATGATGTATATTTTTTCCCTTTAATGTCCAGAAGGCACGGGATTTCATAGTATTTTTATTTTTAACAGTATCCATTTTTTGAGCAATCATTTAAAATACCTCAGAAAGTGTATACATTTCATTGTGTTACTTTGTAGGCTGTGTGTGTGTGTGTGTGTGTGTGTGTGTGTGTGTGTGTGTGTCTTTTTGAGGCATTTGCATAAAATAAAATGCACAGGTCTTAAAAGTAGAATTTAATAAGTTTTTTATAATTACGGGCACTGATGAAACTGTCACCAAAACAAGACAATGAAACAGTTCCATACAAACGAAAGTTCTTCATAGACCTTTCAAGTCAATGTCCCTCTCTTCCTAGAGGCAATCACTTCCAGATTTCTATTACCATAGATGACACTGCCTGCTCTGGGACGTCACATAAATGGAACCATATGATACATAGTCTCTCTCGTTTGTTTTAAATTTTGACTCAACATAATTATTTTGAGATTCTTCTATGTTCTTGTGTGCCTGTGTAGTTCATTCTTATCTAATGAGTAATATATCATTGTATGAATATACTACAATTTATTTTTTACATTTTCTTGCTGATGGGCATTTGCATTATTTTTCATTTTAGGGTCATTGTGAAAAAAAGCGTTTTGAAGACTATTGGGTAAGTTTTTGTTTCTTGGCTTGTTTTTCGTGGACATATGTTTTCATATCTTTTGGGTAAATCTTGTTCATATTTGTGCTAATCACTTATTACCTTAAATTAACCATTTCCAGGAAGAAAAATAGTCAGTTTTAAAAAAGCCTGGAATATTTCTATTTAAAATAGGAAATACATGTGAATGATGTCAGGAATATTTAAGGAGTGAGGATTAACTAACAAACGAATATTTATTAAAATGCACATTTTGATTGTCTATCTGCAATTCCAAAGTTGCAATGAGAAAATAGTGTGGGACGCCTAGGTGGCTCAGTCGTTTAAGCATCCAGCTTCAGCTCAGGTCATGATCTCACAGTGTGTAGGTTTGAGCCCCACTTGGGCTCTGAGCTGGCAGCTTGGAGCCTGAAACCTGCTTCAGATTCTGTGTCTCCCTCTCTCTCTCTGCCCCACCCTCACTTGTGCTCTTTCTCTCTCTCAAAAATTGGCCCAAAGAAGCTACTTCTTTCCTTCTAAAACAACAACAACAACAACAAAATAGTATACTATCCTTCTCCTGGGGTAACTGAAAATCTATCTGACTTTTGTCAGAGTACTAAGTGAGAACAATTGTTTATGATACAATTTTCTAATGTGGAAACCTTTAATATATATTAAGAAGAAAGGAAATAGAAACAGGAAAGGAAGAAAGCACTGCTTTCTCTATGGCTTAGATGTCTCTATGTAGCAGGTGTTATGTTATATACGTTCACCTACTTTTTATAATAATTGTAATTTAAAAAAATTTTTTTAACATTTATTTATTTTTGGGACAGAGAGAGAGAGAGAGAGAGAGAGAGAGCATGAACAGGGGAGGGTCAGAGGAAGAGGGAGGCACAGAATCTGAAACAGGCTCCAGGCTCTGAGCTGTCAGCACAGAGCCCGACGCGGGGCTCGGACTCACGGACCGGGAGATCATGACCTGAGCCGAAGTTGGACGCCCAACCGACTGAGCCACCCAGGTGCCCCAAATAATTGTAATTTTTAAAAAGCCATGAGTACTGGAAATTTATTTGGGCCATATATGGTGGGTACTCTATGCTCTGTTGGCATTTTCTCCTTAAATTCTCGGGATTCTTGCAATTTGTCCAAGATCATGTAATTGGCGCTAATGCTCAAACACAAATCAAGTGTTATCTGAATCTAGAATCCAGGCTCTTTCTCTTGTGCTGTCCTCACTCCCACTTTATCATCTATTCCTCACAGAAACCCTGCAAAGTAACTATTTTTAAAACCCTTTTGCTAATAAAGTATAGGTTGAAGAGGTTATGTGATTTGCCCATAGTCTCAGTTACTGTTTCTTAGTGACACATAATTCCTAAGGCAAATTCTGAGGCCCGCCTCACTTTTTTCCCGATAGTTCTGAGAGAGAAATATGAAGGCTTATATTTGTTTCTTTACCATGCAGGTTTTTTCATGTAATTCATTAAAAAAAATACCTTGCTATTAACATGAAATGGTGGACAGTGGGAAAGAAGGGCAAAGACAGAAAATGTCATCTTTGAAGGGACTTTAGCAGCGTTAGCATTAGAACACACACACCACTGTCCTTTGCAGGTAACGGCCACCCTGACAAAACACAGTGTGATGATGAATGCTTATTAAGCCGTACCCACTGGCCCTTAGACTAGTGGGACCTTCTCTGTGATTAGCCGACAGGAAGGAAACAGTGCCTAATTTCTTTGATGCAATGGACTCTATTCATGTTAGTGGTGGCAGGCAGATTATGCAACAACAAAAGAACAATTCGTCTCCTTCTGAAGAAGAATGCCAGTGATGGATTCTGGAAATCCAGGAGGCATTTGACGTGACAGCTTCAGTGATTCCTGCTTATCGACAGTGTCCTAAACTGAAGCAAAGCAGTGATAGTGCCAATCATAAGAAGAAGTGGCTCCTTAGACAGAATGTAGTGTCCAGGATTCAGAAAACATTGAAGATTTGTGACTTAAAAGAAACCACTGTCTGACCAAAGGCTAGCGTTATGCATAAGTGATTATAAAACGTAAAACGCCAGTAATTTGTTCTTTACCGATAAATACCTTGAATGGATGGTTTATAAAAACGATTGTTCAGTTTTCACTGGCATTTTGATTAATTAAAACTGATGGATGGCTTTTCTAAATGACATTGAAGATTCAATACCACAGACCCCACATAAATATTTCTGACCCACTGTAAGCAACTATTCATGGAGTGTCATTCAAGAAGCACAAACAGGGCCCTCTCTCCAGATCCCTTTACTCTCGCTTTCCCTTTGCACCCCACCACACTACCCTATATGTATGTGTGCACATATGCTCGCATACACAACCTATACTAAAAGATCCTATAGGGCAGATTGGTTCTCAGAGCTTACAAGGGCTCCAGCCTAGAAGGCGCTGAGGCCGGGTTGCAAGCCCAAATTGTTTCAGTAGGAGGTATGTGCTACCCCAAGAGGAAATAGTTCAAGGGAAAAACTCCAAAGTACCTGTGTTTAAATTTGAAAGGATTTCAGGGCACCTGGGTGGCTTGGTGGGTTAAGCGTCTGACTTCAGCCTCAGGTCATGATCTCACGGCTCCTCAATTTGAGCCCTGTGTCAGGCTCTGCGCTGATGTGTGCGGACAGCTCAGAGACTGGAACCTGCTTCGGATTCTGCACCTCCCTCTCCCTCTGCCCCTTCCCTAATCACACTTTGTCTCTCTCTTTCAAAAATAAATAAACATTAAAAAGTTTAAAAGAAAATAAGGGGTGCCTGGGTGGCTCAGTCGGTTGATCGTTTGACTTTGGCTCAGGTCATGATCCCACAGTTTGTGAGTTCAAGTTCCACATCCGGCTCTGTGCTGACAGCTCAGAGCCTCAACCTACTTTAGATTCTGTGTCTTTCTCTCTCTCTCTCTGCTCTTCCCCTGCTCATGTTCTGTCTCCCTCTCTCTCAAAAATAAACATGAAAAGTTTTTAAATTTAAAATAAAAATGAAATAAATTTGAAAGGATTTCATTCACCTAGAATTAACTAAGTTTATATTTTCAGCCAAATCTCAAACAGGAAATTAAGCTATGATAGAAGAATTAAAATGGCTGTATATATCTTGGAAACTTTTAAGTATGGTGAGAATAGAGGAAAAAAATGTCATCAGCTATCTGATCTCATGTGAGCATAGACTGACACTTAAACAGAAAATGTAAACAATTTGTGAAAGATGGTCACAGGGAATCTCCAAAGAATGTCCATAGACTCAGCAGGAGCCAATGGAAGGTCTAAAAGGACAGAAGGAACAAGAAATTCATAGTTCATTCATTGCTTGCTTTAACCAGGCCAAGAAACTTTGACAAGAAATAATTTCTCTGGAATCCTACGGTGTCTGGGCTAAAAGTTTAAAATTTCCAGCCTTACTATGAACGATGTCCCAAGACCGATACAGGGGAGCTGGAGCATAGGTGGCTTTGCCCAACATTGTCGTCCTGTCCAGCCCCACTCTAGCCTTGTCCCATGAGAATCTCAGAGGTTTGTTTTGAGGCTGCCCTCTTGTTGCCAAAGGGAGGGAACAATTCTCTTTCTCTCGCTTCCATGTAAAACTTCGAAATCATCCCCCTATGAGTTCACAGCTGCATGACGTCTGCCCAGAGCATGTATGCATGGATGTGGTGTGCCTGTGGGAAACGAAGGCACTAGAATTTCATGTTCATGTCACTGCTTTTTCATATTAATATTTTACTGAGAAAAATATAATGCTTAGCAATGACTCACTGGAGTTTTTATTGAAATGAAAGGGCAACATAGTCATTAATAACTCAGCAACTCTGCCAATGCAGGGATGAGTAGGACTAATGTTACTTCACATGCAAAAAGACTGGGCAACATCTGTCTCACTTTCCACCAAAAATCCAAAACAAAGCACCGTGCCTGGTGCTCAGTAGACACTAAATACTGTTAAATAAATGAGTGATTATGTCTTTCTATTCCTAGAAAGTAACCCACAGCCTTTTTTGAGGAAATCCATTGAATCAGTAATCACTATGACTTTTTGAGAATATCTCTATATTCCTTATTAGGTGTAAGCCTCATATCATGGGACACATATGACTTATTCACTGAATTATTCCCAGAGTTTATCAAAGTGCTTGGCATGTAATAGATACTCTGTAAATACACATTGCACGAAGAAGGAAAGAAAGAGGTTGCTTCCTCTCTGAAGTTAATGCAAGTCTGTCTGCCCTCCTATCGGTTAGAGGCATGGAACTTCTTTTGAAGTTTTCAGCATGGTTATTAAGGGTTACTATGTTCCTTCTGATAGAGGCCTATGTGACACCTTAAGGTTAATCAAAATGTTCAGTGTTGAGCTACAGAATATACTAGGAGCTCTATACATTACTGTTTCACACTTTGGGAAAATAAAGGCCATATTTTTCACTTCCTTTCCTAAGTGAGTATCCATGTTGTGTCTTACCCTGAAACAGATACAACCATAAGAGGGACTTGGTTCCAAATGGTCTCATGTCAGATTCTAATTCTAACTCTGCTCATTGATTTTGTTTTACTGTGACATATCATTTCTGGTTTTCCTTACTCTCCCAGCTGAGCCTGTCACCCAGGAACTCACTTCGGGTCCCCTGAGCGTGATAGCATTATTTCAGTTGAGGACCAATGATTTGTATTATAGAGCTTCTGTTCATCATTTACTTTTCCCATGCAAATTGAGGACACGGGTTCATATTGATTTAGTAACTTAAATCCTTATCGTTTGGTTCTCTCATTAAGTGGCATAGCCTTTTCTCGGCACAAAAATGTTGCAGAGGAAAGTTCTATCGGAAGAAATCTGTTTCCTGAGGCAAGATCAAAGGACCTCCATATATCACTTTGTTTGATGCCCTTTGGTTAAATGTTTGCAGCTTTTAAAAAAATCACTGAAGAGTCTCATACAATCTATTGTAATTCAGAGTCAAACCTTGTTATAATCAGAAGTTTCAGGAAACCCTATTTAGATTACCTGCTCATGAGTTATTCCCAGAATAAACAAGAGCAATAAGAAAAGCATAGACACTCAGTCTTCATGAGAGGAATGTAATTTATCTGGAATTATTTCCATTTTAGTGATAGGGCTCCATAATCTGTGACTAGCCCAGCCCCAATTATGACCATAACACAAATATTTGCATACTTGGTACAGCTTCTTGCCTCAGCCTCCTGGTCTCACCCCCATTTCTTTTTTTTTTTTATTTAAAAAAAATTTAATGTTTATTTATTTTTGAGACAGAGAGAGACAGAGCATGAACGGGGGAGGGTCAGAGAGAGAGAGGGAGACACAGAACCTGAAACAGGCTCCAGGCTCTGAGCTGTCAGCACAGAGCCCGACGCGGGGCTCGAACTCACGGACCACGAGATCATGACCTGAGCTGAAGTCGGATGCCCAACTGACTGAGCCACCCAGGCGCCCCTCACCCCCATTTCAAGGGTCAGTTTTCTCTGCCCCACAGGAAGAAGGAAAAAGTCTTAGGGAATTCCTCACACATACCCTTCCCACAGTCTCAGGCCCCCTCAAGGCCCTGCTCTCTGCTCCCTGTCTGCCATAGCTTCCTTTGTTTTGCCAGAATACAAGGGTCAGGAGAAAGACTGAATTCCAAGGATTCAAAGGAGTTCTTGACCAACTCCATTTACTCTTTACACCCCCAATAACACATGAGGCTGGATAGGGGTTTCAGAATAAACTGAAAACTTTGGGTCATTGAAAACAACTCTAGCTTCGAGAAGAATGCTGGTGCAATTTTGATTTGGATTGCATTGAATGTGTAGATTGCTTTGGGTAGTATTGACATTTTAACAATATTTATCCTTCCAAGAAAGTGGATGATGGGCATTGAGGAGGGCACCTGTTGGGACGAGCACTGGGTGTTGTATGGAAACCAATTTGACAATAAATTTCATATTTAAAAAACTAAAAATAAATAAGACAACTCTAATGTGAAAGGGACAGTGTTAAACCTGTGCTCTTAAATATGACTTTTCCCATAGTTCAAAAGGAAGCATCCATAGTTACATCCTCCAGGACATGGGAGTGATGTCCTCTGTTCTTTGCCTTTGTGTCTCTGTCCTGAACTCTTCTAGCTTCCATCTTAAGTATCATCAACTTCCAAGAAGCCCTTACCCCTCTCACACAATTGCTGGTCTCATCCTATACTCCCTTCACCAAGGGCCTCATTCCCACCCAACATTCCCAGTGTTGGGAGGCAACCCACCTCTCTAGGTCATTTTGAAGAGCTTGAGCAGGACACTCGTTTAGAGCCGTGGGAAGCTCAAGCTCAGCAGCAGAGCTCCACATGGGCATAGGCAGTTTTACTTATGTTCCCTTCAAGACCATCTCCCCGGTGTGAATTGCATACAAGCGTATTTAATCTGCTGATTATCAAGAGAAAAGTCACTAAACCAAGTGTGCACATGGGTATCCACACACTTCCCAAGGACACACAGTTCTCAGGGATGTGTTGGCTCACGTGATTGTGAAATACAGAGGCCATTCTAATTATGCCACCCAGGATTCTCTCTTCTTCTCTCTTTTAATCCTGCTCCCCTATTCTGACTCCTTATCTCTTACATTCGGCTTCTGTACACAACCAGGGAATATAGCCACTTCGTGTTTTCCTGGCTTCACAACCCTAGTGGAAAGAAAACGTGTCTCTCCCAAGCTATATGTGCAAATCTCAGAGAGGATTCTAATCAGCACTGATTGTGTTGGACTCCAGTTTAATCGTTGTGGAAGAGGAATGGATGGATTACCATGAGTAGCCCATTCTAGTTCATGTGCTACCCTGTTGGAGAGGCAAAAGGGTGTGGGTGTGGGTGTGTGTGTGTGTGTGTGTGTGTGTGTGTGGTTATTGCCATAGTTAAAAGCTGTGCTAGAACCACATTGAGGAAGAGGAATTCCAGAGGTGGGAAGCCAGGAAAATTCATGAGCAGACAAAACATTCCCACACAGTGTGCATTCCTGGTAAGACACCAGTTCCAACTCCACCGTTTCCCTAGGTTTTGTGCTAGCCTTTGCGGGCTGTGTCTCTCCTTTCTCATCGGAATTCTCCAAAACAAAATGTGGTGTGCAGACTATACCTTCAGCCAAAACCATTACAAAACAAGTAAGCAAACAGAATTCAAACACCACTTTCAATATCCTGATTGGGATGTCAAGAGGGGGAAATGTACGTGCAAATTTTAAAAGGCTTTCCAGAAGATTCTGGTGAATAATCAGACTTTGGATCCACTGCTGTGAAGGATACAACTCTGCAGAAAGAGATGCGATACCCCAAATCTTTACAGCTACCTTTTCCTTGTCATACTGAGCCACCAGCTATGCCTGGCTTCCCCTTGACTATGACATCTGTTGACTGTGTTCAGAAGCTTCTCTGTAGAGCACGTGCTTACCTGATGATTTTGTCAAGAAACAATGACTTCTGGGCAAAATCTACTAGAGAAAAAAATGTCTCCCTAAGAAGTAGATGACAACTTCTTATTTCCTCGCTTTCTTTTCTCCCTGAATGTTCCCACTCTTCTTCTAGGAACTTTTCAGTGAGAGGCTTTGGAGTAAGACAGACCTGAGTAGGTATTCTGGCTCCCCCACTTACAAAGCTAGGAGATCTTCAGCAAGATATGTAACCGCTCAATGACTCCATTTCCTGACCTGTCAAAAGGATAATAAGAACTGAGTCCCTATATCATGAGGACTGTGTAAGAATGAGGTGATTCGTTTTAAAAAAAAAATTTTTTAACGTTTATTTATTTTTGAGACAGAGAGAGACAGAGCATGAACGGGGGAGGGGCAGAGAGAGAGGGAGACACAGAAACAAAAACAGGCTCCAGGCTCTGAGCCATCAGCCCAGAGCTCGACCTCACGGACCGTGAGATCATGAGCTGAGCTGAGGTCGGACGTTTAACAAACTGAGCCACCCAGGCGCCCCAAGAATGAGGTGATTCTTAAAAAGCATTTAGCACAGTGCCTGATGTACAGCAAACGTTCAATAAATGTTTGATATCATACTTCTTTACTTGTTCTAAGCATGTACTTGGATGTTTATTCATTAATCCAAAAGTATATTCATTGAGACTTTTCTACTTACAAGAATTATGCTGTATTAAGGATTTCAAGGTGAGCAAAGAAACGGGGCCCTTTCTTAGAGCCTAATGAAGGATGTAGATGTTAATTAAACCATTGATCATATGTGTAATTATAAAATGTGAAACAAGCTAGGAAGGAAAAGTACAGGATGCCAGGAGACCACATCAGTTCCGCCTGATCTAATGGTGTGAGGTGCTCTAAGAAAGTGCTTTGGAAGCCGAGAGTTCAAGAACAGAAATGTGACGGGGCAAAGAGAGGGAAGTCTTGGGGGAAAATGTTCCAGCAGTGGGAACAATATGGTAAAGTACCAGATGTAGGAAGGATAAGCATCTATTCAAGGAACGGCAAGAAGGCCAATATGAGAGGCACATAGCAAAGAAGGATGCAGGGCTTAGAAGAGGCATCCAGAGAGTTGGAGAGGGTTTCTCCAGTTCAGCACTATTGACGTTTGGAGTCAGATGACTCTTTGCTGTGGGAAGCTCTCATCTGTGGGATGTCCACAGCATCTCTGGCCTCTACCCACCAAATCCCAGGATCACCCCTCTCCCTTCAGTCCTTACAGCTCATAATGTTTCCAGATATTGCCAAATGTCCCCTGTAGGGACAAAGGGGAGCCAAAGAACCACTGGGTCAGATCACATAGAGCTCTCCAGGCCACATAAGGAGTTATACCCTTACATGGGAGGATCCTGAAGGATTTGAATAGGAGAGCTATGTGACCAAGTTATATTTCTCGTGTAGACTATGAAGTAGTCTGGCATATAAGGGAAGGGTGTCTTCTTTCTCCTATAAAATAATCCTTTTATCTCCTCATATACCCTCTCCAATCTCTACCAAGGCATAAACTTTTACATGTGATTGTTACCACCCATAGTTAAAATGCATATGCTTAGCTATCAATTATGTTGGAAGAATATCCAAATATTGCTTTTGAGCATATTGTTGTGTCACGATAACAGAGTTATAATTATGCATTCTTCAGGGTTCCTACCAACTCATATGTTCAGTAGCTTAGAACTTTCAGAAATGTGTCTTGGGGAATCAAATATATACTTTGGTTCTTTTTCTGAGAAAGGGATATTTAGAGCACTTTATGATGATTTTTTTTCTTGCATTAATCAAATAAGAAATAACTGGTTTTCAAGATGCTCAACATTGCTCCTCATCAGGGAAACACAAATCAAAACCACACTCAGGTATCACCTCACGCCAGTCAGAGTGGCCACAATGAACAAATCAGGAGACTATAGACGCTGGAGAGGATGTGGAGAAATGGGAACTTTCTTGCACTGTTGGTGGGAATGCAAACTTGTGCAGCCACTCTGGAAAACAGTGTGGAGGGTCCTCAAAAAATTAAAAATAGACCTACCCTAGGACCCAGCAATAGCACTGCTAGGAATTTACCCAAGGGATACAGGAATACTGATGCATAGGAGCACTTGGACCCCAATGTTTATAGCAGCACTGTCAACAATAGCCAAATTGTGGAAAGAGCCTAAATGTCCATCAACTGATGAATGGATAAAGAAATTGTGGTTTATATACACAATGGAGTACTATGTGGCAATGAGAAAGAATGAAATATGGCCCTTTGTAGCAACGTGGATGGAACTGGAGAGTGTGATGCTAAGTGAAATAAGCCATACAGAGAAAGACAGATACCATATGTTTTCACTCTTATGTGGATCCTGAAAAACTTAACAGAAACCCATGGGGGAGGGGAAGGGAAAAAAAAGAGGTTAGAGTGGGAGAGAGCCAAAGCATAAGAGACTCTTAAAAACTGAGAACAAACTGAGGGTTGATGGGGGGTGGGAGGGAGAGGAGGGTAGGTGATGGGCATTGAATCTTTTGGGATGAGCACTGGGTGCTGTATGGAAACCAATTTGACAATAAATTTCATATATTAAAAAAAAAGAAATAACTGGTTTTCAGTGGGGGATTCACTTCAGCTTCTTTTCTCTTTTTTTACTGTTATGACTCTTAAAATGGCCTTTAAAAAAAAAATTCAGATTTAGCATTTAGTAAAACCAAACAAAAGGCACATTCTGTCTGGCCAGGGGGAAAATGGCCTTGACTCCAGTCTCAGATATTTCAATATAGCAGACTTGGCAGATGCATTTTTCTTATATAGTTAGAAAGTTAGAAAAAGACAATTGAGGTAAGGATCTTGGTTCAGAGTGATTAAAAAAAAGACACTATAAAAAGGCGATGAAAGATGTGCAAATGCTTGGAGAGCTAATGGTTGATTCTTCTCAAATGGCAGAAGCTATGGGGCGATGGGGAGGAAGAGGAAAAGGAAAGAGGGGCTGCAGCTGTTGAAGGGAAGAAGAGAGAGGACAACAGAGCCGAACCCAATGCTGCCATTGCACTGCGCTTCATGAGAACTCACCTCATTTCTCCAGGAAACTGGGGGTGACTGATGAAAGTTCAGTGGGAGGAGCTGACCCACATACTCCTGTGAAAGCTGGAAAGTAAAGAAGTGGAGAGTGGGCTTACTGCCGGGCATAGGAGTGAGTAGATGCAAATTCTCTGAAGCATTGTCCGAGGGAAGATTCAGCCAATGCACAAACGGCTCAGTGAACAACCATTCCAGGTTGCCCGGGACTGGAGAATTTCCTGGGATACAGGCCTTTCAGTGTTAAAACCAGGCAAATGGGGACGGCTGGGCGGCCTGTTCCCCGTGCTACCTTCCACAGAGGATCACCACAAAGACGCAAGGACAAGCATGACAAAGTTTACCCATGATGGTGGGGCAGATGCAGCTTCAGCTGTGAAACCCACAGTGCAGCAGCAGCAGCAGAAAGTATTAGAGAATGAAGCCCCAGAACATGGAACAAATGCTGCGTGGACCCAAGCATCTCGTGTACAAACTCTCCTGAAGATGGATGTAAGGTGAGTTGATGTGAGCTCCTCTCTTTCCCCAGAGGGGTCTCCCATGGAACAGAATGACCAGAGAGCAGAGATGATCCATATTTGAGACCCTTGAACAATACAGATTTAAGCTGTACAGGTCCATTTATACATGGCTTTATATATATATATATATATATATATATATATATATATATATATACACACATATATACACACACACACACACACACACACACTACACACTACAGTAATATAAATGTATTTTCTCTTCCTTATGGTTTTCTTAACATTTTCCTTTCTCTAGTTTACTGTATTGTAAGAATATAGTATTTAATACATAAAACGTACAAAATATATGTCAATCCATTATTGATGTTATTGGGAAGGCTTCCAGTCCATAGGAGTTAAGCTTTCGGGGAATCAAAAGTTACACATGAAGTTTTGACTGTGCAGGGCGTCAGCACCCCTAATCCTGATGTTGTTCAAGGGTCAACTGTCCATATTTCTGGTCTCACATTTAAAATGTATGCAGGGGCGCCTGGGTGGCTCAGTCGGTTGAGCGTCCGACTTCGCTCAGGTCACGGTCTCATGGTCCGTGAGTTCGAGCCCTGCATCAGGCTCTGTGCTGACAGCTCAGAGCCTGGAGCCTGCTTCAGATTCTGTGTCCCCCTCTCTCTCTGGCCCTCCCCCCATTCATGCTCTGTCTCTGTCTCAAAAATAAATAAATGTTAAAAAATATTTTTAAAAAAATGTATGCAAATCACTAAAACAGTTTTGGATCTACAAAAATCCAATTTAGTAAAACCATTGCTGTGTTCACAAGACTGAGCAGTTTGAGAGAAAGGATACCAGTGGATGCCAGAGGTGATTGGTGTAGATTTGCAAAAGATTTTCTTGAAGATAGAAAAAATGTATGTCCCGTTTCCTGATCTCTTGCCAGCCTCTTCCAAATCTGTGCATTCTTTGACTCTTCTCTAAGACACTAATAGTTCATGAGCAAAATCAAATGCAGAGAGCAGCCTTATAGCATGGATTCCCATGTAAATAAACTGACAGATAAATAAGAAAATTAAACACATTGACACATGCAATGGGAGTTGTTGGAAGGAGAGGTTTGACTTAGTGGCACTATAACTTTGTGATTTTTATTACCCTCATCCTACTTTCTTTTAAACCTGAAGCTTTCCCCTGAGCCTGTTTTCCTAAGTAGAAGGGTGCCTTATCAAATTCATGAATACTTTTATGTTCATTTATTTATTTTGGGGGGGGGAGGGGCAGAGAGGAAGGGAGAGAGAGAGAATCCCCAGGACTCTGCATGCTGTCAGCCCAGAGTCCAATGTGGGGCTCGATCCCGCATGAGATCGAGATCATGACCTGAGCTGAAATCAAGAGTTGGATGCTTAGCCAACTGAGCCACCAGGCGCCCCTTCAAATTAGTACATACCTCCTGATGTCACGCTGTCCTGAAGGTGTTTATGTCTCGTTGCAGAAATAACAGGATACGTGAAATGGCCTCAAATGATGTATAAAGTATATACTTAAATATAATGATGATTCAGAAGAGGAGATCATCGACAGCTAGAGAAACTGGAGATCGTGGTAGAGCATTGAAGGATGGCTCAGACTGAGAGAACTTTCCAAGTATGGGAAGAGATGAAAGTGGAAAAAAATTAAAAAAGACAGGAAGCACAGAGTGGAGGACGAAGAGGCTGAGCTGACAATTATTGTATGTTCACTATGACACATGCAATGTCCTATGTAAATGATGAAATGCATTTCATTCTGGTGGGGACTCTTTATGGAAGGTAATTTTATTGCCCCATTTTAGAAATTAGGAGAGAAGCTTAGAGAAGTTGAGTAATTTGCCCAGAGCTTCTGAATAATCAGGTTTCAGTGCAAAGAGTCTGGCTTCAGAGCCTACGCTCGTGTGCAGCAGGCCCCGGTTCATCCTGAGCTGTGCCCAAACCAGGCAGAGAAGCAATTTCGGGGGAATTCTGGAAGACTCTGTTATTTAGGCAGTGACATGTAGACCTATGCATTACAAAGTGATTCCTTAACCTGGAGAAGATGTGATTGTTGGTGGATCTATGTGTATCAGAGCAAGGCCATTTTATCTATTTGATACATACAGTGTCTAAGCCCTTCACAGTTTTTGAAGGCCTATGAAAATGCATGTGTTATGAGATGTAGTGGCTTCAGAATATGAAAACAGTATAAACTGCCTTTAAAATGTAATTCTAATGCTCACTACCCATTTGCAATTCAACTTTCATATATGCTAATATAATGTTAAGAAGGACTCCTGAAGTTCCTTATATGCAAAAAAAAACAGGATTAAGTATGCATAATGTTGCAGTAAAATATAAAGTCATTTACTAGTGATGCTTTAAAACTTGTGGGAGGCATCTACTGTACAAATCGTTATTTTTTTCAGAAAAATTATCTGAAATTTGGGTAAAAGGTACAAAGGTGGGGTAAATCTTTTCAATATCACATGGGCAAAGGCCATTCAATGATCATCTAGAAGAATGTACTTAGTTGGTCTCATTATTTATTATTGATTAGAGGTCCAAGACTTAATGAGGTCACTTAACTCATAGATTTTTGTTTAGCAAAGGTGAAAATGATTCCTGTTCAGTAAAATAAATGCTGCCAAATTCTTATGACTTGTTGGACCATCATAAATCTGTTTTATTCTTAAATGGAAATCAGCAATCTTTACCCAGAATTTCTTTGTTAAATTTCCTATAAACATCTTAGCATTGTAAATGTTCTTTAACATGTTCATTAACATCTTATTGGTTCTCCCTGCCTAAGAATTATGCTTTTTCTCTTCTGTTCATTATACTTTGACATTTGAAAATATATTTTGTGTGCAGTTTCCTCATATCTGTGATTCTAAAAGATAGAAAAAGGACATCTGCTTACTGGTGACATGAATTCAGGGGTGGAAGCTTCTTTCGTCACTAGGGTGGATGTTCATTTTGTTCACTAAGCTCTGGAATAACTGCATAAAAATATTCTTAAAACATCTTATCCTGAAAGTGTTGTTCTGTCTCTTTACTTACAATGATCTTTATAACCGGTGGGAAACTATGGAGCCTGTAGTGAATGGGAATTAATGAAAACGTCTTGCGGTGTGGCAGCCTGCCATTTGCTCCTATAGTAACAATTTGCTTTAACATATGGCCTTCTGATTCCACACTTGCAGTTCAGCAAATTTTCTTCTTAGGATGCAAGGAGAGGCCTGACTTGCCATTATAAAAATGAAATCCTAGGATTGATTTGGCCACATTTCCACATCCATAAAAGTAGTATGGTCTTTATCTGCACCCCATTTAAAAGATAGGAACAAGACTTTTGAACAACGAAGCATTTTCTTTTCCAGGATATTACGTGAATTAGAACTTCAGCTATCAGAAAAATGACCTTTAATGCAAAGATTTCTAAAGTGTTTGACATTTGGCTAACAATGGGGTTCAAACGTAAAATGGAGAAAGTGGCCGCAAATGAGTATTTGGTTTAAAAAAAACAGGCTTTACTTTAATAGCCCTTAATTCATGCAAAGATATTCAAAACTATTAGCAGGATGAATCTCAATGAAGCAAATTAGAATAAATTAAAATATTGCTCAACAATTCAATTAACCTTTCAAAATCGAAGAGGAAACCGAGTAATGTCACGCTGTGCTTGTTACCTTAATAAAATACTATATACATAAATATGGTACTCAAAATATACTATCACTAGCATTTTTCAGGGTAAATTCTGGCATTACTTACACTTACCAGAGACATTTCCTATGTAAAAATATAAAAGGTTTAGGACAAATTCTCTTGCTCGTGATTTGGGGTATTTTGCCACAGACACCCCAGTTCTAATTATGTACTATTTATTTTTGAAAGGATAGAGGGAAAAGCACGTATGTACGTCCTGTTTGATAGCTTCCAAGGAGGCAGATTTTAAGAAAAGTGCATATTATGATCTGTGGTTAAATAAGAATGTTTGGATTCAAAAGTTGAACATATCCAAACCATCATTGTGAGAAATATGTACAGTTTTCTCTTCGAAAACCCCTCCCAAGATGCAAGAAATGAATTTTGTTTTTTTTTCCTGTGGATCAGGGGAGATCATTAAAAGGAATTCTAGCTGAGTGCTTTGCTAACTTTCCCATCAGAGATAACTAATTCTATCTCACATATGTTACCACCAGATAACAGCATTCTCCAGTATTTCACAAACTAAGGAGTTGAGAAACCAAGAAAATTTCCAACTGCATCTATTACAGTTTTGAGAAAAACGCTGGATATGCCCAATTCTTCATGTAAATATATGCCATCTTTTTCTTTCAAAGGGAGGGAAATTACATTAATGAGCCCTTACTGTGAACCAGACATTGATCTATTTTATGCTTTTTGGAACTGTTGTTCTTCTGCTGGGGGTTAGTAAAGCAAGGCGTGGAGAAGTTACATAACCTGTTCAAGGACACAGTGTGATTAGATGACAGTGCTGTTGTGTGACTTCAGAATTGTCTCACTGCAAACCTCACGTTTTTGCAACTGTACCATGCGGCACTCAGTTCCATGGGCGACACTTCAATCTCTGTTCACCCCTCCCCTCCATTGAACTAAGGTATCTCTGAAGATATTGGACAGTTTAGAACTGTCATGATCCCCTTTTTGTCATGATCTCTATTCATTCTCTCCTAGTAACATTTCAACTGTTATATGCCTCACTGAATTCCGATGAGGGAGGCAAAAGAAAGCACTTGTTCAAAGACCGATGATTCTCCCTTCAGAAAGCCTGATGAAGATTGTGATAAGATTTGTATCCACTTACTATGATCACCCCTTCTACTTCCATTCTTTCGTCTTTTCTTTTGGTTTCTGGAATAGAATTGTACATTTTCCTGAAATTAAGTCTCAATTTTATATCACCAGAAAGGAAAAGAAGGTAAGTATAGTATATGACCCCAACTTAAATAGAAGAGAGAACAATCAGGACATTATCCATTTATTAATTGAACCTAGATAGAAAGATGAATAAGAAATAAATGTAATTCAGTAGAGGATTCAGACACATAAACAAGTTGAATAATCATACTATGATTAATATTCAAATAGAGATATGCACAAATTTCATAGGCACTTAGAGGTTAGAAAAATTAATTATGCCTAAAAGGGTCAAGAGAGTCTTCAGAAATACATTAACTGAACTGCATCTTGGAGAATCACAAGAGTTTTACCAGACAGAGAAGAAGGTGCAGAAGAGATTTCTGGCACATGAGATAAAGTGAGTCAAAGGCACAAAGAAATATGAAGACATAAGAAAGGTATAGAAATGATAAATTGTTCCTCAGGTCTGGAGGACACATAGATTAGGGTGAGGAGTATTTATTGGAAGATTGGTCATTCTCAGGAGTTCGGAATTATCCTACAGCCAAAGGAGAGTAAGGAATTGAAACATGGAAGGGCATGCTTCTAACCTAATGAAGCATATGGATGGATTTTATCTGTCCAGCCAGAAATCTTACATGGTGTTTAGGATTATATATATGATGCCCTTAGGAAAGCCACTAGTTCTTAGTGTGTATCTGAGATCTGGAAAGGAAAAGGCCCTTCCTTTCCAATTCTCCCATAGTTTCCAGAACAACCAACGAATAGTTTTGAGGTCATCCTTCTAGACACTGCTGTTTGGAAGAAGGAGGAGCCAAATCTACATGTATGCATACTTTATGTTCCATGGAGATTAGAGCCAGCTGTATAACCATGTTGGCCAGCTCTGGCTCACAGCATTCCTAACCCCTTGAGCTAATCCCCTATAAAATCTACAAAACTCAAGCCTATACATGAGGAACTAAATAATTTTACATTATAGGAGGGAAAGTGATTTGGTGCAGTAAGACTTGGATTTCACTTTTTCTTTTAAAGTTTATGTATTTATTTGGTGCGGTGGGGAGAGCAGAAAGAGAGAGAGAGAGAGAGAGAGAGAGAATCTCAAGTAGGCTCCACAATGTCAGTGCAGAGCCCGATGCAGGGCTCAATTTCACACACTATGCGATCATACCTGAGCCAAAATCAAAACTCAGATGCTTAACCAACGGAACCACCTGGGTGCCCCTTGAATTTTACTTCTGACTCAACCACTTATTAGCTGCCTTGGCCATGTTACTTAACTCCCTTGAGACTGGGTTCTCTTTTATAAAATGGAGATAATGACATTTATGCTGCAGAGCTGTTGTGGGAATTAAATAGTATGCAGAAATAATAGATCCTCAATAAATGATACATACCTCTGGTACAGAGGCTTAATTTTCTTTGCCGAATAAAACATTCCTCTATTGGTAAGGGGGAATCAGGCAAAGGGGAGAAGAACATTTAGCACATTACACATGCTAATTGCGATGGGGATAAGGCATATTTTCTTTACTTCCCTGAGATTTCCTGAAGACAGATGACATTATTTCATATCCCATGCTAATTAGTCATTCACTGTTGAGAATAGCAGTGTTTCTATTTAACAACATGAAATCACCAATTGTCCGGTCAGAAGCTGAGAGATTTATGCCTTAGTGAAGCCAGCAGAAAGCTCATAATTTTCAATTTCCTCTGAGAATTTTTTTTCATTTTCTTTGATTATGAGGCAGAATATTTTCAACATCAGATCATTGTACACATGTTGACTTGCTTAAATACTGCTACCACTAAGGCTCTTTGGTGGAAGCTGAAAGTTCTCTGCTTTCAATGAGCAATGATGAGATGTGCCTGAAAATTTTCAACTGACAGTTCGCGGTATCTCTTGGTTCCAATTAAATCAAACACTATTCTGGCAGAGGTCATAGTTGAGTGCTCTATTATTCATTTACCTCACCTTTAGAGATAAAATTCTGCGCACAGAGTGTGGGTTCAATTAATATGTGTTAAGTAAAAGAAAAAAAAAGCAAGACCATTGTAAAGACAGACATCTGGGTAATTGTGTGTGCTTAAGACGGTGCGGTGGTTGCCTGTTTTCTTATTTGTGTCTTTATTAGACTGGATGCTCCTTTCTGTGTAGAACAATCCCCAGAATTAGTGTAGTAAGGAAGATACAAAATACCAGTAGAAAAAAATGGCATGACTTCTATAGCCATGTTTTCCGAGAATGTTTTATCATGCTTTAGTGGGTTGCATATGGTGAAGGAACCAATCTCAAGAATGTAATCAGTGAATTAAGGGTCCCATTAAGGACAGTCTGAGACTGGGACCTGGAGGTGAAGTATCTTCTTGCGTGACAACTGTGTGGCTGGGATTCATATCAGTTTCTTAACTGGACCTTGCCAAGAAGTCAGTAGAAAATAGACTGGGATAGAAACCATAGTTCATTCCCTCATGCCTCCCATTTTCTTCATTCATATCAAGGAAACATCCAGGTTATATAAGACTTGAAGCTCACAAGTCTTTGAAAGTGGGCTCTTTAAGAAAAATAATACGAAATTATAAATTTAAAACAAGCAGAAAAGCAATTATTTATTAATGATGAGAAAAACTCGTAAAATTTTCAAACTTTAGAAAGCTGACAAAAATAACATCAGGTAATCCAGAAAAAGAGTACAATATTTTTATTAATTAGCTGGCAAAAACTTTGCATAGAAATAGCTGCAAAACTAAATAAATATATCCCATTAAATCCAAACTAAATGCATCTAGCATTCAGTTTCCCCTTATCCAGATTTCAAAAATGCCTACAACTACTCCAACATTATCAGACATAAGAAGAAATAATGACAGAAGAGAAGTTGGAATGAAAAGAGACAACTGTGGGTAAACATCTTACTTTTTCAAAGTTTACAAACATATGATTGTGACCACATTGAGAGGGCCCCTCTGGGACTTTGGGAGAGCCTGTGCAACCCAGGAGCCTGGCAATTTCAACTCCATTAGCTTCATAGTAAATTTGCCAGGTAGGGAAAATCAAGGTGACAGTTTTCTATCTGCCTAATGACTAAAGTCACTAACAATTGACACCCTAGAAGTTCAAATAACATCTCATCAAGTGAACACCAACAGGCTTTTTAGTCTACTATAAATGCTGTGACTTTAATTCTATTTAGAAATTCTGCAGTATGCATGCTCTTATTAATTAAAGTTCCACAAGTTGGGGCACCTGGGTGGCTCAGTCGGTTAACTGTCCACTTCGGCTCAGGTCATGATCTCATGGTTCGTGGGTTGGAGCCCCGCGTCAGGCTCTGTGCTGACAGCTCAGAGTCTGGAGCCTGCTTCTGATTCTGTGTCTCCCTCTCTTTCTGCCTCTCCCCTCCCCTTGTGCTCTGTCTCTAAACTAAACATTAAAAAATTAAAAAAAATAAAGTGCCAGAAGTAAATATAATGTATGTAGTATATTTATGTATTTTAAGTATATATGTGTGTGTATATATATGTGCGTATATGTGTGTGTATATATGTGTGTGTGCACTTATTTATTTTGTATTTTTAAATTTTTTTAATGTTTATTTTTGAGAGACAGAGAAAGAGAGAGACAGAGTGCAAGCAGGGGAGGGGCAGAGAGAGGGAGACGCAGAATCGAAGCAGGCTCCAGGCTCCGAGCTGTCAGCACAGAGCCCGACATGGGGCTCAAACCCACAAACCACGAGATCATGACGTGAGCCGAAGTCAGATGCTTGGCTGAGCCACCCAGGCACCCTGTGTGTGTATTTAAATGTACATATGCCATGCTCCTACAATGTGTGAGCTATGGTGAAAACAACTTTCTTAGCCCTCAAAGAACTTAGTGTTGGAGGGCCACAAATAAATAGGTAGTCAATTATGATACATGTGATTAAGTGGTGTTACAGAAAAGTGCCACATGTTATGGAAGCATGTTGGAGGAATACAATTCCTACTGAGGGAAGAAATAAAGTCAAAATCAGGTGATCAGATGTTTTCCAAATGAAATTGGAGGAGGAAGTTGGGTAGAAATGTGAAGTTCCTGAGACAAGAGGAAATGTATGCAAAGAAATGGATGCAAGAGACTTCTTCGTGGCATGGCTGAAAAATTGAAAAAAAAAATGAGACAACAAGATTGTGGCATGTGGTACAGGAAAGGTATGATAAGAGTGCAAAGAAGGGGTGGCAGGAAATGAGAATGGGAAGCTCTGTAGGTATAAGATCCGGCAGGAACTTAGGGACCATATAAATCACTGACCTTTTTCCCAAGAGTATTGGGGAAGTCACTGAAGAGTTAAGAAAGATAGTGTCCTGATGAGAGTTGCTTTAGAAAAGATGACTCTGACTATAGCATAAGGAATGATTTGGGTGGGACAAAGTTAAAAGTCATGAGACTAGTTGGGTGTCTGTTTCAGTAATCTAGGGAAGAGTTAGCAGCAGATAAAATTAAGAGAAAGGTAGGCTATATCATAACAGAATTTAGGAACTGATAGGATGATGATGATAAGGGAGAGGGGGGAAAAGAAAAGAATAAAGGCCAAGTTTTTAGCCTGGGCCATAGGATGGCAGTCATGACATTCGTAAAATAAGAAAAACAGGCTAGTTTTGACATCTTGAGTCTCAGGTGCAAAAGGATATTCAAGAAGAGAGATCCAGGGTACATATGGTTAAAAATAAAGTTCTAGGCAGATATCTGGCTTTAGAGATGTGTAAATCATTACTGTAGCTCAGGTTGTTGAATCAATATTTCCTGATGAAATCACATGGAGTGGGCGATCCAGACCCAATGTGGGTTCAAGTTTGGTCTGTGTTCAGACTCAGATTTTTAGTTCCAGTAGGCTGTCAAGTATGCAGTGGAAGAGGCCAAATCTGCCTTATTAGTTTCCTATGCCTGGTGCCAGAACAGTGTCAGATCCATGGTGGATGCTGAACAAATATTAACTTAATAAATGAGTAAGTAGTATCAGTTAAAGAATAAACAAAGAATAAAAAATGGATTAAAAAGTAGCCAAGGAGTTCGTAGAAATACCAGAATTTTTCAGTCTCATAAAGTCCAGGGCATGAGAGGGTTTAAAGGAAAGAGCGGACAACTGAGTTATCTGTAACCGAGAGGTCAAATAAGAAAATGTACCAGGTATATCCGTTGAATTTAGCAGGAATTAAAGTTGTTGCTTACCTGGGCACAAACCTCATTCTAGATACATAGTTATGCGATTTCCATTCCACATTTCATAATGGTGGTACCAACTTAATCTCAATTCTTTTGGAAGCTCATTCTATCGTCAAGATTTAGTCAAGTTTTTGAAGAGTCTTGGCAATTGAAATGTAAGAGATGGCTCTTACCCATGATACATACAGGATGACTCTTAGACATCTCTTGTTTAGCCTGTAGGGGCTCTTAAGTCCTGAGGCTCCCAGTTGGCTTCTGTGTCTTACTTTTGAGATGAGCGTCAGTGGTCTCATTGGTTAGATATAGCAGGGAGCCTTTATGTTTCTTGGGCCTCCCTCAAAGTTGTGCCTAAAAAGCAAGGGCATCCTCTTTGCCCTCTAAAGCTACAAATATCCCCGGGGAACTGCCTTCTCTGTGAGACATTGCCTTCATTGCTTAACCTTTCTTCCCTAAACATTTCCTAAACTTTTCTGCCCTCCTCAACTCAAAGACATCTTTCACCAGGGGAGGGGGGTGTTAGGATAATCCTAGTCATTCTTCTCTTTTCCAATCATTTTGTCTGCAGTCCAAACATCTTTTTCCATAATGGAGTTAAAAGGAAGTCTCAAAGGCACATTCTTCTCTCTCTCTAGTCAATCACCCTGCTGAGAAAATTACCAAAGAGGCAACTACATACTCGAATAGAGAGAAAGAGAAATGGGAAATAATAAAAGAAATTCTTTGACGTGGATAACTTAGAAATATTTCCACCATATAAGAGGATAACTTTTTTCCAGAAATGTAACCATAAAAGGAACAACTATGGAAGCTAGAGGAGGATGCCAGTTTGAGATACGGTTTTATTTTTACTCAAGTATATTTAAGAAGGACCCAGAGAAAGAGAAACAGACATAGCTAGAAAGAGGGATTTATCAATAGAGGAAGGCCCCTGTGACAGTAGTAGAAACTGGGACCCAGATTTCTGTGGCATCGAATAGCCTTATTTTTCCCAGTTTATTGAAATATAATGGACAAAATTATATATATTTAATGTATACAATATATTTTTATTAAAGATGATTTTAGAGCAGTTTTAGGTTTATAATAAAATTGAGAGGAAGATAGATTTCTCATCTTCCTCCTGACTTTCCCCACATGCATAACTTCACCCATTATCAATATCATATATGGTATATGTACATTTTTTTTAAACCAAGGGTGAATCTACATTGACACATAATAATCATCTGAAGAGCTTAGTTTACCCAAGAGTTACTCTTGGTGTTGTACATTCTGTGGATTTGGACAAATGCAAAATGAACTATTTATCATTATAATATAATACAGAAGATTTTACTGCCCTAAATCCTTTATTCTCTGCCTATTCGTCTCTCCTTAGCTTCCCTACTCTCACTGCCACCCTTAGTAATCACTGATCTTTTGATCATCTCCATAGTTTTGCATTTTCCAGAATGTCATATAATTGGGATTATATAGTATGTAGCCTTTTCAGATTGGTTTCTTCCACTTAGCAATATGTGTTCAAAGTTCCTCTATGGCTAGTAGCTCATTTCCTTTTGGAGCTGAATAATAGTCCATTTTCTGGATGTACCAGTTTATTTATCCATTCGTCTAATGAAGGACATCAGGGTTGCTTCCAAGTTTTGACAATCACGAATAAAGCTGCTGTAAACAGTCATGTGCAGGTCGTTGTGTAGACATAAGTTTTCGACTCCCTTGGATAAATAACAAGGAGCACAATTGTTGAATCATTTTTAGTTTTGTAATAAACTGTCAAACTATCTTCTAAAGTAGCTGTACCATTCTACATTGCTACCAACGATGTATGAGAGTTCCTGTTGCTTTACATCCTCACCGGCACTTGGTGTTGTCCATGTTCCAGAATTTGGCCACTTTAATTGATGTGGAATGGTATCTCATTGTTTTAATTTGTATTTTCCTGATGACATATCATGTGGAGCATTTTTGCCTGTATTATTTGCCACCTGTGTATCTTCCTCAGTGAGGTGTCTGTTAAGGTCTTTGGCACATTTTAAAATCAGGTTTGGGGGCGCCTGGGTGGCGCAGTCGGTTAAGCGTCCGACTTCAGCCAGGTCACGATCTCGTGGTCCGGGAGTTCGAGCCCCACGTCAGGTTCTGGGCTGATGGCTCGGAGCCTGCAGCCTGTTTCCGATTCTGTGTCTCCCTCTCTCTCTGCCCCTCCCCCGTTCATGCTCTGTCTCTCTCTGTCCCAAAAATAAATAAAAACATTGAAAAAAAATAAAATCAGGTTTGTTTCCTTATTTTGAGTTTTAAGAATTATTTGTATGTTTTGGGTAATAGTCCTTTATCAGATGTGTCTTTTACAAATATTTTCTCCCAGTCTGTGCTCTGTTTTCTAATTCTCTTGATATTGCCTATTGCAGAATAGATATTTTTAATTTTAATGAAGTCCAATTTATCATTACTTTTTTCATGTGTTGTATCTTTGGTGTTGTATCTAAAAAGACATCACTGTACCCAAGGTCATCTAAGCTGTCTCCTATGTTATCTTCTAGGGGTTTTATTGTTTTGTGTTTTCCATTTAGTTCTAGGATCCATTTTGTGTTAATTTTTGTGAAGGGTGAGGTTTAGATTCATTTATTTGCATGTGGACATCCAGTGTTACAGCATGATTTGTTGAAGAAACAATCTTTGCTCCATTGTATTCCCTTTACTCCACTGTCAGAGATAAATAGACTATATGTGTGCTTTCTATTCTGTTCCATTCACCTATTTGTCTATTCCTTCACCAATACCACAATGTTTTGTGGGGTTTTTTTTGCATTTTTTCTCCTTTCATTTTTTTTAATATATGAAATTTATTGTCAAATTGGTTTCCATACAACAACCAGTGCTCATCCCAAAAGATGCCCTCTTCAATACCCATCACCTCCCCTCCCCACCCTCCCACCCCCCATCAACCCTCAGTTTGTTCTCAGTTTTTAAGAGTCTCTTATGCTTTGGCTCTCTCCCACTGTAACCTCTTTTTTTTTCCTTCCCCTCCCCCATGGGTTTCTGTTAAGTTTCTCAGGATCCACATAAGAGTGAAAACATATGGTATCTGTCTTTCTCTGTATGGCTTATTTCACTTAGCATCACACTCTCCAGTTCCATCCACGTTGCTACAAAAGGCCATATTTCATTCTTTCTCATTGCCACATAGTACTCCATTGTGTATATAAACCACAATTTCTTTATCCATTCATCAGTTGATGGACATTTAGGCTCTTTCCACAATTTGGCTATTGTTGAGAGTGCTGCTATAAACATTGGGGTCCAAGTGCCCCTATGCATCAGTATTCCTGTATCCCTTGGGTAAATTCCTAGCAGTGCTACTGCTGGGTCCTAGGGTAGGTCTATTTTTAATTTTTGAGGACCCTCCACACTGTTTTCCAGAGTGGCCGCACCAGTTTGCATTCCCATCAACAGAATACCACAATGTTTTGATTACTGTAAATTTATCGTAAGTCTTGAAGTTGAGTAGCATCAGCCCTCCAACTTTGGTCTTCTCCTCCCACAATGTGCTGGCTATTCTGGGTCTTTTGTTCCTCCACGTCAACTTTAGAATCATTTTGTTTATATAAACTGCAATTTCTTTATCCGTTCATCAGTTGATGGACATAATGGAATACTACGTGGCAATGAGACAGGATGAAATATGGCCTTTTGTAGCAACGTGGAAGGAACTGGAGAGTGTGATGCTAAGTGAAATAAGTCATACAGAGAAAGACAGACACCATATGTGTTCACTCTTATGTGAATCCTGAGAAACTTAACAGAATACCGTGGGGGAGGGGAAGGAAAAAAAAAGAGGTTAGAGAGGGAGGGAGCCAAAACATAAGAGACTCTTAAATAATGAGAACAAACTGAGGGTTGATGGGGGGTGGGAGAGGGGAAAGTGGGTGATGGGCACGGAGGAGGGCACCTGTTGGGATGAGCACTGGGTGTTGTATGGAAACCAATTT
The DNA here is from genome assembly GCF_022837055.1 of Prionailurus viverrinus. NCBI lineage: Eukaryota > Metazoa > Chordata > Mammalia > Carnivora > Felidae > Prionailurus > Prionailurus viverrinus. Next base: position 37,874,430 of record NC_062578.1, on the reverse strand, counting down.
GACAATAAATTTCATATTGAAATAAATAAATAAATAAATAAATAAATAAATAAATAAATAAATAAAAACAGGTTCTCAACAACAACAACAACAACAACAAAGAATCATTTTGTTGACATTCATAAAATAACTTGCTGGAATTTTAATTGGGATTGCACGGACTCTGCAAATAAAGTTGGAAAGAACTAAAATCTTGATAATAGTGGGTCTTCCTACCCATGAACATGGAATCTCTCTCCATTTATTTACTTGAATTTGTTCATAGACTAAAGTTTTCCTCATATAAACTTTGCATATGTTTTGTTAGGTTTCTATGTATTTCATTTTGGGAGTACTAATGTAAATGGTGTCGTGTTTTTAATTTCAAATCCCATTGGTTCACTGATATACAAGAAAGCGCCTGACTTTTGTATATTGACCTTGAATACTGCAACCTTGTCATTATCACTTATTAGTTCTGGGAGGTTTTGCTGTTGTTGATTCCTTCAGAATCTCTCTATAGATAAGCACGCCATCTATAAGCAAAGGCAGTTTTATTTCTTCCTTCCCGATATGTATACCTTTGATTCCCTTAACATGATGATTTGATATGTGTACAGTTGTGAAATGGTTACCATGATCAGGTTAGTCAACGTATCTGTCACCTCACAGTTGCTTTTTTGGGTGTCAGGAGTGAATGCTTAAGACCTACTCTTTTAGCAGATTTCAAGTATACAATTCGCTATTACTAACTACAGTCACCATGCTTTATGTTAGTTGTTCAAATGTTTTCATCTTATAACTGAAAGTTTGTACTTTTTGATGAACATCTCTCCATTTTCTCCACACCTCAGCCTCTGGCAACCATTATTATACTTTCTGTTTCTATGAGGTTTTTGTTTTTGTTTTAAGATTCTACATATAAGTGATGTCATACACTATTTGTCTTTCTGTCTGGTTTATTCACTTAGCATAATGCCCTCAAGCTTCATCCATGTTGTTGCATATGGCAAAACTTCCTTTTATTTTGTTATGGCCAAATATATAACAGTCTTAGACTGGAAGAAGAGTATCTCTTACAATTAATAATAAAGGAGGGAGGGTAGTTTTATAGGTTCCCCAGAAGAGAATTGATAAATATTCATTGTGGTGGTATCTAATTTCTCAGTGAAATAGAAGGCAATTTCTACAGAAATCTGGGTTTGAGGAGATAAAGTTTGGAGAGAATAAAAGAAATTCTGAGTTCCAAGGCTCAGTTGGGATTGTTAAGTGGGTATTTACTGTTACTCATCTCAATGGTATTTAAATTTTCTTTAGCAGGATTTCACAGTCAAGATTCAGGCAAAGAAGAGGCAAACATTAAGATTGAGCCCTGTTTGGAGTTTGACCAACTAAGTATAAAGGATACACAGCCAAGTTTTCTTAATTTGCTTATTAAAAGCAGGAATAATGGATAGACAGAAATTTTCTTAATTTACTCAGAAATAATTCACTATCATATCCAAGTTCAATTTCTCCCTGATTTTAACACCATAAAATTATGTATTTAATAGATCCCCTTAAGCCTAATGGCCCCCAAGAATTGTAGCAGCTGTAAAGCAGATTTAATTAATGGAAGTCTGATTTAGTGAGGAATATGCAGTAGAAACAACCACAGAGTCTCTGGGACTCAACAGAGAAGTTGAATTTGTGTTCATTAAAAAAGAAAGAGAAGCAAGTTTACAAAAGTTTCAGTAGCAGCAGAGAGATTGTGAGAAATTCGTGTTTCACGTTGACTTCTTACAAATGAGAGTATATTTTGATTACGTGGAATCTAAGCCAAACACACTAGATGGATGTGTCCTCATTTGACATGAAAATGAACTCTAATAAATATATTTGGGTTTCAATAAATATAAATATATATTCATATATATATATTTATTGAATATATTCAATAAATATATTTGGGATGTGTTTTCTATTTCTGTAGCTGGCTTTAATTCAAAGTAATAATTAAAAAATAAATATATAAATAACACATAAATATATTCTCACTCTAAAACATTGGTTGATATAGAACTATACAAAGTAACAAAGTGTTCATCTTTCTTCTTTTCCCTTCTCTAATGTCATTCTCCATCCCCTACCCCAGAAGTAAAACTGGTGAGACATACCTATATTTGTATATAAATTCTTCCAAACATAGTTTCTGCGATTTGTCTTCTAAAAATACCATACTATTTATATCACCACGAAGAGATTATAAAATTAGTGTATACTGACTTCAACTCTAAATGTTCTTTTTTTAAATTAGACTCCATGTTGGACATGGAATGGGGCTTGAACTCACAACCATGAGATCAAGACCTGAGCTGAGATGAAGAGTCAGACACTCAACCAACTGAACCACCCAGGCATCCCCTAAGTGATCTCTTTTAATTTTTATTAATGTTTTTAATTTTGTCAACCTGATAAAATTGTGTGTATTGTTTTTTTTTCCTGAAAACTAGTAAGATTGAGGATCTTCATTTTCTTTTACAGAGATTTGTATCTCTTCTGCATATAATCTTTGCCTGCTCATATTCATCTTTTCAATTATGATACTTTTATTTTTCCTAAAGATTTATAAAAGATTATGCATTGTAGATGTGAATCTTTACCTTTTAAATAGATAATAATAAATACAGATATGTCAGTTAAATGATAGCCTTAATGAGTTTCACATGGTATTTTTTTTTATTTTACTTTGTACATAGTATAATTTATAATCCAGTAGCTTTTAATTTTAATGCATTCAAAGCCTCACTCTTTTCCTTTATGTCTTTTAAATCCAATATAGTAGGAACTTCCCCAAATTATACAACCATTTACTACATTTTCTTCTAATACTTAGACCTTTAATGCATCTTCAATTCATTTCTGTACCTTGACTGACTTTTTTCCCTTTTTCTCCCTCACTTGGATAGCTGAAGTGAGCTAAATTCAGCTTGAATTTGCTGAAGGCTCTACCTTTTCCCCCACTATTAGTATGAGTGTCCCTTACCATTAATGAAACACCAAAATACAAATGAATTTTTTTTAGATTTCTATTTCACTGCTATGTTTCTAAAATTATATCTTAATGATTTAATATTTTCATCTTTGTAGTATATTTTCATAGGGGGTAGAAATCATTCCTTATTTTTTTCCCCAAAGTTTTCTAGTCTATGCTTGTGTAGTATCTTTCAGAAGACCCTTAGAATTACCTTACATTCTTTGGAAAAACCCTTTTGGAATTTTTAATAGAACCTGTTAAAGTAATAGATAATTTGGTGGCAATTTATAACATGAAAATAGTAAATCTTAGTTTTTATGAACATGGTATTCTCTTTGTTCAGTAAAGTTTTATAGCCTTACTCATAAAAGTTTTGCAAATTTCTTAAGTTCATTTCTAAGTATTTTGTATTGTTATTATAAATATGTAAATTGGCTATTGCTGATATATTGGAATTTAAAAGTTCTTATTTGTAGCTGTTTTTCTTATTGAACTCTCCTGTTAGCTTTAATAGATTCTTATTTATTATCTTTGAATTTCTAAGACAGTGATTGTGCTGTCTGCAAATAACAATATTTAGAAACTTATTTTATTTTCTTATTTTATTGCATTTTAGGAACTCTGCTTGCATAGTAGTAAAGTAGAAATTCTTGTCTTACTCTGATATCATTAAGAATGTTTCCATGTTGCAACAATATGATACTTGCTGTAGACTTAGGGTAAATACTCTTTATCAAGCTAAGACAGTGATTTTCCCCCCTGAGATTGCTAATAGATTTGGATTTTTAAAAATTCAAGCCTAAGTATTGGATTTTACTTATTAAGTAGTTGTTGAACTAAGGCAATTATTATTATTATTTTTTAATGTACTAACAAATCTAGAGTGTTACATTTAGTTTTTCTTGGGAATTGCCTTTAGAATTTTTCTAATGTCCAATAATTATTTCACATGGGATAGATTCTAACTGTTCTTAATGTTTTATACTTTTCATATATTGATATATTCAATTTACTAATAATTTATTTAGTACGCTTTTTAGTTCCTTTCATAAATGAGATTTGGCCTCTGGTTTTCTTTTAGTGTTCTTCTTGTCTGGTTTACATATTGGTATTATACCAGCCTTATTGAATTAATTAAAATGTTCTTCTATTGTTTTTTTTTGTCTTTATGCTTTGAACAGTTTACAAAACATGGAAATTTGCCATTATTTGAAGTCTATCTAGACCTGTTGCCTTTTTAAAGAGCAAATCTACATTTTCAAAGAACAGGTTTACTGCTTTTTCTATATTTTCAATTGTTATTAGCACATTTGAATTTTCTATTTATTTTTTATTCAAATTTGTTCATCTATATTTTGTTAGAAAATTATCTGTTCATTTTATATTTCAATCGTTTTAAGTATTAATACTAATATCTGTTCTCCACTGTATAGCCAGCCTCTCTATAGATATGAAGAAGACTTTCCTAGGAAACATTTTTCTCTCCTCCAGGCAGACATGACAATTTTTATTTGTTCATTCCAGTGGGTTGATATTGAAGACATCCTACAAATATCAATTAACTCTGCCAACACACAGTAATTTTCTGACAAGATAGAATGGAAGCCAAAGAAAACAAAATAGGAGAGTAAATACAGCCTAAGAAGGTAGTAGAGGTAATGTTTTGTCACTGCAATTTTTTTAATGCTTTGCATGTAAGAAAGGCCATCACAACATTGAAGAAATTAAAGAGAGAAAAGCCACACTTACTGCAAAGCCTAAAATGAAACTAATAATACTGTATTCTATCCTTAATATTCAGGCTCAAATACTTTTAATTAATGTCAACACAGGAATGGCATGAGATCTTTAGATCATTAATTATGCAAGAAAGAATTAATAGTTCAAAGCTGTGCTTCCTTTTGTTCTAACATGCTCCCTTCTCCCTAATCTTCCTAGTAGCATACCTCAGAATCACTGGAGAGATCATTAAAATGAAGATCACTGAATCTCATCCCCAGAGTTTCTGAGTAGTGGTTTTGGGAGAGGGCTGGAAAATTTGCATTTCTGACAAGCTTCCAGGTAATCCTGATGCTACTGGTCCAAAAACCACACTTTGAGAGCCACTGTTCTAAAGTAATAGCACTTTGATTTGGGTAAATGACCAGCAAAGACTTCCTTACTCAGTGTCCCTTGAAGTTGGTTGTGCCCATGTACCTGGGTTCCAGCCAATGGGTTGCAAGTGAAACAGATGTTTGTGCAATATCTGGAACACATCCTTCAAAGAAAAAGAGCATGTCTTCCCTTCTACTTCTGCCTTCCCACTCGTTGGAATGCAGCCATGGTGGTGATCGTTTTTTGACTCAGAAAAGATGAGAGGTGTCCTGGGGATAATGGAGCCCAAAACACTATCAAATCACTTTATCTATCCTGAGTATGACCTGAACTGCTTGTTCAAGCCACTGCCATTTGGGACATCTTATGACTACAACCTAGACTGATTCTAACAAACACAAATATTTTGCTGTTCTAAAGTCTGCTTTCAGTACATCAGGCAGAGTAATCCTTTTAAACCTTAAATCAGACCTCTTCACTCCTCCACTCAAAATCCTTAATGGGTTCTCATTCTAGAATAAAAGCCAAGGTTGTTGTACTGGTCTATGACATTATGTAATCATCAGCAACACACCTCCCAAACCCCTCACCATTGCCTCCTCACCCTTGCTCGCTCTGCTCTACCTATGTGGGTTCTTACTGGTTTATGGCACACCTGTCAGCCATACTTCTATAACACTCCCTCCCTCCCTTCATATCTCACAGTATCTCCTTATTGAGACCTTCCTCAACTACTCCTACTTAAAATGCTATCCAGAAACTTCTTCCCTTCCCTGGCAGTTCTTATATCTTTTCCCTGCTCTATTTTTCTCTGTAGCACCAATCACCCTCTGACACAACATATATTTTATTTATGTTACTTAATGTCTATCCTTTTCCACTAGAATGTAATTCCGAAAGGGTGGGGATTTTTGCCTGTTTTTGGTCACTGCTGTGTCCCAGAACCTATATGTAACCTGCGTATATAGTAGGTGCTCAACAAATAATTCTTGAATTAACAAATTCATGTATTATTGAATGCATGCATGCATGAAAAAATGATGTGCGGGGGGCACTGCTACATGTTCAGAAGATAGTAAACTTGTTAATGGCACTGAACTGGGAACAGATTCATGCCAGAACTTCAGCTCTGCTGCTACTAGTTTTTTAACCAAATGACCTTCTTCATCTGTGGACAAATTTGTATAATTAGAATAAACATAATAACTACTAGCTGTGATTGTTGGGAAGATTGAATGGTGACATCACTAAAGTGTTTACTACAGGACCTGACATATAGTATGAGTTCAGTAAATGTTCAGTGTTATTATTATCTTGAGCCATTTTCCTTCAAAAACATGGGAAGGAAAGTCTACAGAGAACAAGTGTGTTTCAAATGAGGGAGAACATGTCAAGAAAGAATTATCCCTCAACTCACCCCAAATAAAATGTTTGAACTCTGTCCTCCTTTCAACATCTTCCCTTTAACCTTTTATTTTTGACCTATGGATGTAAGGATTTTTACCATCCCTGACTCTTCACAAAGCTAGAATTCTTAACACGGGTTTCCAGAATGACCTTTATCAGGATCACCTGATACGTATTGAAAAATTTAGATTCCAGTTCTTGCCAATTTACTGAATGGGACTCTGAAGGGATGGAGTCTAGGAATCTGCATATAATAAGCTCCTTAAGTTACTACTACATACATTAATGCTTGAGGATGTTGAGTTTTGATTAATAGCTCTTCAGGTATTATGGCTAAACAGTCTCACGATGATATGGCCAAGAGATATCTGAAACAAAGTTTTCTCCAAGCTCATCTGATTTCCTCATTAAGAAATAAGCACTCAAGCCTGAACTCACCATGGGTATGTATACCACTCTGGAGAAACAGATACCAGACTTTACATGCTTATTCATATAAATGAAAGCATCTAAGAACATACAGCTATAACCAAGCAAATAAAAAAAAAGCCCTCCATCCAAGAAGTTACAAATATGAGAAGTTTACAGGAATGGGTGGGTTGGTTGGTGTGTGTATGTATGTATGTATGTATGTATGTATTCATTCGTTCGTTCGTTCATTCATTCATTCATTCATTCATTCATTTATATAAGCCCTACAACAAATGTGGGGCTTGGACTCACAACCCTGAGATCAAGAGTTGTATACTGTACTGACTGAGACAGCCAGAGACCCCATTTTTTTGTTGTTTTCTCCTTAGCAATCCCCAAGACTCTCCATCTATCCTATCTCCTTAGTGAGCAACTCTGATGAGGTGAGAGAGGATAATGGAGTCTCCATTCTACCACCTGGTGCGGTTTTCTGTCCATTCTGTTGCCAAAGGTCAGTTGTCCTCTCTGCTCACAGTCTTCCTTTGATCACCTCCCATCATGTTGGACAATTTACATGGCTGTCCCTCTGAATAACCAGTTCTAAGTGAGGTCGTGCATTAAAGACATGGACTGCTTCAGGGGCATCTAGGCGGTTCAGTCATTTAAGCATGCAGCTTGGGCTAGGGTCATGATCTCAGGGTTCATGAGTTTGAGCCCCAATCGTGCTCTCTGCTGTCAGCACAGAGTTCACGTCAAATCCTCTGTCCTCCTCTCCCTATGCCCCTCCCCCACTCATTCTCTCTCTCTCTTTCAAAATGAATACATTTTAAAAAAAGGTATTGACTGCTTCAGCCATAATAGTACCTGGCCTGATGGATGAATGGGACCTGAAAACTCCATGGCCCACAGTGGAAACCTTTGGATATTGACACAGCCACAGCCTCAAATCAAGAGCAAGATCATTATGTTATTAGGGGTATAGTCTGTAGTTGACCTACCTGTCCCGTAGCATCTGCTCAACAACAATATCAGCTTTTTCCAATCCTTGTTTTACCTCTTTCTGGCTTCCTCTTTCACAACAGACCAAGCCACTGGTATTCCATAGAAATTTTGGCTGAGTCAAGCAGAGTGTGACAAGTTTAACTTAACAAGGGAAAGCTTAGAGTTATTGACAAAGAAATGTCAGAACCAGACCTCAGGTGAAGTGGATTAGACTGGAAAAGGCAGAACAAGGGAATTTAAGCAAATGAGGAACTTAAAAAAGTGTTTATTTATTTTGAGGCAGTGGGAAGGGCAGAGAGAGGGAGAGAGAGAATCCCAAGCAGTCTCCATGTCATCACCATGGAGCCCAATACAGGGCTCAATCCTAGAAACCATGAGATCATTACCTGAGCCAAAATAAAGAGTTGGCTGCTTAACCGATTGAGCCACCCAGGTACCCCAAATCAGGAACTTTGATAAAAGTAGTAATATATTGGAGTTGTATAGCAAAGGAGAGTTCTTCTTTTTGAGGAATGACAAGGGAGAAATGTAAGTTTGAATACGGACCCAAAACATGAAAGTCAGCTTATGGAGAGAGAGCAGCAAGATACCAACATTATTAGCTAAATGTCCAAACTAAGGTCAAGTGGCAGAATGTCCCCTAGGCCAGAGTGACCTGTTCCTTGGTGGAAATTGACAGGATCGAGACAGATAATGCCAGGAAGCTCTAACATCAGACATCAGGGATGTTGTCTTAAGAATCCTGACCCAAGGATAAAAACATCACAATGAGTAGCACTCAGGAGAATGAAGCAGGGGCTCTACTATAGAGAGCATAGGTAGTAAAATTCATGTGGTAAAGGCAACACGACATGTAAGATGGAACACTGCATACCCCTCAAAGGGTCTGTTTGGTCCCAAACTGGAGTTTGGGGCAAAACCCATGGGGAAATTTGAGTGACCCAACTACAAACGTTTGGGCTACCAAAAGTCCATTTCTAATAATTATATAAAATTAAGCCCTATAAAGACAAACATAGGAATGCAAATCCAATAAACTAGTTTAGCATTTGACTCAGATAGTCTATAATAGTACCAATCTAGAAATCTTTGGATAAGTATATGACATTTGGGAATATTGAGATCATAATAGAAAACATTCAAAGTTAGCAGTGCTATTTTTCCTGGAACTTTAGCTTCTCTTCTGTGAAATGTTTAACACATCTTCACAAGCTTGCTATGAGTATCAAATAAAATCATGTATATAAAAGTCCTTATCATCTAGAGGTAGATTATTAAGATGATGTTTTTGCATGTAATTGGTACACTAGTAGATACTGTGGAATGTCTTTTCTGTAAAATCGTAAGGAAAAGTGAGGAGGAGCTAAGGCAGTGGGTCTTGACAATTTATCTTGAATGGGAAGATGATAGTTCACAAAAGCTACCAATCAATGTTAAAGATGGCAGCCATGGCTAAGATTCATGGACTTGGTTAAAGCGTAAGGACAAGAACTGAGGCAAGTCTATACTTAGGAAAACTATTCAGGAGGTTGGAGATGGTATCAGAAATGAATCAGAAAGCAAACACAAGATAGGTTAAAGTCCTGGTCAAGATAGAAACTAAGAACATCAGGAACCACTTAAAAAATCTTTTTTAATGTTAACTTATTTTTGAGACACAGAGCACAAACAGGAGAGGGGTAGAGAGAGAGGGAGATGCAGAATCCAAAGCAAACTCCAAGCTCTGAGCTGTCCGCACAGAGCCCAAGGTGGAGCTCGAACCCATGAACTGTGAGATCATGACCTGAGCTGAAGTTGGACACCTAACCAACTGAGTCACCCAGGCACCCCATGAACCACTTATATGATGCCAGCTCTGTGGTTTTGGGAAGTTCTCCAGATTTATGAGGCCCTATATATTCAGACATGCAGTATAATGAACACCATCTTGGTTGTTCCCAAATGGTACTGGTTTATACTTATTGTTCCAGTGAAATTCTTAATAGGATCTATTTTCACCCTCAAATGTTTTCTGGAAAAAGTGGAATGAGTGGAAAAATGAGAGCAGAGATAGAAGATAGAACACCAAATATGACTGCAAAGAGAGCAAAGAATGCAGGTGTAGCAGGGAAAACCCCAACCCACTGCTTTGGATTTAAGAAATGTTGAGTGATGTCTTACTCCTAAATGGTAATACTTGCCCTAAAGCATGTATTTTCTAGGGTGGAACAAATATTTCCTTCTCATTCCCCTTGATAACCTGCTTGTGGAAATTTGCCAGTCAGCACCAAACAGTGGACTATAAGTTTTGAGAACAAGCAGTACTTTAATATAATTTAAAAACTTGGGGGCTTTTAGTTTGTTTTTAGTTTTTTCTTTTAATGTAGCCCTACACTCTTTTCACATTGTCTGTTCAGAGGCACTACCCTGCAGTGCTTCTGACAGTTCGTTCTTACTGCCTGAGTGTATAGAAAATTTTCCTACAATGCAACCTTTTCTTCCAGAGGCACTTAATCAAGATTTTGCACTATGGAGAGGTCACAGAAAACCAAAACAATAAAAGCAAATAATGGGTTGGGTTAGAAGGCAAGGTTAGGAAAACAGAATTTACAATGGGAGCAAGACTCCAGGATATGAAAACTGGCTGGAGATCTATATGAGGTTGATTCAGAAGGTGATGCAGAAATGACTAAACCTGAATCAAAAGCAAATAGATACTATGAGCTGCAGTATGTCACAGAGTGTGAGGTCCTGCACTCTGCCCAATAATTTATTTTTCACTTGGATAAGGGCACAGGTATCTAAGTCACTTATTTTCCCCTTAATCTTATTCTAGTCCTTTGCTTGTGCTTGGCTTTGGGTAATCCAGATGAATTTTGTTAATGTGGTCCTTGAAGTTCACCCTGACTACCTCCTGGGTCCCAGGGGGTTCCACTACCTTGGCATGACACAACCTCAGACACTGGGGCTGTATCTCAGTCTCCTCCAGGCTTGACCCTATCTATCTTATACAGAAGAGCATCAGATCTAAGTGTGTGATCTTTGCAACAGTATGTGAAGATATTTAAAATTGATATTTGGTAGGGAATGCCTTCATTTCTTCCAGTGACATGGTTATCTATTTAGTCTCTCATTTAATTCCATGGGTGAGTCACATATTCCTCTGACCAGTTGTTTCTTGCATTTCCTGAGGGAATGACTCTCAGTTACAATGCTGGCAACTGAAAGGCCCTGCTGTGTTAAGACACGGTATTTGAATGCAACCCTGGGACCAAAGTACATGAAGAGGATGTACCCAGGGTTAGAGCCCCAAACTCAACTTGGAGATCCCTCCCTTCTGTTCTTATAATTCCTAACAGGCAACATTCCTTGTTTGCTGGGCTCTTTACAGGAAGTCTGAAGCTGAGAGGTAGTTCTCCATTTGTGGCACCTGAAGAGCTTTCAGGCAGGTGGTGAAGGAGGTTGGAGAGAGAATGTTCTACCATAACTCATCACTAGAGAACTTCATGAGTCTAGGTAAGTGCTTTTCATCTTCTATCCAATTGTATTTCTTTGATAACCCTATAAAAAACAAGGTAGATGAAGAAACAAATACAGAAAGCTATGTCACAGGCCACGTGACTTAAATAGGTGTGTCACTTAACTAAGTGACCCATTTAAAGAGAGATCCATGATGAGAAGACTAGACTCCTTTTTTAAAAAAACTTTCATTTACATTATTATTTAATTAAAAATTTTTTGAAACCTAAACTCTGTAAATGCAGTTCCTGGGTCAGTCCCTGTTCCAATCGGGGATGGACATCAGGATGTCCTGAGGGCACTTTTAAAATGGAGATGCTTTGGCCTTACCCCACTCTCCTGAATCTGTAGTCCCAAAGAGAGGCCTGGACAGGTGTGTATTTACAGAGCACTCCAGATGCTAGAGTTGAGAACCATTAAACTCTGCCATATTGATTTAACAAGACGAAAATCAGTCAAAATGACTACATGTAGTGACTCTTCTGTCATTTTCTAAGATCAAAAAGGACTTTATGACAAGAAGAGTCTTCCTTCTCTCAGAGATAGCATATTTAATCTTAACTACCCAGAATAATAAATATTAATATCTTATTCTAGAAACACAATTTAGAAAGACTGAACCCTGGACCTATCAGAGAAAAATACTTACAGAAAATTTAACTTATATTCACCCCCTCATACATAAACACTCAGGAATGAGCTGGTAGGTTACTTGAATGTGATAGCTTGGGCGGTTTATAGCATGAGAGGTATCTTGTGATAGCATTTTTTTTTAACTTGAGGGCCTTTTTTTTGAGGGCCACATTTGAACCAAATATATATCTATATATCTCTATCTATCTCTATTTATATCTATATAAACCTTTGTAGTGGATCCATACATGAAGAGAAAACTCAGAGGTGATACATCAGATGAAATGAGATGAGACATAAGACTTCCAATTGTTCAGTGTCCTTTCTACGGCTTGATGTTGTCAGTCTTAATTGTAGCCATTCTGGTGGGTATAAAGGATTTCCCACCACAGTTTTTATTTGAATTTTCCAGATGCTTAGAGGTAGTATTTTTTCTTATGTTTATTGGGTGTTCAGATAGCGTCCTTTGTGGAATTCTATTCAGATGTTTTTTCCCATTGTGTTAAGCTGTCTGCCTTTTCTTACTAATTTACATGAGTTCTTTATATATTTTGAAGATTAGCCTTTTATCTCTTGGGTGCTATCTTTTGATGAATATATTTTCTATTTGTAACCCATCCCAATATATAAATATTCTCCTGTATATTTGGCACTTTTTGTCCTGTTTAAAAAAGTTTTCTTTCCACAAAGAACATGGACTCTGGAGCCAAAGGGCCAGGTCCTGATGTCACTAACGTGTAGCTTGAGTACATCACACAACCTCTGTATACCTCAATTTTTTCTGATTACAATACTTCTATCTCGTAGGACTGTTATAGGAATTAAGTCAATTGACATACATAAAATGAAGAAAAAAGTGCCTGGTACATGATAATACTACATTCAGCATTTGCTAAAACTTGCCTGTCTTAGTACATAATTTCATAGACTCTCTTTGTTAATTCCTAGATTTCAGTATGCAGTTTTGGTTATTCTTATCTGAATAGATGATTTACATACCTATCTTAAATATGAAGACATGTGAACTTGTCACCTTAATTCCAATGGTCTTCCCCCTGACTCAACTGGAGAAAACCAATAAAGGATTTAAAACTGATCCCTAAAGTATCAGTGTGTCTGCTACAGACAGTGACTGAATCAAATTGATTCTCCCTCCCTTCATCTTGACTGTCAGTGACATTATACATTAAATTTAAAGTCTTGATTTCAATTTTCAGGTAATTAAAAGTCACACTCCCAGCTGCCTTTGAGATTAAGATACTCCTAACTTCTCATTAGTGTTCTTAACCTTTGTTAAGAACAAAGGAGAGGCTTTTGTAAGTTGCCTTGCCACCAATTTCATCCTAGGGCCATTGCATTTACTTCTGTTCTAACTTAAGGATGGCAGATCAACCCTTATACGTAGTTCATGTTCAACATGCTACCAAGGTAAGTTCCCTTAGGGAGAAAATTGGGTCTTATGGCATGTATGATTTCCCTGTCACGTAGAGAACCATCAGTTAATGATATTGACTTAATGATATATAAACATACTGTGTATGTTTATATACATATATAACCATATTCGTTACTTCATATGCATTATATTACTTTAAAATTATTTTTATTATGTTACTTTATTTATATGCTTTTAGTTGAATGAATAATTAGATCACTCGCTTTTAGTATTTAAATTTTGATTAGGATTCGGTCCACTGTTGGGGGAGATAGGTTGGGAGGCATGGATTCTATGTAGTAAGCTCTTTTGATTCTAGTGTGATTCTAGCCCTGATTCACCTATCTTGACAGTCCAAAAAATAGTCGTTGACCACTTAATACTTCATTGTATTAAATATTAGTGATCACACAAGAAAATAAGAAGGTGTGTTTTTTTTTTAATTTTTTTTTCAACGTTTATTTATTTTTGGGACAGAGAGAGACAGAGCATGAATGGGGGAGGGGCAGAGAGAGAGGGAGACACAGAATCGGAAACAGGCTCCAGGCTCTGAGCCATCAGCCCAGAGCCTGACGCGGGGCTCGAACTCACGGACCGCGAGATCGTGACCTGGCTGAAGTCGGACGCTTAACCGACTGCGCCACCCAGGCGCCCCAGAAGGTGTGTTTTTCAGCACTTTAAGGAATGCTAATACAGTTGAATGATAATTGTAGACAAGTACTTATCAAACTTTAGTTTTATAGAAATTGCCTGAAATACTGTTTAAAGTATTCAGGTTCCACCTGCAAAACTTTTGATTTAGTATATCTGAAACTAAATAAGTATGAACTAGATATAAACTAGAAATATGTACTTTAAGCAAACCCTTTGATAATTCTAAGGCAGGATGACATAGGGGCCATAGTTTAAGAAACACTGCTCTATACTGTAAATACAAACTTCAGAGTAAGGATTCTAACTGTTCAAACCTACTAAAACCAAGCTGATGGACTCTAGTGTGTACTAAAAAATATCCTGGTCCATCTTGAGATGACAGCGGGCTTTTCAATCTTACCCTTATCTTGAGAATTAGATTGTAGAACAGCTGGGGAATTCGAACTCTGACAATCTGATCCACAAGATTATGATATAAGTACTCCCAGTACCTAAACCTATAAATGGTAGATAAAATATAATACATTTTAATGTATAGCCAAGTTTACCAGAAAGTTAATGGAAATCCACAATTGCCTGAAACAGAGATGAAAGAAAAAGGTAAAGCAACAAGCAAGTGGTCTGATAATGCTTCAGCTCAGGGATGTAGGGGGTAACATATAGGCATTTCCTACATAAGGCCAAGAATTGGAGCTGAGACCTTGCATAAAGCAGGATCTTTAGTAATCCACTAACTGAGGAAAATGAGTAGAAATATTCCCTACCCAGGAACTGGGTAAAAATATCTCTCATGAAAAATTGATGGCCAGCCTGTGAGTCTTAAGGGTTTGGGATCTCATTTTGTATTATTAATGTAATTCTGGAGTTTCTAAGCCAAAAAGTGAATAAAAGAGTATGGATGACTAGTAGAAGAAAACACAAAACCACTCAGGAGGAACAGTTGCCCAGTCAAGACATAAACATTTCCTAAAGTATAAAACAAGTACCAATAAAGACAAGATCACAATCAAATTTTACAAAACACATGAGGATTAATCTATCATGAATTAAAAATCAGAAAAATGAAAACACAAGAGATTAAACACCTAGGACCTTGAAATAATAGAATGACAATCATAAATAAAATACAAAATAAGTAAGTTTAAGTAATTAAAGGATTAAGAAGAAAGAAAACTTGAGAGAATGAAACCAGGTAAAACTTTAAAAGGAAAAGAATGTTGTTGAAATTTAAAACTTAATGATGGCATAAATGGCATATTAGCAATAGCCAAAAAGCAATTAGTAAACTGAAAGATGGTTCTGAGGAAATTACCCATGATGCAGGACAGAAAAAGTAAATGACTGAAAAAATGAATAAGTTAAGAAACAAAGGATTGGATAGAAAAAAGTCAATATTTACGTAACATTTTTTTCTAGAAGGAGAGAATAATAATATTTAAAGGTATAGCACCTATAGATTTTCCAGATTTGATGAAACTCACAAATCATTAGTTTGAAAAAACATAAAAATATTTTTTTTAGAAATACAAATCAAGTGATTCCATAGGAAAACTTTAGAAATTCCTTTAGTAAATAAGAAGTCTTAAAAGCAAACTTAAATAAGAAACAAATTACATAGAAACATTTATGATTGCAGCAGACTTTTCAGCAGCAATAAAAGAAGCCAGAAGACAATATAGTAATATCTTCTAAGTATTCAGGGAGAATAAATTTCAAGTTAGTAGTATAAACCCAGTTAGACCATCATTCAAGAGTGAGAAAGAAATAAAGTCATTTTTCAAATAACTACTAAAAGAATTTACCACCAACAAAACTATTGAAGGATTTTAGTTAGAGAGTAGGAAGCTGAACTTAGAAGAAAGGAGGAGGATGTAGGTGGCAATGTTGAAAAATAATAAAGTACTGCATATAGGGATCAATCTAAATAAGCATTCACTAAATATGAAGTAAGTCAGACTGAGAAAGACAAATAACATATGATTTAACTCCTGTGGAATATAAAAAAAATGGATAAACAAACAAAAAGCAGAGTCAGACCTTAAATACAGAGAACAACCTGATGGTTGGCTGCTAGAATAAAGGAGCCCAGGGAATGAGAAAAATGGGTGAAAGAGAATAGGAGGTACAGGCTTCTAGGAACGGAATGAAGAAGTCACGGGAATTAAAGGCACAGTCTAAGAATCTAGTCAATGATACTGTGATAGCATTGTATGGTGACAGATGGTAGCTACCCTTGTGGAAAACATCTTATAATGTATGTTGTATACCTGAAAATACTGTAACATTGTTGTCAACAATACTCAAATTTTTAAAAATTGGAAAAAAAAGAACTGATGAAATAAATTAAAAAGAATTACTAATGTGGTAGATTAGATATAAATAAAATAGAATCAAAATATTTAAAATAATTTGGAATGTGGAGATGATTGATCAGAAGTAAAGAATCCTAAGGTTCTTGTAGTATTTGTGAGGTGGATAGAATTTTTAGTAATTTCAGACATAATGAAGTCAAATATTCATGTTAAGTATTTAAAGGTAAAGAGTAGAAAGAGAAAGAAATACACTGTGTAACTTTCAAACTGATAAAGGGCAAAAGATAATAAAAAACTTGTTCTTTTCAGGGCACCTAGGTGACTTAGTCTGTTGAGTGTCCTCCTTTGGCTCAGGTCAAGGTCATGATCTCATGGCTCTTGAGTTCAAGCCCCACATTGGACTCTCTCTCTGTCTCAAAAATAAATAAAAATTAGGAGGCAGAAAATTTAGGAAGATGGCAGCATAATAAGGGGCTGGGCTCACCTCGTCCTGCTGATCACTTAGATTCCACCCACACCTGCCTAAATAACACAGAAAACCACCAGAAGAGTAGCAGAATGGACTCTCCAGAGCCAAGCATAGACAAGAGGCCCATGGAAGAGGATCCACCTCAGCTAGTATGCCAGATCCCATCAAAGCAGCACCACAAGCCTGGCAGGTTGCAAGTAGCCCAGACAGGGACCACACCACTCCACAGTGAGTCCTGCTCATGGTAGAGGGGAAGATAAGGTACACACCAGTCTGACTCTGGCCCCAGCAGTGGGCTGGGGACAGACATCTGGTCTGATTGCAGCCCCGCCCATGAACACAAATTACTCCAGACAGCACAGGGGAAGTGCCCTGCAGTTCTGCGCCACCCCAAGGGACTACCCAAAATGATGAAATGGAAGAACTCCCCTCAAAAGAAACTCCAGGAAGTAGCAACAGCTAACGAATTGATCAAAAATGATTTAAGCAATATAATGGAACAAAATTAAGAATAATAGTCATAAAATTAATTGCTGGGCTTGAAAAAATGTAGAGGACAGCAGAGAATCTCTTGCTACAGAGATCAAGGGACTAATAAATAGTCATGAGCACTAAAAAACGCTATAAATGAGGTGCAAAATAAAATGGAGGCAACCACAGCTTGGATTGAAGAGACAGAGGAGAGACTAGGTGAATTAGAAGATAAAATTATGGAAAAAGAGGAAGCTGAGAAAAAGAGATAAAAAAAATCCAGGAGTATGAGGGAAGAATTAGAGAACTAAGTGATACAATCAAACAGAACAATATCCTATAATAGGAATTCCAGAAAAAGAAGAGAGAGAGAAAAGGGCTGAAGATGTACTTGAACAAATCATAGTTGAGAACTTCCCTGATCTGGGGAAGGAAAAAGGCATTGAAATCCAAGAGGCACAGAGAACTCCCTTCAGATGTAACTTGAATCGATCTTCTGCACAACATATCATAGTGAAACTGACAAAATACAAGGATAAAGAGAAAATTCTGAAAGCAGCTAGGGATAAACATGCTATAACATATAAAGGGAAACCCGTAAGACTAGTGGCAGACCTATCTACTGAAATTTGGCAGGCCAGAAGCAATGGCAGGAAAACTTCAATGTGATGAACAGAAAAAATATGCAACTGAGAATCCTTTATCCAGCAAGTCTGTCATTTAGAATAGAAGGAGAGATAAAGGTCTTACCAAACAAACAAAAACTGAAGGAATTCATCATCACTAAACCAGCCCTACAATAGATCCTAAGGGGGATCCTGTGAGACAAAGTACCAGAGACATCACTACAAGCATGAAACCTACAGACAATGACTCTAAACCCGTATCTTTCTATAATAACACTGAATGTAAATGGATTAAATGCACCAACCAAAAGACATAGGGTATCAGAATGGATAAAAAAAAAACAAGACCCATCTATTTGCTGTCTATAAGAGACTCATTTTAGACCTGAGAACACCTTCAGATTGAGAGTGAGGGGATGGAGAACTATCTATCATGCTACTGGAAGTCAAAAGAAAGCTGGAGTTGCCATACTTATATCAGACAAACTAGACTTTAAATTAAACGTTGTAACAAGAGATGAAGAAGGACATTATATAATAATTACAGTGTCTATCAGGAAGAGCTAACAATTATAAACGTCTATGCATCGAATATAGGAGCCCCCAAATATATAAAACAATTACTCACAAACATAAGCAACCTTATTGATAAGAATGTGGTAATTGCAGGGGACTTTAATACCCCACTTCCAACAATGAATAGATCATCTAAACACAGGATCAATAAAGGAACAAGGGCCCTGAATGATACATTGGATCAGAGGGACTTGACAGATATATCCCAAAGCAACAGAATATACTTTCTTCTCTAGTGCACATGGAACCTTCTCCAACATAGATCACATACTGGGTCACAAAACAGCCCTTCATAAGTATAAAAAAATTGAGATCATACTATGCACACTTTCAGACCACAATGCTATGAAACTTGAATCAGCCACAGGAAAAAGTCTGGAAAACCTCCAAAAGCATGGAGGTTAAAGAACACCCTACTAAAGAATGAATGGGTCAACCAGGCAATTAGAAAAGAAATTTAAAAATATATGGAAACAAATGAAAATGGGATGTGGCGAAGGCAGTCCTGAGAGGAAAATACATTGCAATCCAAATACAAAATCTAACAGCACACCTAAAGGAACTAGAAGCAGAACAGCAGAGACACCCCAAACCCAGCAGAAGAAGAGAAATAATAAAGATCAGAGCAGAAAAAACAATATAGAATCTAAAAAAACTATAAAGCAGATCAATGAAACCAAGAGTTGGTTTTTTTAAAAAATAAACAAAATTGATAAACCTCTAGCCAGTCTTCTCAAAAAGAAAAGGGAGATGACCCAAATAGACAAAATCATGAATGAAAATGGAATTTACAACCAATGCCTCAGAAATACAAGCAATTATCAGGGAGTACTATGAAAAATTATATGCCAACAAACTGGACAACCTGGAAGAAGTGGACAAATTCCTAAGCACCCACACACTTCCAAAACTCAAACAGGAAGAAATAGAAAACTTGAACAGACCTGTAACCAGCAAATAAATTGAATGAGTTATCAAAAATCTCCCAACAAATAAGAGTCCAGGACCAGATGAATTCCATGGGGAATTCTACCAGACATTTAAAGCAGAGATAATACCTATCCTTCTCAAGCTGTTCCAAAAATAGAAAGGGAAGGAAAACTGCCAGACTCATTCTATGAAGCCAGCATTACTTTGATTCCTAAAACAGACAGGGACCCAACAAAAAAAAAGAGAACTACAGGCCAATATCCCTGACAAATATGGATGCAAAAATTCTCAATAAGATACTAGCAAATCAAATTCAACAACATATAAAAAGAATTATTCACCATGATCAAGTGGGATTCATTCCTGAGCTGCAGGGCTGGTTCAACATTCACAAATCAATCAATGTGATACATCACATTAGTAAAAGAAAAGAACCATATGATACTGTCAATAGATGCAGAAAAAGCATTTGACAAAATTCAGCATCCTTTCTTAAAAACCCTTGAGAAAGTCGGGATAGAAGGAAAATACTTAAACATCATAAAATCCATTTATGAAAAGCCCACAGCTAATATTATCCTCAATGGGGAAAAACGGAGAGCTTTCTCCCTGAGGTCAGGAACATGACAGGGGATGTCCACTCTCACCACTGTTGTTTAACATAGTGTTGGAAGTCCTAGCATCAGCCATCAGACAACAAAAGGAAATCAAAGGCATTGAAATTGGCAAAGATGAATTCAAGCTTTCACTTTTTGCAGATGACATATTATACATGGAAAACCCAAAAGACTCCACCAAAAGTCTGCTAGAACTGATACATGAATTCAGCAAAGTCGCAGGATACAAAATCAATGTACAAAATCAGTTGCATTCTTACACACTAATAAGGAAGCAACAGAAAGACAAATAAAGAATCTGATCCCATTCACAATTGCACGAAGAAGCATAAAATACCTAGGAATCATCCTAACCAAAGATGTAAAAGATCTGTATGCTGAAAACTATAGAAAGCTTATGAAGGTAATTGAAGAAGATTTAAAAAATGGAAAGACATTCCCTGCTCATGGATTGGAAGAATAAATATTGTCAAAATGTCAATACTACCCAAAGCTATCTACACATTCAATACAATCCCAATCAAAATTGCACCAGCATTCTTCTTGAAGCTAGAACAAGCAATCCTAAAATTTGTATGGAACCACAAAAGACCCCAAATAGCCAAAGTAATATTGAAGAAGACGACAAAAGTGGGAGGCATCACAATCCCAGACTTTAGCCTCTGCTACAAAGCTGTAATCACCAGGACAGCATGGTATTGGCGCAAAAACAAACACATAGACCAATGGAATAGAATAGAGACTCCAGATTTGGACCCACAAAAGTATGGCCAACTAATCTTTGACAAAGCAGGAAAGAATATCCAATGGAAAAAAGACAGTCTCTTTAACAAACTGTGCTGGGAAAACTGGACAGCAACATGCAGAAGGATGAAACTAGACCACTTTCTTACACCATTCACAAAAATAAACTCAAAATGGATAAAGGACCTGAATGTGAGACAGGAAACCATCAAAACCCTAGAGGAGAAAGCAGGAAAAAACCTCTCTGACTTCAGCTGCAGCAATTTCTTACTTGACACATCCCCAAAGGCAAGGGAGTTAAAAGCGAAAATGAACTATTGGAACCTCATGAAGATAAAAAGCTTCTGCACTGCAAAGGAAACAATCAACAAAACTAAAAGGCAACCAATGGAATGGGAAAAGATGTTTGAAAATGACATATCGGACATATCAGACATGTTCAAATCGATAAAGAGCTCACCAAACTCCACACCCGAAAAACAAATAATCCAGTGAAGAAATGGGCAGAAGACATGAATAGACACTTCTCTAAAGAAGACATCCAGATGGCCAACAGGCACATAAAAAGATGTTCAGCATCGCTCCTTATCAGGGAAATACAAATCAAAACCACACTCAGGTATCACCTCACACCAGTCAGAGTGGCCAAAATGAACAAATAAGGAGACTATAGATGCTGGAGAGGATGTGGAGTAACGGGAACCCTCTTGCACTGTTGGTGGGAATGCAAATTGGTGCAGCCGCTCTGGAAAGCAGTGTGGAGGTTCCTCAGAAAATTAAAAATAGACCTACCCTATGACCCAGCAATAACACTGCTAGGAATTTACCCAAGGGATACAGGAGTACTGATGCATAGGGCCACTTGTACCCCAATGTTCATAGCAGCACTCTCAACAATAGGCAAATTATGGAAAGAGCCTAAATGTCCATCAACTGATGAATGGATAAAGAAATTGTGGTTTATATACACAATGGAATACTACGTGGCAATGAGAAAAAATGAAATATGGCCTTTTGTAGCAACGTGGATGGAACTGGAGAGTGGGATGCTAAGTG